>NC_133141.1:80273890-80591390 GCF_048418815.1 Hemitrygon akajei | reverse complement strand
ACCACTGTCTCCAGCCTCTCTACAGGTTTTGCGAGCTCCCTGCCGTTAATCAGCCAAATACCGTTTTTAAAAAAATCAAATTCACAAATCACAAAATGGTTCACAACCAGGGAGCTACTTTTCTTTCCCCTCCGTTTGCAGTCACGATATCGAGGTGGACACCAATCCACACTTCCACACCAGGACCACCAGACTCAAAAGCAGTGACTTTCCCCAAGCAGTGAGGCTGATCAACACCTCCACCCACTACCCCACGACTTTACAATTTCCTCTCCGAGCCTCCTTGTGTAGAGGGCCCCACGTTCCCTCTCACTCCTTTCCCACAGCTGCGCAGGTCCACAATCGCTCTGAGCAGGAAAATTTTTTCACAGGGCCCGAGAGCTGCGCGGCCTTTTAACTGTTTCCCCCGAGTGCAAGCCATGAATATTTAGAATGGAAGTTGAAAAATCGCGTGCTTCTGATTTTATTTACCAGTTGGAGGGTAGAACGAAGTAAGTACAACAAAGAATATCTTTTTTTCTAGCTGTTCGCTTCCAGCTGCGTGGCAACGAAGGCTACGTGCGCGGGGGGGGCATTTCGGTTACGGTGCGGTCATGCACCCGCACGGCTCAGAGGGAATAGTGGTATGCACACTCCTGAGCCCAGCGTCTCTTTATGGACACACAATCAATCTCTGTATATCAGCTATCTTATATGTTTATATTTATTCTGTTTATTATTATTATTATTATCGTGGTCTTTATCTCATTGCATTTTTGTTGTGCTGCATCGGATCTGGAGTAACAACTATTTTTGTCCTCCTTTACACTTGCGCAGGGGAAGTGATCAAATCTTCAATCTTCACTGAGGGCTGCGAGCAGATCGTACGGAGTTGAGGTCGGTGACGCGCTAAGAACTCTGCGCGGAAGCAAAGACAATTCCTTCGCGCGCACCAGTCGTGAGCTGGAGGACTTGCTGCCGTTCAGTAGCAGATGCCAGCCCAGCTCTTGGAAATACTCCTTAGCAAACAGCGATGGTCCGTATCCCTTCACACGTCATAAGCAAAATAAGGCTATGAAATTGTAAGCGTACGAAAGGATGCAAAGAACAACTGATAATAGATTCTGTAATTCTAAATCAAGCCCGGTGGAAAAGCAGAAATCTTTCATGTGGTTAAAGCGTTTGATTCTGTCCCACACTCATGGTTAATAGAAGTTTTTAATATCAATGAACTACTCCCAATACTCGTGAAATTCCTGATGAAAGATTAGCGTATTGTAATCACCCTATCTACCTACAACCACCGTTATCAAATTAAGCCGAGGCATTTTCCAGGGCAGATCTCCGAGCTCACAATGGTTCTGTCTCGCTTTGAACCCGCTCTGTAATTTACCAAATCAGATGAAATTTGGGTATCAAGACAGAATCAACGGAATGAGCTACGTATACCTGAACACACCTTGCATACACGGATGATTGGAAATTATGCGCCCCTTCATCAGTGAAGCTAAGGCAGTTAATTCAAATAATAGAACTACTTTTGAAAGATATAAACTTGAACTTTGGACTGGGTAAATGCAGAGCATTAAACATGAAGGGAAGGTGCAATAGAGCTAGTAGGAGAATGGAAAAGTGAGCAGCAGGATACAATACAACCGATGGGGGAATATGGAACATGTAAGTATCTGGGATTTCAACAAGCAGAGAAAGCAGGTCATAGTGCAATGAAGAAAAGTTTTGACAGAATTTACTTCAAGGCTGAAGAAACTCAGCCAAACAGAGCTCAGCAGTAAGCCTATAACCAAGGCCATAACTACACCAATCTGTTGGCATAATACCTTGGTCCAAAACCGATCTGGAAAACTCACAGGGAAAGATAAGAACTGGACCGACAAATTTCAGAGAACACTATGTATACTCGGATACATTTAGATTAACACTACCTGGGACAGAAGGAGGAAGAGGAGGGGTAACAGACATTTAAAAAAAAAATTAGACAAACAGTCTGATAAAACTCCTAAGGATATACTTTCATCAACTGAAACAGGATTCAGCACCCCACCTGAGCAGATGCAATTCTGATTCGAAATGCACACCACTGAACTCAAATGAGTGTGCACAGCCCGGAGAAATGAAAACATTAATTACTATTGGAGAAAAAGTTAAGCAACGGAAGAGTGTGACCCTCTATGGAAGACATCTCCCATGGTCTGAGGAGACTGGATGTCAACAAGGAAGCTTACATAGAAACATAGGAACATAGAAAATAGGTGCAGGAGTAGGCCCTTCGGCCCTTCGAGCCTGCACCACCATTCAGTATGATCATGGCTGATCATCCAACTCAGAACCCTGTACCTGCTTTCTCTCCATACCCCCGATCCCTTTAGCCACAAGGGCCATATCTAACTCCCTCTTAAATACGGCCAATGAACCGGCCTCGACTGTTTCCTGTGGCAGAGAATTCCCCAGATTCACCACTCTCTGCGGGAAGAAGTTTTTTCCTCATCTCGGTCCTAAAAGGCTTCCCCTTTATCCTTAAACTGTGACCCCTCGTTCTGGACTTCCCCAACATTGGGAACAATCTTCCTGCATCTGGCCTGTCCAATCCCTTTAGAATTCTATATGTTTCAAAAAGATCCCCCCTCAATCTTCTAAATTCCAGTGAGTATAAGCCTAGTCGATCCAGTCTTTCTTGATATGAAAGTCCTGCCATCCCAGGAATCAATCTGGTGAACCTTCTTTGTACTCCCTCTAAGGCAAGAATGTCTTTCCTCAGATTAGGGGACCAAAACTGCACATAGTACTCTAGGTGCGGTCTCACTAAGGCCTTGTACAACTGCAGTAGAACCTCCCTGCTCCTGTACTCAAATCCATTTTAATGCTATTTTAATGCTATTATTAATGCTTTTTGAGATAGTGATTTAGATGCAAATCATATTTTTTTACTGAGTTAAGTATTGTATGTAATTAGTTTTGCTACACCAAGTGTATGGGACATTGGAAAAAAGTTGAATTTCCCCATGGGGATGAATAAAGTATCTATCTATCTATCTATCTATCTATCTATCTATCTATCTATCTATCTATCTATCTATTTGCTATGAATGCCAACATACCATTTGCCTTTTTCACCGCCTGCTGTACCTGCATGCTCACCTTCAATGACTGGTGTACAATGACACCCAGGTCTCGTTGCACCTCCCCTTTTCCTAATCGGCCACCATTCAGATAATAATCTATTTTCCTGTTCTTGCAACCAAAGTGGATAACCTCACATTTATCCAGATTAAATTACATCTGCCATGAACTTGCCCACTCACCTAACCTATCCAAGTCACCCTGCATCCTCTTAGCTTTGAATGCCTGGCTCAGAATTGGAGACCTCTGCCCGGAAACGGAGAGGTTCCTTGAGGCAATACAGGAAGAGCCGGTCAACACAAAAAAAAATTATCAAAAATACTTAAAATAAAATACTGACAAACTCAAAATGATAAATGCAGAAAATGCCAAGAGAAACCAGAAACAATCCAACAGATTACAGGCTCCTGTAGCAGTTTAACTCAACCTGATTACCTACACAGGCACAATCAAGTGGCAGACGTCACTCACCAAAAGTATGCGTTAAGGTACAAATTCAGTAAATGAAACCACACCTTGCTATAAATACAAGCTTGATCCAGTTTTAGAGCCAGGGTCCCAGAAATTATATTGTGACCGATCAGTTAATACAGATAGGATGATCTATCATAACTGTCCGGATGTAATATTACAGGTTAAACAAGTAAGAGCAACTTATTTAATAGATAGAACCATTTCAAATGCACATAGTGTGCAGAAATAAATAAATGAAAAACACCAACAATATGCTGAATAACAGAGGAAATTGAAAGACTATGGAACATGAACAGGGTATACATTGACAGACAGACAGACAGACATACTTTATTGATCCCGAAGGAAATTGGGTTTCCTTGCAGTCGCACCAACCAATAATAGACCCAGTAGTAATATCTACAACTGGTATCAACCCAAAGTCACTACACAATTAAACGAGGAAATTGAAAGATGATGGAACATGAACAGGTAGACATTGTCCCAGTAGTAATGTCTACAACTGGTATCATCCCAAAGTCACTGCATAATGGCATTAAACAATTCGGGCTACACAGCAACATCTATGTAAATCTTCAGAAAGCCACAATACTAAACACCACTAGAATTTGCCTGAAAGTTCCTTGCAATTGAGAAATGAGTCTGAGTGGCTGTGCCCCTACCTCAGCTTCTACCAACTTGAGCTGAGAGAAAAATTAAAAAGCTATAACAGCGACTTTGTTACAGAGCACTTCCCCAACAGATGATGCAGTTCAACGTGTTTCACAATGGGATAAGGTACAAAGGTCGAATTAAAAGAGAAGAAAGATGTTATCTAAAAGCAAGGTTAAATAAATCAGAATCAGGTTTATTATCACCGGCATATGTTGTGAAATTTGTTAACTTAGCGGCAGCAGAACGTTGCAGTACGTGATAATATAGAAAAAATTAATAACTGAATTACAATGAGTATATATATATATATATATATATAAAGTGGTTAAACTAAAAAAGTGTAAAAACAGAAATAATAAAAGTAGTGAAGTAGTGTTCATGGGTTCATTGTCTATTCCGAAATTTGACGGCAGAGGGGAAGAAGCTGTTCCTGAATCGCTGAGTGTGTGCCTTCAAGCTCCTGTACTTCCTCCCTGATGGCAGAGGGTAAGAAGCAGTTCCTGAATCGTTGAGTGTGTGTCTTCAAGCTCCTGTACCTCTTCCCTGACGGTAACAATGAGAAGAGGGCATGTCCTGGTGATGGGGGGAGGGGTGTCCTTAATGATGGACGCTGCCTTTCTGAGGTATCGCTCCTTGAAGATGTCTTGTGTACCACAAAGACTAGTTCCCGTGAAGGAGCTGTCTAATTTTACAACTTTCTGTATCTACTTTAGGGCCTTTGCAGTAGAACACCGCCCCCCCCCCCCCCCAGAGCAGATGGGGTCTGAACGCTCTCCACAGTACATCTGTAGAAGTTTTCACTTGTTTAGAACCAAATCTCCTTAAACTCTGAATGAAATATCGCCACTGCCTTCCCTTCTTTACAGCTGCATCGACATATTGGGACCAGGTTAGATCCTCGGAGTCTGAAACTGCTCACGCTCCCCACTTCTGATCCATCCACGATGATCGGTCCGTGTTCCTTCGTCTTACCCTTCCTGAACTCCACAATCAGCTCTTCTCTCTTACTGATGCTGAGTGCAAGGTTGTTACTGTGACGCCACACAACCAGCTGGTGTATCTCGCTCCTGTGTGCCCCTCTCGTCTCCACCTAGAGCCGGCGTATCCGCCTCCCTGATAGTTTTAGGGATTGAATTCCACAGTTCAGGAGCGTAGTTCGGAACAGCTGGCCTGCTGATTATCTTCAGGAGGGAGATGGTTTAACATTTAAGGGACCAGCGGAAGACCTGGGAGCTCGAGCAGGATTATAAAACAAAAATGATTCCGTGGTGCGCTCCGGTCCTGGCCCATTGAGAGCTTTAAAGCAATGGCGGTGTTTAGAATTACAAATGACCAGAATGAAGAAGCAGTAGGGTGGGTTAGTAAGTTTTCTGATGACACAGAGGTTGGGGTTGTTGTGGATAGACCAGGTGAGGAGGAAGTTGGAGGGGTGTTGGCACCTAGTCTCACCTGCCACCAGCCAACTTGCACACCTTTCCCTCCACCCTCTCTCTTATTCTGGCTTCTGATCCCTTTCCTTTCCAGTCCTGACAAAGGGTCTCAGCCTGAACCGTCAGCTCTTTATTCCCCCTCCCTCCCCCCTCCCCCACAGATGCCTGCCTGAACCTGCTGAGCTCCTCCTGCACTTTGTGCACATGAATAGATGTCCTGGCTCAGAAGCACTTCCTGAAGATCCATCTCTTCTCATTGATACCATCAGGGAGGAGGTACAGGAGCCTGAAGGCACACATTCAGCGATTCAGGAAAAGCTTCTTGCCCTCTGCCATCAGGGAGGAGGTACAGGAGCCTGAAGACACACACTCAATGGTTCAGGAACAGCTTCTTCCCCTCTGCCATCAGGGAGGAGGTACAGGAGCCTGAAGGCACACACTCAACGATTCAGGAACAGCTTCTTCCCCTCTGCCATCAGGGAGGAGGTACAGGAGCCTGAAGGCACACACTCAACGATTCAGAAACAGCTTCTTCCCCTCTGCCATCAGGGAGGAGGTACAGGAGCCCGAAGACACACACTCAATGATTCAGGAATAGCTTCTTCCCCTCTGCCATCAGGGAGGAGGTACAGGAGCCTGAAGGCCCACACTCAACGATTCAGGAACAGCTTCATCCCCTCTGCCATCAGGGAGGAGGTACAGGAGCCTGAAGACACACACACTCAACGATTCAGGAACAGCTTCTTCCCCTCTGCCATCAGGGAGGAGGTACAGGAGCCTGAAGACACACACTCAGTGATTCAGGAACAGCTTCTTCCCCTCTGCCATCAGGGAGGAGTTACAGGAGCCTGAAGACACACATTCAGCGATTCAGGAACAGCTTCTTCCCCTCTGCCATCAGGGAGGAGGTACAGGAGCCTGAAGACACACACTCAGCGATTCAGGAACATCTTCTCCCCCTCTGCCATCAGGGAGGAGGTACAGGAGCCTGAAGACACACACTCAACGATTCAGGAACAGCTTCTTCCCCTCTGCCATCAGGGAGGAGGTACAGGAGCCTGAAGACACACACTCAACGATTCAGGAACAGCTTCTTTCCCTCCGCCATCTGATTTCTGAACGGCCAAAGATCCCATGAGCGCTTTCTCACTACCTTTGCTCTCTTTTTGCACTGCTTAATTAATTTCATACACGGTGGGCTCTATTTAACCGACCCGGGCAACTCTCCAAGAACCTACACTAATCAGGAAAATTGCCTGGATCCCTGTCGTTCATTCGGGGCATTATGCCACTTAATTGGGACAGGAGACTGTTTCCGATCAGTTTTTAGCTAGCGTCAGACATGTGGCTGTTAGACACTACACTGTGCTTAGAGTGACCAGTTCTCGAATTGCGTGCATTTGTTCTCATGAAAGCCGTGATATTTTGTCACCGACGGTTGGCGGGAGATAAGCAGTAGGTCATTAGGAACCGTTTCACTCGCACCGCAGTTCCACTCCTTCAACAAGTTAGGAGCTACGGAGGATTTGAAGGTATCAACAATCATCTTGAATGTTGCAATGTGAATGAAGATTTGGAGGAGGCGATCGCCAAAAGTTCATAACCTGCACTGATTTGGTTCATCACGAGCACGACGCAGATGAATTTCCCTATCAATAACTGTTAGGGACCAATACACAGTTTTACAGTACTGCTGTAGGATTGCTGGTGTTCTAATTGCTTCTGTACTTCATTTAAATACGCAATTGGCTACCCAGTTTGTCCTCTCATGCCCTTTCAACGATTTCCCTGAAACTTTGGCTAATTGCGGCAGCTGCTTAATTGGGCGAAGACGTACCGGACCCCGCCGTGTCCCAATTAACTTGAGTCCCCTGTATTTCTCGAAGTAATTTATAAGTTTATTTTCGTATTGCACTGTACTGCTGTCACAGAAGAGCAAATTTCACGATATTAAACCTGATTCTGATATTCTGTTAAACTCCGCGCACCCTCTCAGGACCGGAAAATATCCCGAACCCCTTTCACTGACCGTTGGGTGGTTCCGGCACAGAAGGGGACCGCCAAACTATTAAAGACCACCCTTGTCCATCTGTTCTTAGCCAAAGAAGGACCAGCAATAGTGCACACCCAGAGGCCAGGGTACAAGGTGCTTCCTGTCCCTAATAAAATGGCTACCTTTCTGAGGTACCGCTCCTTGAAGATGTCCTGTGTACTGCGCAGGCTAGTGCTCCATGATGGAGCTGACTGAGTTGACAATTCTCTGCAGCTTGTGTCAATCATGTGCAGTCCCTCCCACCCCCCCCCCCCCACCAATACCAGATGGTGATGTAGCCAATCAGGACGCTCTCATGTGAAATTTTCAAGTGTTTTTGGCGGCAGAGGAATTCCCCGCAGACTCCTGCAGCGGTGTCGATAACCCCGCCGGAGTTGACGTGCATCCAATTTCATCTCCGACCTCATCTGGAACTCTCGAAGCCGCCTTCCGCAGGTCTCGTATCGCCTTCTGGCGACCTCTTAAATTTAAACAGTCTCCCTCACAAGATAATTGCCGGGCCAGCGTTGTTTGAACGTTGCTGCTAAACAGTGAAATTCAATCCCTAAAGCTGGAAGGGATGCAGACTCAGCTGGCACTTTTAAACACCAGCTCAAAACAGATTTATTTAACCTTCACTATGATTTTTTTTGATCTTTTATTTCCACGTATATTGTTTTTATCTTTCTGATCTTACTTCCATGTTTGTACCTTATCCCACTGTGAAGCACGTTGAACCTCATCGTCTGTAGGGATAGTGCTCTATAATAAAGTTACTGTTATTGCTATTCGTTTTTCTCTCAGCTCAACTTGGTAAAAGCTGAGGTAGGGGCAGAGACAAGCACGCTCATTTCTCAATGACTAGGAACTTTCAGACAATTCTGGAGGTGTTTAGTACTGTGGCTTTCCGAAGACTTACATAGATGTTGAAGTGCAGCCCGAATTGTTTAATGCCATTGTGTAGTGACTTTGGGATGATAGCAGTTGTAGATATTACTACTGGGACAATGTATACCCTGTTCATATTCCATAGTCTTTCAATTTCCTCTTTTAATTCAGCATATCGCTGGTGTTTTTCACTGACTGACTTCTGTAGGTTAGGTGTGTTTGGAATGGTTATATACATTACATAAGTCCTTCTTGATAGTTTACCCTGTAAAATTAGATCTGGATGGTTATGTCCTATCTGCAATAACTCATTGATCACAATATAAACTGTAGGACCCTGACTCTAAAACTGAATGAGGCTTCTATTTATAGCAAGGTGTGTTGTCTTCAGTGAGTTTGTGTTTTAAGGCAAGATTCTTGCGAATGACGTCTGCCACTTGATGGTGCCGGTGTACGTAATCAGATTGAGTTAAACTGCTACAGGATCCTGTAATCTGTCAGATTGTCTCTGGTTTCTCCTGGCATTTTCTACACTATCCATCTTGAATTTGCTGTTCTCTTATGATGTACCTTTGACCATTTCTTGCGCTAACCACCTCGCTCCTGCATTGGCTGAAGGAACCCTTCAGTTTCCGGGCAGAGGTCTCCAACACTGAGCAGAGGCGTTCGACGCGTCCTTGTCATCATCTTCTCCGCTCAGGTGGTGGAGATGTCTACCATGGAGGGTCATGCTCTTCCATTGGTGAACTTTCTCCCCAGAAGTGATCACGCCTTCATCTTCCATTTCAGTTTTGTGGTGTGTGAACATCATATCAGAATTGCCAATGCTCGCGTGGAGTGTTGAAGCCAGTTTTCGTTGATAAAAATATGTCCTCTGAAGATTTATCCGTCTGCTGTGTGTAGATTTTTAATACCTGTTGTCCCTCGCCCACCGTCCCAGGAAGTGTTAATCTACGGGCATTCGAGTGTACATAATGTTTTTTTTTTGCAATTTGTCTTCGTCAAAAGCAATATCATTATTGCTGGAGGCATTGGAACTTGTGGTTCGTGCAGATCGGGGCGCTGTGGCAGCGGCGGGGGCTAGGGAGCATTATGTGTTGGTCTGCCTGTGAATTCCTCCCCCCCCCCAGAGTGCTGTGTGTGTGTGTGGGGGTGGGGGGGGGGGAGGGGGGTTACTACTATTAACCGTAGCTCCGGTTGACGGAGCACCCATTCTCAGAAGAACTGTGGGGCGGGGTTGACCATGAACGTTGCGTCCCCGGCTGTCCGTGTAACACGCCAGTACGCGAGCCAGGGCTCAGCGATACGGGGAATAAGCTGTTGCCCGTGCGGCGAGCTCCCCCTATCCACGCAGGAACGGCCGAGACCGATACAGCCTGCACACCGCGGCATCGCAGGGGTTGCCCGTCAGCGGAGGTTTGCCTTAGGGACTCCAGCTCCGGATTTTTCCCCTCAAGGGTTCACCCCCGAAGCCCTCCCCACGAGTGGGTTCAGCCGCAAGGCAGCGGGAGGTGTGAGATCAGTTTTCCTTCTCCTAACTGAGCTGCCGACCGCGGCTGACGAGCCCCATCTGCCCGGAGCGACTGGTTTTAAGGCGCCAGTAACCCCCCCTTGTCCCCTTCTCCTTTCAGTAGCCACGGCTCCGCCGGGCTTAGTAGCTAAACCACACGTGAAGGCCGGGAGCTGGACTTGGTTGTCAGAGGCTGTTTGAGACGCACGCCATTGGGGGCATTTAATCGGTAATGGGAGCTTGCCCGCACTCCCACCCCCGGCTATAACCCCCTTAAAGTAACGAACTGCCCGAGAGATCTCCTCCCGTCTCCCCTCAACGGAATCTGCCGATGACACGTTTTGAAATTAACAACTGACCGGACATCCATTATCGACGGGACGGGAGGGGCGACGCTCCACACCCTGTCCCTCCCCCACAGCCACACCGGGTCTCTGCCTGGGGAAGTCTTCAGCCCTTTCAGCGCTGGTTCGTGTCCGTTCCCATCCCTGACCCCCCGACGCTGTCACATCCCCAAACTATTTTTAAATTAAAATACACTTTATTCGTCATTTGAAACTTTACGGGAATAACGCGCGCACACACACACAGAGACACACACACACGCACACACACACACACACACACACACACACACACACACACAGACACACACACACACACACACACACACACACACACACACACACACACACACACACACACACACACACACACACACACACACACACACACTGACGCACCCAAAATTCTGGAGGAACTCAGCAGGTCAGGCAGCCTCTATGGAGGGGAATAAACTGACGCCGTTTCGGGCTGAGACTCCTCACCAGGACAAGAATGCACCTTCTGCATCTAACATTCACACTGAACGTGTTAAGTAGTATTCTGCTGGCTTTGTGAAGAATCCACTGACAGTGTGAAATCTGTGCAGGGGAGTTTTTAAAAGTGGGGAAAAGGCCGCCGCGCAGGGACAATTCCCCCGCTCTCGACCTCGGCCAGACCGGGTCCAGCGCTCCGAGTCGCCGTCACGAACCGAGCTCTGCGGTGCGTGACCGTGACATCTTCAGTGCCTCGCCATGCCATTCCTCCTTCGTTCACCCCCCACCTCCCCTCCACCCCCTCTCCACAGCTCGCTGAAGACCCACCTTCCTCACCGCCGGGATCTCACTGTTGAATGTCGTGTTGAATGAATGGGATTATTTAAAGCCTGGAGCCCTGTTGCCATTCAGGTGAACCCCGTGGGGTGGCGCACCACGGCAATACTTGGAGTGGGGGTCTTCCCCACTCAACTCGGCCCCTCCCTCTGCAGAAGCGGAAGACCCCTCCACAGTGGTCCCCACACCCCACCCCGACGCACCCACCGTTGGAATCCCACTGACCGTCTGAAATCTCTCTCTGAAATCCAACACATCCGACTGACTGACTACCAGGGGCTGAAAATGAAGGCGCCTTTCCCCGCTGTGACTGGCACCTTCACCGGCATTTCCACCGGGATCGGTGAATTTTGCACAAAACCGCACGCCAGTTGTTCTTTTTAAATATATTATTGAAAGCTGTAACCGTTTGCTCTCCTGCCGTCGTAACTTTAGGCGCCCTGTGCCGTGTGGAGCTTGGTAAGGTGCTTTGCACCCTGCTCCTGGAGGAACGCTGCTTTCGGGAATATCGAAAATTAAACTTGCACTTGAACAGTTAAACTTGGAGAAACTTTTCTCTCTCTCTCTCTCTCTGCTTCACAAAGGATCAGACCTGCTCCTCGGCCGTGGGAGGCGGCGGGGTGGTGGGTTTCGGACTCTGGGTGTGTCCGCCGTAACTCGAGACCCTCCAAAGAGCCCCAGGCTCCACGCCCAGCGCTTTCTTTTCTCTGGGCGGTGGCCCGGCTCGGGATGAGGATATAAAGAGGCGAGGAGGAGGTGCCCGCACACCATTGGCTTCGTGCAGGCTGAGGAACAAGATGCAATCCAGCTTCACCAGCAGCACCTCGCGTCAGACCCTGGGGTCCCGGAGCTTGGCCGGGACCCCCTCACGCATTCGGGGAAGTAGTATGTCCAGCTTCGGCCAGGGCCGCATATCCAGCAGTCGAGTCTCCAGCTACGGCATGGGCTCGTCCCTGGGCGCCGGCCTGGGAATGAGCTCCGGCCTGATGTCCGCATCCGGCGGCGGGTTCGGCGGCGGGTTCGGCGGCGCGGGAGGCTTCAGCATGATCTCCTCCTCCTCCTCCTCCTCCGCCTTGACCAACGAGAAAGAGACCATGCAGTCGCTGAACGACCGGCTGGCGGCGTACCTGGAGAAGGTGCGCTCCCTGGAGAAGTCCAACGCCGAGCTGGAGATTCAGATCCGGGAGTACTACCAACAGGCCGGTCCCGCCACCCGCGACTACAGCGAGTACTGGGCCACCATCAACAACCTCCGCGACCAGGTAAGAGCCCGGGAATAAAAAGCTGACACCTCCTCCCCAGGGTGTGTGTGTGTGTGTGTGTGTGGGGGGGGGGGGGGGGGGGGAGATGGACAGGGTGGGAGGATGATGGCCATTGGACATTGGGGGTAGAAAGAGGCCATTCAGCCGAACGAGTGTGTTCCACCATTCCAGTCTGGCTAATCTATTGCCCCTTCCAAATGCACCTTTGCAAAGTTACAGAGGCCATTGAACCCTCCGGGAGATGTCTTTGCACGACGGGTGCCCCCCCCCCCCCCCCCAACAATTATCAATACCGTTCAGAGAGTGTCTGCCTGGTGTCAGTGGTCACATCACCAGGAGTTGTGATCCGCACCGGCTGCTCATAGGACCGTCCACCACCTGTCCCCATGGCTTCCCGTGAGCACGGTCAGTGTTGGTGGGGTGGGTAGAGGGGAAGGCGGGTTAAGAACCCTGCCCAAGGGTGACCCACGGGCGAGCGGAGGGAAGAGGCGCCTCGCCGCCCATGAGATCCTCCCGTTCATGGGTACCCAACCTGACCGCCGCCGCCTCAGCCGGCCGCCTCGTCTCCGTCCTAAGTGGCCGTCCCTTTGTTGTGAGGCTGTGCCCTCTGCAGAGGGGAGAAGGTTAGGTGCGAAGGAAGGCTGGTGGAGAATGGGGGAAGGCCGGGGCAGGGGTTAAAGATTGACTCTGTTTCTCACTCGGCCATCGAGACGCGCCATTTGCGGATTTGACCAACACCAGGGTGTCGGGGGTGGGGCGGGGGGCTGTCGGCAAGTAACACCGCGCTTCCGGCGCCCACGCAGCGTGTCCTCAGTTTCCGTCTGCGGGTCGTGGGAGGGGGAGAGCGGGAGCACCCGCAAAAAGCCCACGGGGCAAAGAGGATCGAATGCGAAAGGAGGACGGGCGGAGTGGAGGAGAGAGAGGGAGGGAAGGTGGAGAGGGCGCAGGGAAGGGCAGGATGGAGGAGAGAGGGGCTGGTGGATAGGTCAGAGGGAACGGACGGTGGAGGAGAGAGCGGCTGGTGGAGAGGGTGGAGGGAAGGGCAGGTTGGAGAAGAGAGGAGGGCGGACGGGCAGGTGGAGAGGGCGCGGGTAACGGCAGGGTGGAGGAGTGAGGGGCTGGTGGAGGAAGACGTAGCCCTGAGGTAGGCGGGGGCTGGGAGGAGAGAGGTAGTAATTGAGGGTCAGGGTTTAACCTTGGACACCGAAAGCGAGCGGGACAGTGCGCCTGTGTTTCCCCACGCTCCCTTGCTCCACCCAGTCCATGTTCACCGCCTGTCTCCCACAGATCAACGAATTGATCCTCACCAACTCCGGAATCATGCTCCAGGTGGACAACTCCAAACTGGCGGCGGAAGACTTCAAGACCAAGTTAGTACCGAGCCGGCCGATGCGAGTATTGAGGTCCAACTGACCGGGTCCGCCTCCTCCGCCCCTCCCCCTTCCACTGGAGGGCGGACAATGGGCCGAATTAGTCCTCCAGGTCGTCGTTTGCTTCTCGGGAAGTTTAACGGCGACTGGCAGACCAGCAGGAGGTCCATTACCGCCACCTGCTGGGCTGGAGCATGGGGCAAAGAAACAGGAAATGGACTCACCGTGTTCTCCCCCACTCCCCAAAAACTCGAATATTATTAAAAAGTCTAATGTTTTTCAGAAAGTCAAATACAAATACAGTGACACTGGTATCCGAACAAACTTTGCACGTGAAACACTGCTAGAGATCTCAATCTAACAATTAGATGTTTCCTTTGACCCCACCCCCCCATGGGAAATGCGTTCAAGCGATAAATGCCACCGTTTCTTGACAAGTGGACTCGAGTCCACCACATTTCCGTGTGTGAAACCTTTACATCTCTCCTGGTTTCCCCCGCATCTTGTGTTTTTTTTTGTCTCCAGATTTTAACATCTTCCTTGATCTCAATCATAGTATGCAGCGAATACTGGAGTGCGGCCTGTAATGAGTTAACAGGAGTTAAGCTCCTCTCAAAACTCCGACTTGTTTTCTAGCCCTGTCCCCGATTGGATCCCATATTTTTAATGGTTCACTGTCAGGTCTTCTGGGGCAAATGTTCGTTCTTCACTCAACTGCAGGGGTGGAGAACCAGATAGACAATGGGGTTTCATCTCCCATCTAGAAGGACGTTCCTCTGTTCTTAACCCATGCCCTCTGGTCCTAGATTCCCACACTACAAGAAACATCCTCTCTATATCCACTCTGTGTCCTCTGGCCCCAGACTCTCGCACTATAGGAAACATCCTCTTCACATCCACTCTATCTGTGTCCTCTGGTCCTAGACTCTTGCACAATAGGAAACATTCTCTCCACACCCACTCTATCTGTGCCCTCTGGTACTAGACTCGCCCCACGATAGGAAACATCCTCTCCACACCCACTCTGTCTGTGCCCTCTGGTCCTAGACTCACCCCACTATAGAAACATCCTCTCCACATCCACTCTATCTATGTCCTCTGGTCCTTGACTCCCCCGAGAGAGGAAAGATCCTCTCCACACCCACTCTGTCTGTGCCCTCTGGTCCTAGACTCACCCCACTATAGAAACATCCTCTCCACATCCACTCTATCTATGTCCTCTGGTCCTTGACTCCCCCGAGAGAGGAAAGATCCTCTCCACATCCGATCTATATGTGCCCTCTGGTCCTAGACTCCCCCACTATAGGAAACATCCTCTCCACATCCACTCTATCTGTGTCCTCTGGCCATAGACTCCCCCACTACAGGAATCATGCTCTCCACATCCACTCTATTTCGGCCTTTCACCGTTCGATGTGTCTCAATGAGGTCAGCCCTCATTCTCCTGAATTCCAGTGAGTACAGGCCCAGATATCTTGTACACTTTGGGGCAGGAAATGCGTTACGACTTCAGCCCTGGCCACTGATGACCAGAATCTCCTGCTCTCTCCCCATCTCGATAGGTTTGAAACTGAGTTGACCATCAGGATGTCCGTTGAGAACGATATCAACGGTCTGCGCATGATGTTGGACAACCTGACCCTCGAGAGGAGTCAGCTGGAGACAGATATCGAGAACCTGAAAGAGGAGCTCATTTACATCAGGAAAAACCATGAAGATGTAAGCTATGGGCGTCACCGCCTGAACATTGTGAGTTGTCTCTGTTCTGTGTCACTGCTGGGAGTCGGAGGCTGACATCGCTGAGTTTTTTTTCCCTTCCTGCAGGAACTCAGGAGCCTGAGGTCTCAGATGTCTGGGAACGTGTCTGTCGATGTCAAAGATGAAGACTCCGCGGACTTGCTCAAGATTCTGGCAGACATTCGGGCGAAACATGAAGCCATGGTCAACCAGCACAAGATAGAGACCGACGAATGGTACAAACAGGAGGTAAGTGGATACTTATTCCGAGATTCCATTCAGAACAGGCCCCGCTGGCCACGTCGAGCCTCACGGCCGAGCGACCCACCTGTTCCCGAGTCCAGGTGACCACCGTGTTCAGAAACAGGCCATTCGGCCCATGGTGTGTCTGCTCTCCCAATTCACCATGGCTGATCCCATTTTCCTCTCCGCAGGCCTGTCTTCGGGATATGGGAGGGAACCGGAGAAGTCAGAGATCTTGGGCAGGATGAGCAGACGCCTTAGAGGCACCGTTGGAATTGAACTCCCCAGTCTGACGTCCCCTGGCCCCCCGCCCCACCCCACATGATGTAATAGTGCCTTCTCCACCGTCACTGTGTCATTCCATCCCGATCTCTGCATGAAATTTACACCGAACATTGAACTGTTTCAGATTGTGACCAAGCAACAAGAGATGACCGTCAACGCGGGTGCCATCGACGGGGAGAAATCCAAGCTCACTGAGCTGAGGCGCAGCTGTCAGGGGCTGGAAACCGAGCTGAGCACACTGCAGAGTATTGTGAGTGACCCGTCGGGCTGGGCTGACCGTGGGAGGAGGGGGAGGAGAGGGGGCCACCCGGCTACTGATTGATTGATTATTCCCATAGTGTAACGTGTAGTCCCTGAGACCGACTCTGTCATCGCAAGGACCCTGGTGAACAAACCCGTTCCCCCCTCACCCCCCTACCAGTGGGTAGGCTGATGCCGGTGATGTGTTGGGCAGTTGTGATGACTTGCTGTGGGACCACGGAGCATTTCCTGCACCAGGCCGTTTTGAGTCTGGTGGTCCTGACGGAGCCTCCTCCCCGATGGGAGTGGGACAGACAGTCCGTGAGCACGGTGGGTGGGATCCTTCATGGTGTTACCGGCCCCGTTTTCCAGCACCTTTCTGTATATGGATGGCGGGTAGGCTGGGGCCGGTGCAGTGTCGGGTAATTTTGACGACCCATTACAGACCCCATCCCGGCCATTTCCATACCCAGCGGTGAGGCAGCGTGTTAGGCTGCGCTCTGCCGCGCGTCTGTCGAAGGACGGCAGCTGGAGAGAGCGCGGCCCGGTCACTGGAAACCCCAACCCCCCTCACCGTACGCTCCTTGCCCGCAGATCGCCTCTCTGGAGAGGAACCTGGACGAGGTTGATATGCGCTTCAGCGGAGAGAGGGACGGGCTGCAGATGACCATCAACGGGCTGGAAGCGGAGCTGGGGGGCATCCGTACCAAACTCATGTCAATGAGCGCGGAGTACCAGCAGCTCCTGAACATAAAGAGCAGGCTGGAGGCGGAAATTGAGACCTATCGCCGGCTGCTGGGCGGCATCGGGTAAGCAACTGGCCAGACGACACTCGAACCTGAATACAACCCAGTCATAGAACGTAGAACAGTACAGGCCCTTCGGCCCACAAAGTCCTGCCAGGATTCTAACCCTCTGTAAGATCAGTCCAAACCTTCCCTCCTACATAACCTCCATTTTCCTATCATCTCTGTGCTTATCTTCAAGTAAAATCACGTCACTTTTTATTGTCTTTTGACCATAACTGCTGGTACAGTACACAGTAAAAACCAGACAACGATTTTCAGGACCATGGTGCAACATGAAACAATGCAAAAACCAGACTGAACTACGTAAAAACAACACAGAAATAAACTACACTGGACTATAGACCTACCCAGGACTGCATAAAGTGCACAAAACAGTGCAGGCATGACAATAAATAATAAAAAAGACACCAGACACAGTAGAGGGCAGTAAGATGGTGTCAGTCCAGGCTCTGGGTATTGGGGTGTCTTTGAGATTCTTCAGTGCCCTAAATGTATATGCCTCTCCCTCCACCGTTGTAGGGCGCTCCAAACGCCTACCACTCAGTCAAAAAGAAACCCTACCTCTGACAACCCTCCCATACTTCCCTCCCCTTAGAAGTGTGACCCCCTCGTGTTACCACTTCTGCTGTACGTCACAAAGACTGATTAAAAATGTACAAGGTACAAAAGAGGGAGACCCATGCAAGTGTTTAGAAAAGGTAAATTAATACCGAGAACATGAGTTGCTGAGACCTTGAAAGTGAGTCCTGTAGGTTGTGGAAGATTTGTCGTTCAGATTTGGGGCGAGTGAATTATTCACACCGCTTCAGGAGCCTGATGGTTGAGTGGTAATAACTGTTCCTGAACCTGGTGGTGTGGGTCCTAATGCTCCTGTACCTCCTTCCTGATGGTTGAGGGGTAACAACTGTTCCTGAACCTGGTGGTATGGGTCCTAATGCTCTTGTACCTCCTTCCTGTTGGTTGAGGGGTAACAACTGCTCCTGAAGCTGGTGGTGTGGGCCCTGACTGTCCTGTATCTCCTGCCTGATGGCAGCAATGGGAAGAGAGCACGGTGCAGGTGGTGGGGGTCCCAGATGATGGATGCTACTGTCTTCCTTGTAGATATGCTCAATGGTGGGGTGGGCTTTGCCTGGGATGCGATGTGAGTTGTGTGCTAAGGTTCTGTGGCAGGCAAAGTTTCACTGGAAGTTGCTACCTCCTCCCACTCCCAGCCGTTCCCGTAGTGCAAGGTCACACTCTGCCCCCTTTGTTTTTCAGGAGCCAGTCTTCTGGCCAGTCGTCAAGCTCATCAACTGTTACGAGGACAGTGGTCAGGGAGGAAAGACGTGAGTAGTCCATTTTATCATGGGTGCGCGATGCAGTCGGGCTGAGAAAGTTTGGTAATGCGCTCAAAATGCTGGAGGAGCTCAGCAGGTCAGGCAGAGTCCGTGGTGAGGAATAAACAGTCGTTGTTTCAGCTTCCCCTCCGTCATCGGATGTCCGAATGGACAATGAACCCTTGTACGCTACCTCACCATTTTTCTCCCCGCTTACACTAATTTAATTTTATTGATATATTTCATATTGTAATTGTTGGTCTGTGGTATACTGCTTGTTCATCTGCTGCAGAACAAGAGACTTCACGGCAATATCTTCACCGGAGATATTCAACCTGATTCTGAATCTGGGCTGAAGCCCAACATCGGGACTCGCTGGGTCCCTCCAGAAATCCGTCTGCGTTGCTGAGGATGGAGTGTCATCTAAGGCCCACGAGCTGCCAGTCGGCACTGAACCCAACGTAGGAATGCCTTGTGGACCCCCGCTCCTGAATTTTAAAACCATAGGAACATTGAAAACCCACAGCACAATACAGGCCCTCCAGCCCACAAAGCCGTGCCAAACATGTTCTTACCTCAGGAATTACCTAGGGTTACCCATAGCCCTCTATTTTTCTGAGCTCCATGTACCTATCCAGAAGTCTCTTGAAAGACCCTATCATATCCGCCTCCACCACAGTTGCCGGCAGCCCATTCCACGCACTCACCACTCTCTGCATAAAAAACTTACCCCTGATATCTCTACTGTACGTAACCCCAGCACCTTAAAACTGTGCCCTCTCGTGTTAGCCATTTCGCCCTGGGAAAAAGCCTCTGACTATCCACACGATCAATGCCCCTCATCATCCTGTACACCTCTATCAGCTCACCTCTCATCCTCCGTCGCTCCAAGGAGAAAAGGCCGAGTTCACTCAACCTATTCTCATAAGGCATGCTCCCCAATCCAGGCAACATCCTTGTAAGTCTCCTCTGCACCCTTTCTATGGCTTCCACATCCTTCCTGCAGTCAGGCGACCAGAACTGAGCACAGTACTCCGAGTGGGTCTGACCAGGGTCCTACATAGCTGTGACGTTCCCTCGGGGTTTTCTCCGGAAGCCTTCCCCATGAGTGGGTGTGTAGCCACAAGGCAGCAGGAGGTTTAAGATCACAGTTTTCCTTCCAGTTGGGCTGCCAACCACGGCTGCTGTGCCCCGTCGGCCCAGAGCGACTGGTTTTAATGGCGCCAGTGACCCGCTTTTGCCCCTTCTCCTGTCAGTAGAAACAGTTCCACTGGGCTCAGTAGCGGGACTTGGTTGTCAGAGGCTATTTGAGACGCACACCGTTGGTAGCAATTAATGGGAAGTGGGAACGTGTCCCCATTACCACACCCAGCTAGAACAAGCATAAGTGTGTCCTTGTACACTCATCACTGAAAGGTGGGTGTCAAATCAGTGCTGAACATTCTGGACTGAATCTCAGAATACTCCGGACCATGAACACTTTGGACAGGGAATGAGGGGCTGGAACGTTTGGCATCCCTGAGCTCATGAGGTGACCGGTTCCACTTGAGAAGTGTTGGGTGGAACAGATCGTCTTTCATAGGGGACTGTTCGGACCGTACTACAGATATGGTCAGCAGCTCTGGGTCCGATGTCTAAGAACGGATGTGTTGGCATTGCAGGGGATCGCAAGAATGATCCCCGGAATGAAAGTGTGAATGAATGGAGAGTGTTTGATGGGTCTGAGCCTGAATTAGCTGGAGTTTAGAAGAATTAGGGGAGATCTCATTGACATTACCAAATAATGAAAGGACAAGATGAGTTGCACATGAATAGGATGTTTCCGAAAGTGGGGGAGTCTAGGACGTGAGGACACAGATAGAGTGGATGTGGAGAGGATGTTTCCTGTTGTGGGGGAGTCTAGGACCAGAGGACAAAGATAGAGTGGATGTGGAGAGGGTGTTTCCTATAGTGGGGGAGACAAGGACCAGAGGACACAGATAGAGTGGTTTTGGAGAGGATGTTTCCTATAATGGGGGAGTCTAGGACCAGAGGACACAGATAGAGTGAATGTGGAGAGGATGTTTCCTGTAGTGGGGGAGTCTCGGACCAGAGGACACAGATAGAGTGGATGTGGAGAGGGTGTTTCCTATAGTGGGGGAGTCTAGGACCAGAGGACACAGATAGAGTGGATGTGGAGAGGATGTTTCCTATAGTGGGGGAGTCTAGGACCAGAGGACACAGATAGAGTTGATGTGGAGACGATGTTTCCTATAGTGGGAGAGTCTAATACCAGAGGACACAGATAGAGTGGATGTGGAGAGGATGTTTCCTATTGTGGGGGAGTCTCGCACCAGAGGACACAGACAGAGTGGATGTGGAGAGTATGTTTCCTATAGTGGGGGAGTCTAGGACCAGAGGACACAGATAGAGTGGATGTGGAGAGAATGTTTCCTATAGTGGGGGAGTCTAGGACCAGAGGACACAGATAGAGTGGATGTGGAGGGGATGTTTCCGATAGTGGGGGAGCCTAGGACCAGAGGACACAGATAGAGTGGATGTGGAGAGGACGTTTCCGATAGTGGGGGAGTCTAGGACCAGAGGACACAGATAGAGTGGATGTGGAGGGGATGTTTCCGATAGTGGGGGAGCCTAGGACCAGAGGACACAGATAGAGTGGATGTGGAGAGGACGTTTCCGATAGTGGGGGAGTCTAGGACCAGAGGACACAGATAGAGTGGATGTGGAGGGGATGTTTCCGATAGTGGGGGAGCCTAGGACCAGAGGACACAGATAGAGTGGATGTGGAGAGGATGTTTCCTATAGTGAGGGAGTCTAGGACCAGAGGACACAGACAGAGTGGGTGTGGAGAGGATGTTTCCTATAGTGGGGGAGTCTAGGACCAGAGGACACAGATAGAGTGGATGTGGAGGGGATGTTTCCGATAGTGGGGGAGCCTAGGACCAGAGGACACAGATAGAGTGGATGTGGAGAGGATGTTTCCTATAGTGAGGGAGTCTAGGACCAGAGGACACAGACAGAGTGGGTGTGGAGAGGATGTTTCCTATAGTGGGGGAGTCTAGGACCAGAGGACACAGATAGAGTGGATGTGGAGAGGATGTTTCCAATAGTGGGGGAGCCTAGGACCAGACAACTGCAGCGGCTGAGCCATTTGGTACATTTAAGGGCATAAATCATTCAAACAGAATAAGGCGCATTGTTTCAGCTTTAAGCATACCCTTATATCATGACCTCCACAGCCATCTGTGGCAATGAATTCCACAGGTTCACCCTGCAATATTTCGTAAAAGTGGAGGTTGATAGATCCTCCATTGGTCGTGGCTGCAAAGGTTACGGGCAGAAGGCAGGAAAATGGGGTTGAGAGGGATATTAAATCAGCAATGATGGAATAGCAGAGCAGACTCGATGGGCCAAATGGCCTAAATCTGCTCCAATGTCTTATGGTCTTGTGACTGCTGATTGGTGACTGTATCAGTCGACCGTCCAATGAAATCTCTGACTAACTATTTTCATTTCAGAGCCCGTTGTTTCGACCAAGACCAAGACGATCACCGTGGTGGAGAAGGTGGTGGACGGAAGGGTAGTGTCTTCTCAAGTGGAGGAGAAGAGTTAATCAAGAGAGGGCCTTGGGAATCAGCCGGGGTGACCTTCGTGCACCATTTAAGACAAGATATCCAGTGATTTTTTTTCTGCTTTCTGTATCTCTGAGAGGTGAATAAAGGCTTTGAGAACCCGCCAACATGAGTAGTCTGTTCTGTACTGCGACACTGTTTTCAAACGACCACTGACCCCGTCTCTCGGCTGAATCCTTGTGAGGTTATATAGTCATTGAACACAGAAACAGTCCCTTCAGCCCATCTAGTCCCTTCCAGAGTATTAATCTGCCCAGTCCCATCGACCTGCACCAGCCCTCCATACCCCTCCCATCCACGCACCCATCCAAACTCCTCTTAACCGTTACAATCGAACCTTCATCCGCCACTTGAGCCGGGCAGCTCCTTCCACACTCTCAGCACCCCGCCTCTGGAGTGAAAAAGATCCCCTCACCCGCCCCCCCATATTCCCCTGAGAAAACTACCTTTCAACCCGCACACAAAGCACTGCAGGAACTGGGCAGGGCCGGGCAGCGTTTACGCCAGGGGTGGGCAAACATTTTGACTTGTGGGCCACAAAGGGTTCTAAAATTTGACAGGGGGGCCGGACCAGGAGCAGATGGACGGAGTGTTTTGGTAATACACCTCATAAGAGAAAATAAAATATCACGGGATATGTAGAAAACATGTACTTTAATTTCAATTGAAAATGAACAAATGCATTACAACAAAATATCTGTCTTTGAAGTCCCATGGTATTTAGCTATTTATTGAAATGACTTTTAAAACACTGAAAATTAAATGAATAAAATACAGCTTTTTTAATAGTAACAGTTATTATTTTAAAGCACTGAAAATTCTGTTATCCTTCAAGATATTATCATCATCACTCTCCTCCTGACTGTCTTTATTTCAAAAACGGTAGGAGATGCAGGTCTACTTGTCCTGCTCCTTCTTATTCAATTGTCCCCTGTGCCAAAACTCAACAACGACCAGCACAAGGACAGAACAGTGACAGCGCGCCAGTATGCGGAGCGCGTTATTTGATCTGGAGCGCATTTTTTATTTTGAGAACGTACGTGCACCTGCGCACTACTCATGTCCATCACTTAACAGAAATGACATGTAACATGTAAGGCTTATTGAAAAAAATATTTTCAAATGCATTTTTTACATAACACAACGAAGAAACTTATTTTTAATTTCAGTGGGATCAGTGTTGTTGGTCTCCCTTTTTAGCCAGCGCATCAAAGTCTGGATTTAGTTTTGTTGCGGCGAAAACGCCAGAATTGCGGGGAAAAAAACGTTAACAAGGTTTATTAACAAGGCATATGGCCCCCGGGCTGTAGTTTGCCCATGCCTGGTTTACGCAAATGAACGAACAGCTGGCGTGTCGAGCTCCCATCCTTCTCCAGGACTGGAAGTGAAGGGGACAGGGGGATATCTAGAGGGTGATGAGCTGGTCAGGTGGGAAAGGTAAAGGGCTGGAGGGGAAGGAATCCGATAGGGGTTAACCCGCGGGATCTGCCAGCACGCGTCCGTCCAGGGGAGAACAACTCCTGGCCCCGCCAAACTGAGAAATCTCGGTCGTGTGGACTCCGCGTGACGTGTTGTCAGGTGACAAACCCGCACCGCAAAGTATCCGACAGTGCACCACCTGCAGTTAAACGGCTGCACTTTAATAATCTTAATCTGGATGGAGGGTTAGCGAAGGAAATAAAAAGAAAAGAAAAGGGCCCATTTTAAGGAAAAACTCTACTGGCGCTTCGTTGGAGGTCACTGCTCGTTCATTTGTTCCCGTCGACCTCCCAGCGTCGCCGGCCCGCGGACCCTCGCTCCTCAGTCCGCTCCATCCGATGGTCTTCCGACTCTCTCCATTCGCGTCCTCTCTCTCTCCGCTCCCCGACGGAAGACCGCGGAAGTCTCTCTTCCAGACCCACAAGAGAGAACGACATTTCTCCCATCGGATGGCATGGCCCCGTTATCTCCAGCCATAGCCCAAACGTTGCTGCCACAGAGAAACCATTTCCTTCACCGTGGAGCTTTACATAGAAGCCATTACATACGACATCAGCCTCAGCCCTGAAAACTGACAGCGTGATACACTGGCGTAGGGAGTGGGGCACAGGAGACAGGGAAGGAGGAGAGGACCCAGGGGACAAGAGGCAGCAGGCCTGAGTGGGGAATAGAAGTGGGGAGAGGGACGGATTATTATTTCTTTTTACCAGAGGTTGGGGAGATCGATGTTCATGCCATCAGGTTGGAGGCGACCCAGACGGAATACAAGCTGTTGCTTCTCCACCTGAGGGTGGCCTCATCCTGGCAGAAGCGGAGGCCGCGGACCGGCACGCCGGGTTGGGAATGTAAAGGAAAACGTTGGGCCGGCCCGGGTTTATGGCGGATGGAGCAGAGGGGCTCGACGAAGTGGGCCCCCCCACCGATATATGACAGTTCTCACTAACGTAGCGGGGGCCGCAACGAGAGCACTGGGTACGGTAGTCGACCCCAGCGGTTTCTCAGGTGAAACGGTGACTCACCTGGAAGGAACGCCCGGGGCCCGTTCACACTTAACCCTTGGCCTCTAGTTCCAGTCTCACCCAACCTGAGAGGGAAAAGCATGCTTGCATTTACCCTGTCTCTACCCCTCGTAACGTTGTATACTCTATCAAATCCCCCCTCAATCTCCTCCACTCCAGGGAATAAATCCTCACCTATTCAACCTGCATCTCAGGTCTTCAAGTCCCGGCAACATCCTTGTCAATTTTCTCTGCACTCTCTCAATCTTACTGATATCTTCCCTGCACACTCATGCGAGCAGGACTCCAGATTCGGCCTCTCCAATGCCCGAGTCAACTTCACATCCCATCTCCTGTCCTCAGTAATTTGATTTATGAAGGCCAATGTGCCAAATGCTTTAAGGTTTAAGTTTTTTTCATATCATTTTTACTGCGTCAAGTAGGACAAAATAATTGTTACTCTGGATCTGAAGCAGAACAGGGAACAACACGATAAATAGAAATACATACGATAGTTTCTATACACAGATTGATTGTAGACATAGAACATAGAGCATAGAATAGTACAGCACAGTACAGGCCCTTCGGCCCACAATGTTGTGCCGACCCTCAAACCCTGCCTCCCATATAGCCCCCCACCTTAGATTCCTCCGTATACCTATCATGTCTCCTCTCATCCGCCTTCACACCAAAGAGTAAAGCCCTAGCTCCCTTAATCTCTGAACATAATTCATACTCTCTAAACCAGGCAGCATCCTGGTAAATCTCCTCTGTACCCTTTCCAATGCTTCCACATCCTTCCTATAGAGAGACGACCAGAAATGGACACATTACTCCAAGTGTGGCCTAACCAGAGTTTTATAGAGCTACATCATTACACCACATCTCTTAAACTCTATCCCTCGACTTAAGAAAGCTAACACCCCATAAGCCTTCTTAACTACCCTATCTACCTGTGAGGCAACTTTCAGGGATCTGTGGACATGTACCCCCAGATTCCTCTGCTCCTCCACACTACCAAGTATCCTGCCATTTACTTTGTCATCTATCTTGGAGTTTCCCCTGCCAAAGTGTACTTTCTCACACATCTCCGGGTCGAACTTCATCTGCCACTTCTCAGCCCACTCCTGCATCCTTTCAATGTCTCTCTGCAATCTTCGAAAATCCTCTACACTCTCCACAACACCACCAACCTCTGTGTCGTCTGCAATCTTGCCAACTCACCCTTCTACCCCCACATCCAGGTCGTTAATAAAAATCACGAAAAGTAGAAGTTCCTGAACAAATCCTTGAGGGACACCACTGTTCAGAACCCTCGAATCTGAATGTACTCCCTCCATCATGATCCTCTGCCTTCTGCAGGCAAGCCTATTCTGAATCCACCTGGCCAAAATTCCCTCCCATGCCTTCTGACTTTCTGAATAAGCCTACCATGTGGAACCTTGTCAGATGCCTTACTAAAATCCATGTAGATCACATCCACTGCACTACCCTCATCTATATGCCTAGTCACTTCCTCAAAGAACTCTATCAGGCTTGTTAGACACGATCTGCCCTTCACAAAGCCATGTTGACTGTCCCTGTTCAGACCACGATTCTCTAAATGACCGTAGATTCTATCTCTAAGAATCTTTTCCAACAGCTTTCCCAGCACAGACATAAGGCTCACTGGTCTATAATTACCCGGACTATCCCTACTACCTTTTTTGAACAAGGGGACACCATTCGCCTCCCTCCAATCCTTCGGTACCATTCATGTGTACAACGAGGACATTAAGATCCTAGCCGGAGGCTCAGCAATCTATTTCCTCACCTCGTGGAGCAGCCTGGGGAATATTCCATCAGGCCTTGGGGACTTATCCGTCCTAATGTATTTTAACAACTCCAACACCTCCTCTCCCTTAATATCAACACGCTACAGAACATCAACCTCACGCGTATTGTCCTCACCGTCATCAAGTTTCCTCTCATTGCTTAAGATACCAAGATAAAGAAAAGATCCTGAAGGCGGCTGTCCAAAGTGCCAAAAATAGAAACGGGCCATTGATGATAGAAGGGAAACCAGTTCTTTTTTATCCTGATCTAAGTTACAACCTTTTGAAGAGAAAGAAGGAATTTAACCCAGTGAGAAAAGCCTTATGGGAAAAGGGTTATAAATTTATAATGCGTCACCCAGCAACACTGATGATTTTTTTTGGAGGAGGGAAAAAGATTTTTTTTTCCGATTATCGAAAAGCGGAGGAGTTCGCACAAAAACTTTCATCTATTGACTAATTACACATAGAGGCTTCCAAACGTAATGGATTAAAGATGAAGATAGAGTCAGCGAACAGAAGTGATGGACATTTATGGATATTATAGAGGAGAAAAGCAAAATTTTAGAAATACTAATTGAGAATAGTATATTTTTCTTCTTATATATATACTTTTTTATGTTGCGAGGGGGGGGGGGTGCTGGGGAGCTTTGGATCGGTTACTACGGGATTCACGTGTGTAATCATGGCGATTGTCATGACCCGTACAACAGAGGGGGGTAATGTTGTGGTTTTTTTTCACAACATTAGTAGGGGGGTATTTTGTTTTTTTCTTTATACTCTATTTTTCTTCTATCTTTTTGCCTGGATGATTGGTGGGGACACACATAGCAACATGGAGATTTTTAAAAAGATTTCCCAGAATACCACGAAAGTTGAAAGTTTAGGTATTATGATAGATTGGAGTAATATAATTTTTTTTTAAAAATGACTAATCTACTGAATTGTTTAAGTTTAATGTTAATGGGCTTAATGGGCCGGTAAAAAGAAAAAGAATTTTAACATACATTAAAAAAATGAAAACAGATATAGCTTTTTAACAAGAAACTCATTTATCAGAAATTAAAAAGAGACTGGGTTGGAAATGTTATTGCAGCTTCATTTAATTCAAAGGCGAGAGGAGTTGCAATTTTGGTTAACAAAAATTTACCAATTAAAATACAAAACGTATTAATTGATTCGGCGGGGAGATATCTAATTATACATTGTCAAATTTTTTCAGAACTATGGACCCTTATGAACATTTATGCACCAAATGAAAATGATGTAAAATTTATACAGGAGGTCTTTTTGAATCTGGCTAACGCACATGATAAAATATTAATAGGTGGAGATTTTAACTTTTGTCTAGATCCAGTTTTAGATAGATCAACAAAGGTTGTCACAAAATCAAAAGCAGTAAAATTAACTCTATCATTGATGAAAGACTTAAATTTGATTGATATATGGAAAAGAATTAATCCAAAAGAAAGAGATTATTCATTTTATTTAAATAGACATAAAACATATTCAAGGATAGATGTTTTCCTATTATCAACGAATATTCAAGATAGAGTGAAAAACGTGGAATATAAAACAAGAATATTGTCAGATCATTGTCCTTTAATAATGACAATGATAATGATAGATAAAGAGGAATCAATTTATAGGTGGAGATTTAATTCAATATTATTAAAACGTCAAGATTTTTGTGATTTTATGAGAAAACAGATTCAGTTCTTTTTAGATATAAATTCACATTCAGTTGATGATAAATTTATAGTGTGGGAAGCAATGAAGGCATATTTGAGAGGTCAGATAATAAGTTATACTTCTAATATTAAGAAGGAATGTATGATAGATATAGATCAATTGGAAAAAGAGATTACAAAATTAGAAAAAGAATCCCAAAGAAATATGACAGAAGAAAAACGAAGACAACTTATTAACAAGAAGTTACAATATAATACACTCCAAACATATCGAACAGAAAAAGCAATTATGAGAACTAAACAGAGATATTATGAACTAGGTGAAAGATCACATAAGGTTCTTGCATGGCAGTTAAAAACAGACCAGACTTCTAAAACAATAAATGCAATTCGAACAAGAGTAAATAAAATTACTTATAAACCTTTAGAAATTAATGAAGCTTTTAAGAATTTTTATTCTGAGTTGTATAAATCAGAATCACAAAATGACAATGTCAAGATAGAAAGGTTTTTATCACAAATAACTCTTCCAAAATTAAATACGGAAGAACAGAAGGGATTAGATATGCCTTTTACATTGAAAGAGGTCGAAGAAGCCCTAGGATCATTTCAAAGTAATAAATCCCCAGGAGAAGATGGTTTTCCGCCTGAATTCTATAAAAAGTTTAAAGATTTATTAATTCCTCCTTTTATGGAGTTAATACACCAGGCGGAAAGAACGCATAAACTTCCAGAATCTTTTTCGACAGCTATTTTAATAGTATTGCCAAAAAAAGATAGAGATCTTTTAAAGCCAACATCATATAGACCTATTTCTTTATTAAACACTGATTATAAAATAATAGCAAAAATCTTATCTAATAGATTATCTAAATGCTTACCAAAATTAGTACATATGGATCAAACAGGATTTATTAAAAATAGACATTCGGCAGATAATGTAACTCGGTTATTTAGTATAATTCATTTAGCGCAGAAGAGGGAGGAAATGAGCGTGGCAGTTGCTTTAGATGCAGAAAAAGCATTTGATAGATTGGAATGGGATTTTTTATTTAAGGTATTGGAAAAATATGGATTAGGAGTATCTTTTATAAAATGGATTAAAACCTTAAATACTAGTCCCAAAGCTAAAGTAGTGACAAATGGTCAAATTTCAACACCATTTCAGTTAACAAAGTCAACTAGGCAAGGTTGTCCATTATCACCTGCTTTATTTGTGTTGGCGATAGAGCCATTAGCTGAATTGATTAGAATGGACCCAGACATTAAGGGTTTCAGAGTTAATCAAGAAGAATACAAGATTAACTTATTTGCTGATGATGTTCTGCTTTATCTAACAAACCCATTGCAATCGTTGCGTAAATTATCCTATAGATTAGAAGAATATGGGAAAATATCAGGTTATAAAATAAATTGGGATAAAAGTGAAATTTTACCTCTTACTAAAGGAGATTATAGTCAATGTCGATTAATAGCCCAATTTAGATGGCCGGCAAATGGTATAAAATATTTAGGTATAAGAGTTGATAATGACATAAAGAACTTATACAAATTAAATTATTTACCACTATTGAAAAAAATCCAAGAAGATCTTGATAAATGGATGGTATTACCAATAACATTAGTAGGTAGAGTAAATACCATAAAAATGAATTTATTCCCTAGATACAATACTTATTTCAATCACTACCAATACAATTACCCCAGAAGTTTTTTCAAGAGTTAAATAAATATGTGAGGAAGTTTCTTTGGAAAGGTAAGATGTCAAGAATATCGTTGGAGAAATTGACATGGAAATTTGAGCTAGGAGGGTTACAACGTCCAAATTTTAAGAATTATTATAAAGCAAATCTACTTAGATTTATTGCATCTTTTTTTGAGAAAGATAAACCGGCATGGATTAGAATAGAACTAGATAAAATAGGAGAAAACACACCAGAAGATTTTATATATAAATGGGAATCTAAATGGATACGGGAAAAGAAAGAATCTCCTATATTAAAACATTTGATTGACTTATGGAATAAGATAAATGTTGATGATGAGACAAAGAAATCCTTATTAGCAAAGTGATCTTTAATTCAAAATAGACTTATTCCTTTTACAATGGATAGTCAACTTTTATATAATTGGTTTCAAAAAGGGATTAGATATATAGGAGATTGTTTTGAAGGAGGTATATTAAAGTCATTCGATCAATTAAAGAATAAATATAAAGTATCAAACAACACTCTTTTTTGTTACTTTCAACTAAGGGCTTATTTAAGAGAAAAATTAGGTCAAACAATGTTATTGCCGAAATCCAATGAAATAGAAACTTTATTTCAAAAAGGAAAGATTAAAAAAATTATCTCTTGTATGTATAATTTGATTCAAAAACAGGCAATTAAACAAGGAGTCCATAAGTCAAGACAAAAATGGGAAAGTGACTTGAATATTAAAATTGAAGAAAAAAATTGGTCAAAACTATGTCTTGAGAGTATGACAAATACAATAAATGTCCGATTAAGATTAGTGCAATACAATTTTTTGCATCAATTATATATTACACCACAAAAAATAAATAAATTAAACCCAAATTTATCTGATCAGTGTTTCCGATGTAACCAAGAAATTGGTACTTTTTTACATTCTACTTGGTCTTGTTCTAAAATTCAACCTTTTTGGACAAATTTAAGAGTTTTATTGGAACAAATTATTGGAATACAACTTCCACATAATCCAATATTACTTTTACTAGGTGATATTGAAGGGACAAAACCGATATCCAAATTGAATAAATATCAGAAAGAATTTATAAAAATTGCATTGGCAGTAGCCAAAAAGGCTATTGCAGTTACTTGGAAATCGGATACATATCTAAGTACAGATCGTTGGAAGAAAGAAATTTATGGCTGTATTCCACTTGAAAAGATTACTTATAATTTAAGAGATAAATATGAAACATTTTTGAAAATTTGGCGCCCTTATTTACAAAAGATAGGATTAAATATATAGGTGCTCCGAAGATGAAATAATTGGTTACTTGGGGAAATAAATAAATATATATACTAAAGTTATTACGAACTACATGGAGCATGTGGGGATCTTCCAATATCCAGGCATTCCTTCTTTTTTTTTCTTTCTTTCTTCTTTTTTTTTCTATAGGGATGTTAGGGGGGGGGGGGAGGGGTTAAGGGGAGGGCGGATGGGTAACATACATTTTCTTTTTCATACACTTTTATTCTGTAACTACTTGAAAACACAATTAAAAAAAGTTTTTTTTAAAAAAAAGTTCCCTCTCATTGGTGAATACCGAAGAGAAGTATTCATTGAGGACCTCGCTCACTTCCACAGCCTCCAGGCACATCTTCCCACCTTTATCACTGATCGGTGCTACTGTGGCGACCCACTTCCCAGCGCACTCAAACCGGCTCACAAAGCTGCGCGCGCCGGCATTGAGGCCGTTCCCAAAGAGGGCGCCAAGCCTGCTTCACCAGCAAGGGGAAAAGCCCGCGCGTGGGACGGGACTGTGAATACGTACCCCCTACAGCATTCCCGCCCGGGGAGGACGGGATCAGGAAGTCTTTAAAGTGAGGCCGCGAAGTTTGAATAAACCTCTTTTGTAACTGCAGCTCACAGACTCCGTGACGTTATTGCAGCGGACCGCTACACTACCTCCATTCGTGTCATCCTTTTGTTCTTCACATAATTGAAGAATACCTTGGAGTTTTCCTTTACCCTACTCGCCAAGGCCTTCTCATGCCCCCTCCTTGCTCTTCTCAGCACCTTCTTAAGCTCCTTTCTTGCTACCCTATATTCCTCAATAGACCCATCTGATCCTTGCTTCCTAAACCTCATGTATGCTGCCTTCTTCCACCTGACTAGATTTTCCACTTCACTTGTCACCCATGGTTCCTTCACCCTACCATTCTTTATCTTCCTCACCGGGACAAATTTATCCCTAAAATCCTGCACGAGATCCTTAAACATCGACCACAGGTCCATAGTACATTTCCCTGAAAAAAAAACATCCCAATTCACACCCGCAAGTTCTAGCCTTACAGCCTCATAATTTGCCTTTCCCCAATTAAAAATTTACCTCTCCTCTCTGATTCCATCCTTTTCCATGATAATGCTAAAGGCCAGGGAGCGGTGATCACTGTCCCCCCGATGCTCACCCACTGACAGATCTGTGACCTGACCCGGTACGTTATCTAATACTAAATCTAGTATGGCATTCCCCCTGGTCGGCCTGTCAACATACTGTGACAGGAATCCATCCTGGATACACTTAACAAACTCTGCCCCATCTAAACCCTTGGAACTAATCAAGTGCCAATCAATATTAGGGAAGTTAAAGTCACCCATGATAACGACACTGTTATTTTCGCACCTTTAAGAAATCTGCCTCCCAATCTGCTCCTCGATATCTCTGCTGCTACCAGGGGGCCTATAGAATACCCCCAATGGAGTAACTGCTCCCTTCCTGTTCCTGACGTCCACCCAGACAGACTCAAAAGAGGATCCTGCTACATTACCCACCCTTTCTGTAGCTGTAATAGTATCCCTGACCAGTGATGCCACCCCTTCTCCCCTTCCCCGCCCCCCTCTATCCCTTTTAAAGCTCTGAAATCCGAGAATATTGAGAATCCATTCCTGCCCTGGTGCCAGCCAAGTCTCCGTAATGGCCACTACATCATAATTCCATGTATGTATCCAAGCTCTCAGTTCATCACCTTTGTTCCTGATGCTTCTTGCATTGAAGTACACGCACTTTAGCCCTTCTACCTTACTACCTTTACACCCTTTATTCTGCTTCTCTTTCCTCAAAGCCTCTCTATATGTTATATCTGGCTTTACTCCATGCACTTCTTTCACTGCTCTATCGCTCCGGGTCCCATCCCCCTGGTAAATTAGTTTAAACTCTCCCGAACCATGCTAGCAAACCTACCTGCAGGATATGCTCCCCCTCAGATCAAGTGCAACCCATCCAATCTGTACAGGTCCCACCTTCCCCAGAAGAGATCCCAATGGTCCAAAAATCTAAAACCCTGCCCCCTGCACCGACTCCTCAGCCACGCATTCAACTGCCATTGTCAGGAGGGGCCGGTTTCGGTAGGACTCAAGTGCAGACCAACGAATGTTCTTTTTCCAGAATTTTATTAGCGGCCCCAGGGGCAACAGTCTTTTAACACCAGGAGGCAGGCACGAAGACGGAATGGCAGGCGGAGGTCTTACTCGAGAACGGCTGTCCGGCGAGGGCAGACGATGACGGATGCTTCAGGCGAGAATCGGGTTCCAAAGAGGCAGAATCCGGAAACACAGAATTCAACAAATTCACTATAGCAGGTTGGAACGACTCAGTTCAGGACTGGGACGAACAGGCAGAGAGTGTGAGTCGCGGCAGGGTTTAAGTGGACCGGGTAATGAGCGAGAACAGAAACAGGTGGGTGCTATTGAGGAGATAAGTGGGTAATTGGCGAGAGTCCGATTAGGGAAGGGGCTGGTTCAAAACCCACATGACCAGGTGAAAGAAGGTAGAATTTAAGGGCTGTTGTGGTCCAGGGCTGTCAGCAGAGCCCTTTGACCCCGTGTTCAGGTCGGAACCTTAACAGCAACCCCCTCCCCACGGGCGTCTCCAGACGCCCTTCTTGCCGGTACGGGATGGGTTCTATGAAAGTCCCTGATGAGAGAGGGATCCAGGATAACCCAAGCGGGAGATCCAGCACCTTCCCTCGGGGCCATAGCCCTCCCAATCGACGAGATATTGCAGTCCACGGCCCCTGCGTCGAACGTCTAGTAACCGGCGCACAGTGAAGGACTCCGAGCCAGCGATGAGACGGGGAGGGGGATCAGGAGCGGGACAAAGGGGGTGGCAGACGAAGGGCTTAATCCTTGAAAATGGGAGGTAGGGTGAATTCTGCAAAGGGTAGGGGGTAGATCCAGACGCACCGCCGAAGGGCTGATCACCTTGGTGATGAGGAAAGGTCCAATGTATCATGGCGCCAGCTTGCGGGAGTCTACCCTTAAGGGGATATCCCGCGGAGATAACCACACTTTCAGACCCTGGCGGTAACGGGGGGACTCGATGCGGTGACGGTCTGCTTGCTGCTTGCAGCGCCTCTCGGGCTCCCCTCCGAGTCCGTGAACACCTCTGGACAAACGCTTCGGCTGAGGGAACCCCCACTTCCACCTCCTGAGGTGCGAATAAGGGGGTTTGATAGCCAAGACAGCACTGGAATGGTGACAAATCTGATGAGGTAGAAGGTAAGGAACTGATGGCGTACTCGACCCAGGGAAGTTGCCGACTCCGAGAGGAAGGCTCCCGAGACGTCACACAACGGAGCATCACCTCCATCTGCTGATTAGCCCGCTCGGTCTGGCCATTACTCTGCGGATGAAACCCAGATGAGAGGTTAACCTTGATCCCGAGTAGTTTGCAAAAAGCCCTCCAGAAGCGGGAGGTAAATTGTGATCCTCTGTCAGACACCACTTCAACGGGAAGACCGTGAATACGGAAAACATGCCGCATCACCAGGTCGGCCGTCTCCTTGGCCGAGGGCAGCCTGGGAAGGGGCACTAAGTGGACCGATTTGGAGAACCGATCAACTACGGTAAGAATGGTGGTGTTCCCGTCAGACGGGGGGAGACCGGTGACAACGTCCAGTGCAATGCGTGACCAGGTCTTTCTCGGGACAGGTAGGGGTTGCAGGAGACCAGTGGGTGGTTGGCTGGAGGTCTTGTTCAGGGCACAGACTGGGCAGGCAGGAATGAAGCACTCGACATTCTTTCTCAGGGATGGCCACCAAAATCTTTGTCTGATGAAGTCCGCCGTGCGTCTGATGCCGGGGTGACATGCCAGTCTGGAGGTGTGTCCCCACTGGAGAACCTGGGAGCGGACAGACTGGGGGGACATACAATAGGTTAGCGGGACACGCATCAGGAACCGACTCACTCCGTTGGGCCGACCGGACCACAGATTCAATCTCCCACTGTACTGCGGCGACCAGGCATTGCTTGGGGAGAACGGTCGTAACCTCGGGCGCCTCGTCGGTTATGAGAAACTGCCCGGAAAGCGCGACAGGCTTGCCGTTCTTAGAGCCAGGGCGGTAGGTCAGGATGAACCCGAAACGGGCAAAAAACAGGGACCACCGAGCCCGGCGCGAATTGAGGCGTTTGGCGGGACGGATATATCCCAGATTCTTGTGATCCGTCCAGACTAGAAAAAGGGTAGTCGTCCCCTCAAGCCAATGCCGCCATTCCTCCAGAGCAAGTTGAACCGCCAACAACTCCCGATCGCCGATGTCATAGTTGCGTTCTGCGGGCGGAAGTTTCTGTGAGAAGGCGGCGCACGGGTGTACCTTGTTGTCCTCTGCTGAACGCTCTGATTGGATGGCCCCAACTCCTACGTCAGAGGCATCCGTCTCTACTATAAACTGCCTGGTTGTGTCGGCCTGACGGAGGATAGGGGCCCTGGTGAAACGAGTCTTAAGATCCAAAAAGGCTTTCTCAGCCGCTGGATTCCAGGCGAACTTCGACTTGGAGGAGGTTAGGGCAGGATGCTGAGGTTTCGAGTGAATCGGCGACAGAAGTTGGCGAACCCAAGAAAGCGTTGGACCCCCCCTTCGAGATTCAGGTTGCGGCCACTCCACTACCGCCTTGATCTTCTGAGGGCCCATCTGGATTCTTCCAGCGCTGATCACATATCCCAGGAACGAAATTGAACTCCGGTGAAACTCACACTTCTCCGCCTTCACAAACCACTGGTTCTCCCGGAGACGTTGGAGTACCCGGCGGACGTGCTGGAAATGTTCAGAGAGGGACCTGGAAAATATCAGAATGTCATCCAGGTATACGAATACAAATTGCTTAAGCATGTCTCGGAGGATGTCATTTACCAGAGACTGGAACACAGCAGGACCATTGGAAAGTCCGAAAGGCATCACCAAATATTCATAGTGACCGGAGGGCGTATTGAACGCGGTCTTCCACTCATTCCCCACCTTTATGCGGACCAAATTGTAAGCGCTGCGGAGATCGAGCTTGGAATAGATAGACGCACCCTGGAGCAGTTCAAATGCGGATGACATATGCGGAAGATGATAGCGGTTTTTAATGGTGACCTCATTGAGACCTCTATAGTCCACGCACGGGCGCAGGGACCCGTCCTTCTTGGCGACAAAGAAGAACCCTGCACCTGCTGTGGAGGAAGAGGGACGGATAATTCCTGCAGCCAGGCCTTCCTGGATTTACTTATCCATCGCCGCACTTTCAGGTAGAGACAGGGAATACAGACGGCCCCTGGGTGGCGAGGTTCCCGGAACGAGATCGATAGAACAATCGTAGGGGCGATGCGGGGGGAAGGTAGTGGCCCGAGTCTTGCTGAATACCAGCTGTAGGTCCCGATATTCTGGGAGTACAGAGGACAGATCGGGAAACTCTTCTGTAGGCAGAGGAGCCGGGCTTGGAGTAGAATGAGCAACACCTAGACAATGATTTAGGCAGAAGGGACTCCAGCTTAACACTCTGTTATTCGACCAATCCATGTGTGGACCGTGCAGAGCTAGCCATGGGCGACCTAACTCAACTTCAGCTGTGGGGAAGTCGATCACATGGAAAATAATACTCTCTTGGTGATGACCAGAAATGAGGAGACTCACCGGAGCTGTGGAGAGGGCAATCAAGGCCGTTTTCACCCCGGTTAAGCCGCTGCCCTCCAGGGGGTTGCTTCAGACGGGAGAGTGGCATCCCGAGATTGGCCGCCAAACTGGAACTGATAAAGTTTCCCTCAGCCCCGGAGTCGATGAAGACTGAGACAGTTTGTCTCCTCCCTTCAGCCAGTATAAAAGCGAGCAGCAGGGTCCGAGTGATGGGGGGACCGGGACAAGGAAACATTGCTCGGCCGTAGTCCCCTATTTACGAAGGAGCGTTGTCTTTTACAGGACAACCGGATACAGAGTGATCAGCCTGACCACAATACAGACAAGAGTTGGTCCGGAGTCTCCTCCTTCGCTCCGAAGGAGACAGACAGGCACGCTCGATCTGCATGGGTTCCGTTGGGCTGGATGGGGGTTACTGAGGATCCGGAGAAGGAGACGTGGGTGCGGGCTGGAGGAATGTCAGACGTCCCCTGGTGGTTCTTCGGGAACCCCGGATCTGACGCTCCCGCTGACGCTGTTTTATGCGGCTATCAATTTTAATGGCCAAATCGACCAGCTCTTGGAAGTCGCTAGGCAGGTCGCGGGCGGCTAGTTCATCCTTAACCTCCTCGCTCAATCCATCGAGGAACACGTCCGATGGGGCTTTCGAATCCCAGTAGGTAGTGGCGGCTAGCGTGCGAACTCATTGGCGTATTCCGACACCGAGCGGGTACCCTGACGAATCCGCAACATCTCCCTAGCTGCCTCTCGCCCTTGCTGGGAGCGGTCGAAGACTCTGTTCATCTCCTCACAAAAGTCTTCAAACGTGTGGCAAAACGGGGCTCTAATGTCCCACACGGCCGTGCCCCACTCTCTTGCTCTTCCAGACAGCAACGTGATCACATCGGCGATACGGGATCGATCGGTGTGAAAGGTAGCGGGCTGCAGCTCAAAAATCAACGAGCATTGGGACTGGAAGGATCTGCAGGTGCCTGCGTCGCCATTGTAAGTTTCGGGTGCAGGTAACCGGGGCTCTCGGGTTGGTAGGGTTGGTGCCTGGGGGGCTGATGTTGCCGCAACAGGAGGGTAAGGTCTCAGCGCTATAGCTGAATCTGCTGTAGCTGGGAGGCCACACTGGTCAGAGAGGCGGAGAAGGCTTCCATTGACTGGGTGACAGAGGCGAACTGCGCTTCGTGCCTCCCTAATAACACTCCCCGTCGGGAAAGGGCCTCACGTACCTGGTTGGGGTCTGATGGGTCCACATGGCCTGTTCGTTCTGTCAGGATGGGCCGGTTGCGGTAGGACTCAAGTGCAGACCAAGGAATGTTCTTTTTCCAGGATTTTATTAGCGGCCCCAGGGGAAACAGTCTTTTAACACCAGGAGGCAGGCACGAAGACGGAATGGCAGGCGGAGGTCTTACTCGAGAACGGCTGTCCGGCGAGGGCAGACGATGACGGATGCTTCAGGCGAGGATCGGGTTCCAAAGAGGCAGAATCCGGAAACACAGAATTCAACAAATTCACTATAGCAGGCTGGAACAACTCAGTTCAGGACTGGGAAGAACAGGCAGAGAGTGTGAGTCGAGGCATGGTTTAAGTGGGCCGGGTAATGAGCGAGAACAGAAACAGGTGGGTGCTATGGAGGAGATAAGTGGGTAATTGACGAGAGTCCGATTAGGGAAGGGGCTGGTTCAAAACCCACATGACCAGGTGAAAGAAGGTAGAATTTAAGGGCTGTTGTGGTCCAGGGCTGTCAGCAGAACCCTTTGACCCCGTGTTCAGGTCGGAACCTGAACAGCAACCCCCTCCCCACGGGCGTCTCCAGACGCCCTTCTTGCCGGTACGGGATGGCTTCTATGAAAGTCCCTGATGAGAGAGGGATCCAGGATAACCCGAGCGGGAGATCCAGCACCTTTCCTCGGGGCCATAGCCCTCCCAATCCACGAGATATTGCAGTCTCCGGCCCCTGCGACGAACGTCCAGTAACCGGCGCTCAGTGAAGGCCTCCGAGCCAGCGATGAGACGGGGAGGGGGATTAGGAGCGGGACAAAGGGGGTGGCCGACGAAGGGCTTAATCCTTGAAAATGGAAGGTAGGGTGAATTCTGCGAAGAGTAGGGGGTAGATCCAGACGCACCGCCGAATGGCTGATCACCTTGGTGATGAGGAAAGGTCCAATGTATCATGGCGCCAGCTTGCGGAAGTCTACCCTTAAGGGGATATCCCGCGGAGATAACCACACTTTCAGACCCTGGCGGTAACGGGGGGACTCGATGCGGTGACGGTCTGCTTGCTGCTTCATTCTGGCCGTAGACTGAAGCAGCGCCTCTCGGGCTCGCCTCCGGGTCCGCGAACACCTCTGGACAAACGCTTCGGCTGAGGGAACGCCCACTTCCTCCTCCTGAGGTTCGAATAAGGGGGGTTGATAGCCAAGACAGCACTGGAACGGTGACAAATCTGATGAGTTAGAAGGTAAGGAACTAATGACGTACCCGACCCAGGGAAGTTGCCGACTCCGAGAGGAAGGCTCCCGAGACGTCACACAACGGAGCATCACCTCCATCTGCTGATTAGCCCGCTCGGTCTGGCCATTACTCTGTGGATGAAACCCAGATGAGAGGTTAACCTTGATCCCGAGTAGTTTGCAAAAAGCCCTCCAGAAGCGGGAGGTAAATTGTGATCCTCTGTCAGACACCACTTCAACGGGAAGACCGTGAATACGGAAAACATGCCGCATCACCAGGTCGGCAGTTTCCTTGGCCGAGGGCAGACTGGGAAGGGGCACTAAGTGGACCGATTTGGAGAACCGATCTACTACGGCCAGAATGGTGGTGTTCCCGTCAGGCGGGGGGAGACCGGTGATAAGGTCCAGTGCAATGTGTGACCAAGGCCTTCTAGGAACAGGTAGGGGTTGCAGGAGACCAGTGGGTGGTTGGCTGGAGGTCTTGTTCTGGGCACAGACTGGGCAGGCAGAAATGAAGCACTCGACATCCTTTCTCAGGGATGGCCACCAAAATCTTTGTCTGTTGAGGGCCGCCGTGCGTCTGATGCCAGAGTGACAGGCCAGTCTGGAGCTGTGTCCCCACTGGAGAACCTGGGAGCAGACAGACTGGGGGACATACAATAGGTTAGCGGGACACGCATCAGGAACCGACTCACCCTGTTGGGCCGACCGGACCACAGATTCAATCTCCCACTGTACTGCGGCGACCAGACATTGCTTGGGGAGAATGGTCGTAACCTCGGGCGCCTCGTCGGTTGTGGGGAACTGCCAGGAGAGCGCGTCAGGCGTACCGTTCTTAGAGCCAGGGCGGTAGGTCAGGATGAACCCGAAACGGTCAAAAAACAGGGACCTCCGAGCCTGGCGGGAATTGAGGCGTTTGGCGGAAAGGATATATTCCAGGTTCTTGTGATCCGTCCGGACTAGAAAAGGGGTAGTCGTCCCCTCAAGCCAATGCCGCCATTCCTCCAGAGCACGTTTAACCGCCAACAACTCCCGACCGCCGATGTCATAGTTGCGTTCTGTGGGCGAAAATTTCTGTGAGAAAGCGGCGCACGGGTGTACCTTGTTGTCCTCTGCTGAACGCTCTGATTGGATGGCCCCAACTCCTACGTCAGAGGCATCCGTCTCTACTATAAACTGCCTGGTTGGGTCGGCCTGACGGAGGATAGGGGCCCTGGTGAAACGAGTCTTCAGATCCGAAAAGGCTTTCTCAGCCGCTGGATTCCAGGCAAACTTCGACTTGGAGGAGGTTAAGGCGGTCAGCGGGGCGGCCGGGATGCTGAGGTTTCGAATGAATTGGCGACAGAAGTTGGCGAACCCAAGAAAGCGTTGGACCCCCCCCTTCGAGATTCAGGTTGCGGCCACTCCTCTACCGCCTTGATCTTCTGAGGGTCCATCTGGATTCCTCCAGCACTGATCACATATCCCAGGAACGAAATTGAACTCCGGTGAAACTCACACTTCTCCGCCTTCACAAACCACTGGTTCTCCAGGAGTCGTTGGAGTACCCGGCGGACGTGCTGGATGTGTTCAGAGAGGGACCTGGAAAATATCAGAATGTCATCCAGGTATACGAATACAAATTGTTTAAGCATGTCTCGGCGGACGTCATTTACCAGAGACTGGAACACAGCAGGACCATTGGAAAGTCCGAAAGGCATCACCAAATATTCATAGTGCCCGGAGGGCGTATTGAACACGGTCTTCCACTTATCCCCCTCCTTTATGCGGACCAGATGGTAAGCGTTGCGGAGATCGAGCTTGGAAAAGATAAACGCACCCTGGAGCAGTTCAAATGCGGATAACATAAGCGGAAGAGGATAGCGGTTTTTAACGGTGACCTCATTGAGACCTCTATAGTCCACGCACGGGTGCAGGGACCCGTCCTTCTTGGCTACAAAGAAGAACCCTGCACCTGCTGGGGAGGAAGAGGGACGGATAATTCCTGCCGCCAGCCCTTCCTGGATATACTTATCCATCGCCGCCCTTTCAGGTGTAGACAGGGAATACAGACGGTCCCTGGGTGGCGAGGTTCCCGGAACGAGATCGATAGAACAATCGTAGGGGCGATGCGGGGGTAAGGTGGTGGCCCGAGTCTTGCTGAATACCAGCTTTAGGTCCCGATATTCTTGGGGTACAGAGGACAGATCGGGAAACTCTTCTGTAGACAGAGAAGCCGGACTTGGAGTAGAATGAGCAACACCTAGACAATGATTTAGGCAGAAGGGACTCCAGCTTAACACTCTGTTATTCGACCAATCGATGTGTGGACCGTGCAGCGCTAGCCATGGGTGACCTAACACAACTTCAGCTGTGGGGAAGTCGATCACATGGAAAATAATACTCTCTTGGTGATGACCAGAAATGAGGAGACTAACCGGAGCTGTGGAGAGGGTAATCAAGGCCGTTTTCACCCCGGTTAGGCCGCTGGCCTCCAGGGGTTGCTTCAGACGGGAGAGTGGCATCCCGAGATTGGCCGCCAAACTGGAACTGATAAAGTTTCCCTCAGCCCCGGAGTCGTTGAAGACTGAGACAGTTTGTCTCCTCCCTTCAGCCAGTATAAAAGCGGGTAGCAGGGTCCGAGTGATGGGGGGACCGGGACAAGGAAACATTGCTCGGCCGTAGTCCCCTATTTACGAAGGAGCGTTGTCTTTTACAGGACAACCGGATACAGAGAGATCAGCCTGACCACAATACAGACAAGAGTTGGTCCGGAGTCTCCTCCTTCACTCCGAAGGAGACAGACAGGCACGCTCGATCTGCATGGGTTCCGTTGGGCTGGATGGGGGTTACTGAGGATCCGGAGAAGGAGACGTGGGTGCGGGCTGGAGGAATGTCAGACGTCCCCTGGTGGTTCTTCGGGAACCCCGGATCTGACGCTCCCGCTGACGCGGTTTTATGCGGCTATCAATTTTAATGGCCATATCGACCAGCTCTTGGAAGTCGCTAGGCAGGTCGCGGGCGGCTAGTTCATCCTTAACCTCCTCGCTCAATCCATCGAGGAACACGTCCGATCGTGTCTGCCGAATCCCAGTGGGTAGTGGCGGCCAGCGTGCGGAACTCAATGGCGTAGTCCGAAACCGAGCGGGTACCCTGAGGAATCCGCAACATCTCCCCAGCTGCCTCTTGCCCCTGCTGGGAGCGGTCGAAGACTTCTTTCATCTCCCCACAAAAGTCTTCAAACGTGTGGTAAAACGGGGCTCTGCTGTCCCACACGGCCGTACCCCACTCTCCTGCTCTTCCCGACAGCAACGTGATCACATCGGTGATACGGGATCGATCGGTGGGAAAGGTAGCGGGCTGCAGCTCAAAAATCAACGAGCATTGGGACAGGAAGGATCTGCAGGTGCCTGGGTCGCCATTGTAAGTTTCGGGTGGAGGTAACCGGGGCTCTCGGGTTGGTTGGGTTGGTGCCTGGGGGGCTGATGTTGCCGCAACAGGAGGGTAAGGTCTCAGCGCTATAGATGAATCTGCTGCACCTGGGAGGCCACACTGGTCAGAGCGGCGGAGAAGGCTTCCATTGACTGGGTGACAGAGGCGAACTGCGCTTCGTGCCTCCCTAATAACACTCCCCGTCGGGAAAGGGCCTCACGTACCTGGTTGGGGTCTGATGGGTCCACATGGCCTGTTCGTTCTGTCAGGAGGGGCCGGTTGCGGTAGGACTCAAGTGCAGACCAAGGAATGTTCTTTTTCCAGGATTTTATTAGCGGCCCCAGGGGCAACAGTCTTTCAACACCAGGAGGCAGGCACGAAGTCGGAATGGCAGGCAGAAGTTTTAATCGAGAACGGCTGTCCGACCAGGACAGACGATTACGGATGCTTCAGGCGAGAATCGGGTTCCAAAGAGGCAGAATCCGGAAACACAGAATTCAACAAATTCACTATAGCAGGCTGGAACGACTCAGTTCAGGACTGGGACGAACAGGCAGAGGGTGTGAGTCGCGGCAGGGATTTTACTGGACCGGGTAATGAGCGAGAACAGAAACAGGTGGGTGCTATTGAGGAGATAAGCAGGTAATTGGCGAGAGTCCGATTAGGGAAGGAGCTGGTTCAAAACCCACATGACCAGGTTAAATAAGGTAGAACTTAAGGGCTGTTGTGGTCCAGAGCCGTCAGCAGAGCCCTTTGACCCCGTGTTCAGGTCGGAACCTTAACAGCAACTCCCTCCCCACGGGCGTCTCCAGACGTTCTTTTTGCCAGTACGGGATGGCTTCTATGAAAGTCCCTGATGTGAGAGGGATCCAGGATATCCCGAGCGGGGGATCCAGCACCTTCCCTCGGGGCCATAGCCCTCCCAATCCACGAGATATTGCAGTCCACGGCCCCTGCGTCGAACGTCCAGTAACCGGCGCTCAGTGAAGGCCTCCGAGCCAGCGATGAGACGGGGAGGGGGATTAGGAGCGGGACAAAGGGGGTGGCAGACGAAGGGCTTAATCCTTGCAAATGGAAGGTAGGGTGAATTCTACGAAGGGTAGGGGGTAGATCCAGACGCACCGCCGAAGAGCTGATCACCTTGGTGGTGAGGAAAGGTCCAATGTATCATGGCGCCAGCTTGCGGGAGTCTACCCTTAAGGGGATATCCCGCGGAGATAACCACACTTTCAGACCCTGGCGGTAACGGGGGACCTCGATTCTGTGACGGTCTGCTGGCTGCTTCATTCTGGCCGTAGACTGTAGCAGCGCCTCTCGGGCTCGGCTCCAGGTCCGTGAACACCTCTGGACAAACGCTTCGGCTGAGGGAACGCCCACTTCCTGTTCCTGAGGTGCGAATAAGGGGGGGGGGGGTTGATAGCCAAGACAGCACTGGAACGGTGACAGACCTGATGAGGTAGAAGGCAAGGAACTGATGGCGTACTCGACCCAGGGAAGTTGCCGACTCCGAGAGGAAGGCTCCCGAGACGTCACACAGCAGAGCATCACCTCCATCTGCTGATTAGCCCGCTCGGTCTGGCCTTCACTCTGTGGATGAAACCCAGATGAGAGGTTAACCTTGATCCCGAGAAGTTTGCAAAAAGCCCTCCAGAAGCGGGAGGTAAATTGTGATCCTCTGTCAGACACCACTTCAACGGGGAGGCTGTGAATACGGAAAACATGCCGCATCACCAGGTCGGCCGTCTCCTTGGCCGAGGGCAGCCTGGGAAGGGGCACTAAGTGGACCGATTTGGAGAACCGATCTACTACGGCCAGAATGGTGGTGTTCCCGTCAGGCGGGGGGAGACCGGTGATAAGGTCCAGTGCAATGTGTGACCAAGGCCTTCTAGGAACAGGTAGGGGTTGCAGGAGACCAGTGGGTGGTTGGCTGGAGGTCTTGTTCTGGGCACAGACTGGGCAGGCAGAAATGAAGCACTCGACATCCTTTCTCAGGGATGGCCACCAAAATCTTTGTCTGATGAGGGCCGCCGTGCGTCTGATGCCAGAGTGACAGGCCAGTCTGGAGCTGTGTCCCCACTGGAGAACCTGGGAGCAGACAGACTGGGGGACATACAATAGGTTAGCGGGACACGCATCAGGAACCGACTCACCCTGTTGGGCCGACCGGACCACAGATTCAATCTCCCACTGTACTGCGGCGACCAGACATTGCTTGGGGAGAATGGTCGTAACCTCGGGCGCCTCGTCGGTTGTGGGGAACTGCCAGGAGAGCGCGTCAGGCGTACCGTTCTTAGAGCCAGGGCGGTAGGTCAGGATGAACCCGAAACGGTCAAAAAACAGGGACCACCGAGCCTGGCGGGAATTGAGGCGTTTGGCGGAAAGGATATATTCCAGGTTCTTGTGATCCGTCCGGACTAGAAAAGGGGTAGTCGTCCCCTCAAGCCAATGCCGCCATTCCTCCAGAGCACGTTTAACCGCCAACAACTCCCGACCGCCGATGTCATAGTTGCGTTCTGTGGGCGAAAATTTCTGTGAGAAAGCGGCGCACGGGTGTACCTTGTTGTCCTCTGCTGAACGCTCTGATTGGATGGCCCCAACTCCTACGTCAGAGGCATCCGTCTCTACTATAAACTGCCTGGTTGGGTCGGCCTGACGGAGGATAGGGGCCCTGGTGAAACGAGTCTTCAGATCCGAAAAGGCTTTCTCAGCCGCTGGATTCCAGGCAAACTTCGACTTGGAGGAGGTTAAGGCGGTCAGCGGGGCGGCCGGGATGCTGAGGTTTCGAATGAATCGGCGACAGAAGTTGGCGAACCCAAGAAAGCGTTGGACCCCCCCTTCGAGATTCAGGTTGCGGCCACTCCTCTACCGCCTTGATCTTCTGAGGGTCCATCTGGATTCTTCCAGCGCTGATCACATATCCCAGGATCGGAGTTGAACTCCGGTGAAAATCACACTTCCCCGCCTTCACAAATAACTGGCTCTCCAGGAGTCGTTGGAGCACCCGGCGGACGTGCTGGATATGTTCAGAGTTGGACCTGGAAAATATCAGAATGTCATCCAGGTATACGAAAACAAATTGGTTAAGCATGTCTCGGCGGACGTCATTTACCAGAGACTGGAACACAGCAGGACCATTGGAAAGTCCGAAAGGCATCACCAAATATTCATAGTGCCCAGAGGGCGTATTGAACGCGGTCTTCCACTCATCCCCCTCCCTTATGCGGACCAGGTGGTACGCGTTGCGTAGATCGAGCTTGGAAAAGATAGACGCACCCTGGAGCAGTTCAAATGCGGATGACATTTGCGGAAGAGGATAGCGGTTTTTTACGGTGACCTCATTGAGACCTCTATAGTCCACGCACGGGCGCAGGGACCCGTCCTTCTTGGATACAAAGAAGAACCCTGCGCCTGCTGGGGGGTAAGAGGGACGGATAATTCCTGCCGCCAGGCCTTCCTGGATTTACTTATCCATCGCCGCCCTTTCAGGTGGAGACAGGGCGAGGTTCCCGGAAGGAGATCGATAGAACAATCGTAGGGGCGATGCGGGGGGTAAGGTGGTGGCCCGAGTTTTGCTGAATACCAGCATTAGGTCCCGATACTCTGGAGGTACAGAGGACAGATCGGGAAACTCTTCTGTAGGCAGAGGAGCCGGACTTGGAGTAGAATGAGCAACACCTAGACAATGATTTAGGCAGAAGGGACTCCAGCTTAACACTCTGTTATTCGACCAACCGATGTGTGGACCGTGCAGCGCTAGCCATGGGCGACCTAACACAACTTCAGCTGTGGGGAAGTCGATCACATGGAAAATAATACTCTCCTGGTGATTCCCAGAAATGAGGAGACTCACCGGAGCTGTAGAGTGGGTAATCAAGGCCATTTGCACCCCGGTTAGGCCGCTGGCCTCCAGGGGGTTGCTTCAGACGGGAGAGTGGCATCCCGAGCTTGGCCGCCAAATTGGAACTGATAAAGTTTCCCTCAGCCCCGGAGTCGATGACGACTGAGACAGTATGTCTCCTCCCTTCAGCCAGTATAAAAGCGGGTAGCAGGGTCCGAGTGATGGGGGACCGGGAAAAGGAAACATTGTTCGTCCGTAGTCCCCTATTTACGAACGAGCGTTGTCTTTTACAGGACAACTGGGTACAGAGTGATCAGCCTGACCACAATACAGACAAGAGTTGGTCCGGAGTCTCCTCCTTCGCTCCGAAGGAGACAGATAGGCATGATCGATCTGCATGGGTTCCGTTGGGCTGGATGGGGGTGACTGAGGATCCGGAGAAGGAGACGTGGGTGCGGGCTGGAGGAATGTCAGACGTCCCCTGGTGGTTGTTCGGGAACCCCGGATCTCACGTTCCCGTTGACGCGGTTTTATGCGGCTATCAATTTTAATGGCCAAATCGACCAGCTCTTGGAAGTCGCTAGGCAGGTCGCGGGCGGTTAGTTCATCCTTAACCTCCTCGCTCAATCCATCGAGGAACACGTCCGATTGGGCTTTCGAATCCCAGTGGGTAGTGGCGGCTAGCGTGCGGAACTCAATGGCGTAGTCCGAAACCGAGCGGGTACCCTCGCAACATCTCCCTAGCTGCCTCTCGCCCCTGCTGGGAGCGTTCGAAGACTCTGTTCATCTCCTCACAAAAGTCTTCAAACGTGTGGCAAAACGGGGCTCTGCTGTCCCACACGGCCGCGCCCCACTCTCTTGCTCTTCCAGACAGCAGCGTGATCACATAGGCGATACGGGATCGATCGGTGGGAAAGGTAGCGGGCTGCACCTCAAAAATCAACGAGCATTGGGACAGGAAGGATCTGCAGGTGCCTGAATGTTCCTTCCACACTGTCCTCAACCTTCTGCTATTCCGCAGAGATTAACACGAGAACAGTCAACGAATTCCTTTCGAATAAGGATCAAATAAGGTCGAACCCGTTTCACCGTCGAAAGTCGATTCTCCTCGATCTTTAACTCCCGAACTCCGATCTTCACTCGCCACTAGCAGTATTGTAAAGAAACTGCTGGCAATAACCTTTTAAACTTTAGGCATTGGATAAAACTTCATCTTTCAACTAAACTGCGTCATCACATTAAATCACGCAGTGGCATGAAGTCAACTTGGCAAATCCAGCCACGAACTGCCCCACCTCACAGGGTGGGGTCTTCCTTTTATAACCTGTAAAAAAACCTGTCACATGACCTCTACTGGCGGGAAAATGACGTCACTCCACCATCACAAGACCATTACCTCAAGTCCAGTATAGCTTCAACCCCAGTCACGTGACAAGGGTACCACTGTCACGTGTCTTGAGCATGTAACAACACTACCTCCTAATGGCTCCTTTACTGCAAGATCGCTTATCAAATCCTGTTCATTACATAACACTAAATCCAGAATAGTCTTGTCCCTGGTCGGCTCTCGTACAAGCTGTTCCAAGAATGCATCCCGTAGGCACGCAACAAACTCCCTATCCTGTGGTCCAGCACCAACCTGATTCTCCCAGTTCACCTGCATGTTGAAATCCCCCGTAACTACTGCGACATTACCTTTGCCACATGCCAATGTTAACTCCCTATTCAACTTGCACCCAATATCCATGCTACTGTTTGGTGGCCTGTAGACAACACCCATTTGGGTCCTATTGCCCTTACTGTTCCTCAGTTCTATCCACAAAGACTCTACTTCTCCTGACCCTATGTCCCCCCTTGCAAAGATCTGAATCTCATTCCTCACCAACAGGGCCACCCCACCCCCTCTGCCCACATTTCTGTCCCTACGATAGCACGTATACCCTTGCACAATCATTTCCCAGGTCTGATCTCCCTGCAGCCATGTCTCCGATATCCCAACAACATCATATTTACCCATTCGCACCTGAACTTCCAGCTCATCCGCCTTATTTCTGACAGTTCGTGCATTCAGATATAGAATTTTTAGCCCATTTCTCCTCTTCTGTTTGAATCGCTGCCTGTTGTACTTAACCCAGCTCCCCGAACAACCATCGGGCTATACGCCCCTAGAATTTTGTTGTCCTTCTTAAATTTACTTATTCTTTCTGCACATTTAACTCCATGTTCCGTCAGACCATCCCTCTGTACATGTGTCCTCCTTATCACTTGTTCCGCCTCACCTTTCTCGACCACACACTTAATATTCCGGAACTGAGTAGTCCCCACCTGTCCTTTATTCTTCCTCTCGCTATCCTCTCTCACATTCTGGATCCCCGCCCCCTGCAAATTTAGTTTAAACCCCCCCCCCAAGAAGCACTAGCAAACATCCCTGCAAGAATGTTAGTACCGCTCCAGTTCAGGTGTAAACCGTCCCTTCGGAACAGATCCCACCTTCCCTGGAACAAAGCCCAATTATCTACAAACCTGAAGCCCTCCCTCCTGCACCATCCTCTCAGCCACGTATTAATCTTTATAATCTTTCTGTTCCTTGCCTCACTCGCACGTGGCACAGGTAGCAATCCTGAGATTGTTACCCTGGAGGTCCTGCTCTTCAGATCCTTCCTGTCCCAATGCTCGTTAATTCTTGAGCTGCAGCCCGCTACCTTTCCCACCGATCGATCCCGTATCGCCGATGTGATCACGCTGCTGTCGGGAAGAGCAAGAGAGTTAGCTAGGGAGATGTTGCGGATTCGTCAGGGAACCCGCTCGGTTTCGGAATACGCCATTGAGTTCCGCACGCTGGCCGCCGCTACCCACTGGGATTCGGCAGCCCAATCGGACGTGTACCTCGATGGATTGAGCGAGGATGTTAAGGCTGAACTAGCCGCCCTCGACCTGCCTAGCGACTTCCAAGAGCTGGTCGATTTGGCCATTAAAATTGATAGCCGCATAAAACCGGGTCAGCGGGAGCGTGAGATCCGGGGTTCCCGAAGAACCACCAGGGGACGTCTGACATTCGTCCAGCCCGCACCCACGTCTCCTTCTCCGAATCCTCAGTCATCCCCATCCAGCCCAACGGAACCCATGCAGATCGATCATGCCTATCTGTCTCCATCGGAGCGAAGGAGGGGACTCCGGACCCACTCTAGTCTGTATTGTGGTCAGGCTGATCACTCTGTATCCAGTTGTCCTGTAAAAGACAACGCTCGTTCGGAAATAGGGGACCACGGACGGGCAATGTTTTCTTTTCCCGATCCCCCATCACTCGGACCCTGCTGCCCGCTTTTATACTGGCTGAAGGGAGGAGACAAACTGTCTCAGTCTTCATCGACTCAGGAGCTGAGGGAAACTTTATCAGTTCCAGTTTGGCGGCCAAACACGGGATGCCACACTCCCGTCTGAAGCAACCCCCTGGAGGCCAGCGGCCTAACCGGAGTGAAAATGGCCTTGATTACCCACTCCACAGCTCCGGTGAGTCTCCTCATTTCTAGGAATCACCAGGAGAGTATTATTTTTCATGTGATCGATTTCCCCACAGCTGAAGTTGTGTTAGGTCGCCCATGGCTAGCTCTGCACGGTCCACACATCGATTGGTCGAATAACAGTGTTAAGCTGGAGTCCCTTCTGCCTAAATCATTGTCTAGGTGTTGCTCATTCTACTCCAAGCCCGGCTCCTCTGCCTACAGAAGAGTTTCCCGATCTGTCCTCTGTACCTCCAGAGTATCGGGACCTAATGCTGGCATTCAGCAAGACTCGGGCCACCACCTTACCCCCCGCATCGCCCCTACGATTGTTCTATCGATCTCCTTCCGGGAACCTCGCCACCCAGGGGCCGTCTGTATTCCCTGTCTCCAGCTGAATGGGCGGCGATGGATAAGTATATCCAGGAAGGCCTGGCTGCAGGAATTATCCGTCCCTCTTCCTCCCCAGCGGGCGCAGGGTTCTTCTTTGTCGCCAAGAAGGACGGGTCCCTGCGCCCGTGCGTGGACTATAGAGGTCTCAATGAGGTCACCATTAAAACCCGCTATCCTCTTTAGCTTATGTCATCCGCATTTGAACTGCTCCAGGGTGCGTCTATCTTTTCCAAGCTCGATCTACGCAACGCTTACCATCTGGTCCGCATAAGGGAGGGGGATGAGTGGAAGAACGCGTTCAATACGCCCTCCGGTCACTATAAATATTTGGTGATGCCTTTCGGACTTTCCAATGGCCCTGCTGTGTTCCAGTCTCTGGTAAATGACGTCCGCCGAGACATGCTTAACCAATTTGTTTTCGTATACCTGGATGACATTCTGATATTTTCCAGGTCCAACTCTGAACATATCCAGCACGTCCGCCGGGTGCTCCAACGACTCCTGGAGAGCCAGTTATTTGTGAAGGCGGGGAAGTGTGATTTTCACCGGAGTTCAACTCCGTTCCTGGGATATGTGATCAGCGCTGGAAGAATCCAGATGGACCCTCAGAAGATCAAGGCGGTAGAGGAGTGGCCGCAACCTGAATCTCGAAGGGGGGGGGCGGGTCCAACGCTTTCTTGGGTTCGCCAAATTCTGTCGCCGATTCATTCGAAACCTCAGCATCCCGGCCGCCCAGCTGACTGCCCTCACCTCCTCCAAGTCGAAGTTCGCCTGGAATCCAGCGGCTGAGAAAGCCTCTTCGGATCTGAAGACTCGTTTCACCAGGGCCCCTATCCTCCATCAGGCCGACACAACCAGGCAGTTTATAGTAGAGACGGATGCCTCTGACGTAGGAGTTGGGGCTATCCTGTCGCAGCGTTCAGCAGAGGACAATAAGGTACACCCGTGCGCCGCCTTCTCCCACAAATTTTCGCCCGCAGAACGCAACTATGACATCGGCGATCGGGAGTTGTTGGCGGTTAAACTTGCTCTGGAGGAATGGCGGCATTGGCTTGAGGGGACGACTACCCCTTTTCTAGTCTGCACGGATCACAAGAAACTGGAATATATCCGTTCCGCCAAACGCCTCAATACCCGCCGGGCTTGGTGGTCCCTGTTTTTTGCCCGTTTCGGGTTCATCCTGACCTACCGCCCTGGCTCTAAGAACAGCAAGCCTGACGCACTTTCCAGGCAGTTTCCCACAACCGACGAGGCGCCCGAGGTTACGGCCGTTCTCCCCGAGCAATGCCTGGTCGCCGCAGCACAGTGGGAGATTGAATCTGTGGTCCGGTCGGCCCAGCAGGGTGAGTCGGTTCCTGATGCGTGTCCCGCTAACCTATTGTATGTCCCCCAGTCTGTCCGCTCTCAGGTTCTCCAGTGGGGACACACCTCCAGACTGGCATGTCACCCTGGCATCAGACGCACGACGGCCTTCATCAGTCAAAGATTTTGGTGGCCATCCCTGAGAAAGGATGTCGAGTGCTTCATTCCTGCCTGCCCAGTCTGTGTCCAGAACAAGACCGCCAGCCAACCACCCTACAACCCCTACCTGTCCCGAGAAGGCCTTGGTCACACATTGCACTGGACTTTGTCACCGGTCTCACCCCGTCTGACGGTATCAGCACCATTCTGACCGTAGTAGATCGGTTCTCCAAATCGGTCCAATTAGTGCCCCTTCCCAGGCTGCCCTCGGCCAAGGAGACGGCCGACCTGGTGATGCGGCATGTTTTCCGTATTCACGGTCTCCCCGTTGAAGTGGTGTCTGACAGAGGATCACAATTTACCTCCCGCTTCTGGAGAGCTTTTTGCAAACTACTCGGGGTCAAGGTCAACCTCTCATCTGGGTTTCATCCACAGAGTAATGGCCAGACCGAGCGGGCTAATCAGCAGATGGAGGTAATGCTTCGTTGTGTGACGTCTCGGGAGCCTTCCTCTCGGAGTCGGCAACTTCCCTCGTTCGAGTACGCCATCAATTCCTTACCTTCTACCTCATCAGGTCTGTCACCGTTCCAGTGCTGTCTTGGCTATCAACCCCCCTTATTCGCTCCTCAGGAGGAGGAAGTGGGCGTTCCCTCAGCCGAAGCGTTTGTCCAGAGGTGTTCGCGGACCCGGAGGCGAGCCCGAGAGGCGCTGCTACAGTCTACGGCCAGAATGAAGCAGCAAGCAAACCGTCACCGCATCGAGGCCTCTCGTTACCGCCAGGTTCAGAAGGTGTGGTTATCTTCGCGGGATATCCCCTTAAAAGTGGACTCCCGCAAGCTGGCGCCACGATACATTGGACCTTTCCTCATCACCAAGGTGATCAGCCCTTCGGCGGTGCGTCAGGATCCACCCCCTACCCTTCGCAGGATTCACCCTACCTTCCATGTGTCAAGAATTAAGCCCTTCGTCTGCCACCCCCTCTGTCCCGCTCCGAATCCCCCTCCCCTTCTCCGTCTCATCGCTGGCTCGGAGGCCTTCACTTTGCGCCGGTTACTTGACGTTCGACGCAGGGGCCGTGGACTGCAATATCTCGTGGATTGTGAGAGCTATGGCCCCGTGAAAAGATGCTGGGATCCCGCTCGGGTTATCCTGGATCCCTCTCTCATCAGGGACTTTCATAGAAACCATCCCGTACCGGCAAAAAGGACGTCTGGAGACGCCCGTGGGGAGGGGGTTGCTGTTAATGTTCCGACCTGAACACGGGGTCAAAGGGCTCTGCTGACAGCTCTGGACCACTACAGCCCTTAAATTCTACCTTCTTTCACCTGGTCATGTGGGTTTTGAACCAGCCCCTTCCCTAATCGGACTCTCGCCAATTACCCACTTATCTCCTCAATAGCACCCACCTGTTTCTGTTCTCGCTCGTTACCCGGTCCACTTAAACCCTGCCGCGACTCATACTCTCTGCCTGTTCGTCCCAGTCCTGAACTGAGTCGTTCCAGCCTACTATAGTGAATTTGTTGAATTCTGTGTTTCCGGATTCTGCCTGTTTGGAACCCGATTCTCGCCTGAAGCATCCGTCATCGTCTGCCCTCGCCGGACAGCCGTTCTCGATTAAAACTTCTGCCTGCCATTCCGTCTTCGTGCCTGCCTCCTGGTGTTGAAAGACTGTTGCCCCTGGGGCCGCTAATAAAATCCTGGTAAAAGAACATTCCTTGGTCTGCACTTGAGTCAGGGATACAGGGATATCCAAGGATATCAACAGGGATGCAGCCTCCCACCGGGGTTGAGCCCATCACGGTCCACTCTGCTCACCCCTCAGTAATCACACTGTCAATTTCACTGCCGACGTGACACCGATGGGACTCACCACCAACAACGATAATACGGCCTTCAGAGAGGAGCAGCAAGAACTCCACGCCAGGGACCCCCAGACTCAAACACAGTGACTTTCCCCGAGCAGTGAGGCTGATCAACACCCACATCCACTAACCCACTCCACTCCACACCCCCAACCGCCACTACTTTGTCATTTCCTGTCAGATCCACCTTGTTTACAGACACTCCTGTGCCCAGCCTCACTTTATGGACACACAATGTGGAAAGCGGCCAGTGAGTGAGTGGGTCAGTGAAGGAGTGGATCTTGGAGGCTTTGACTCAAGAGGCAGTCATAGATGAGAGCTACAAGGAGATAGTCACACTTAGGCTGCCGGAAGCAGGTCGTTGGGTGACAGTCAGAGGGGAGAAAACGAAGGTGAGTAGACAGGTAGTGCAGAGCACCCCCGTAGCCATTCCCCTGAATAATAAGTTTACCGTCCTGGATACTGTTGGTGAGAACGACTGACCAGGTGTGAGACACGGTGGCAGGGCCTCTGGCACTGAGTCTGACCCTGTGGTGCAGCAAGGTGGGACGGATAAGAGGAGAGCTGTCGTCATTGGGGACTCTATAGTCGGGGGAGCAGACAGGAGATTTTGTGGACGTGAGAAGGACACCCACATGGTTTATAGCCTCTCGGGTGCCAGGGTCCAGGATGTCTCTGACCGGGCGCATGACATCCTGATACGAGAGGGAAAGCAACCAGAAGTCGTGATACATGTTGGGACCAACAACATAGGCAGGAAGAGGGATGTGGTCCTGAAGTGTGAGTTTCAGGAAGTAGGCAGAAGACTGAAGAACAGGACCTCAAAGGTGGCGTTCTCAGGATTGCTGCCAGTACTACGTGATAGTGATGGTAAGAATTGGAGGAGATGGCAGTTGAATGCGTGGCTGAGGAGTTGGTGCAGGGGGCTGTGTTTTAGATTTTTGAATCATTGGGATCACGTTTGGGGAAGGTGGGACCTGTACAGATTGGATGGGTTGCACCTGAACTCGAGGGTGAGCATATGGTTTGGAAGGGTTTAAACTAATTTGCAAGGGGGTTGGGACCCGGAGCGATAGAGCAGTGATAATAGTGCATGGAGTAAAGCCAGATCTAACATATAGAGAGGTTTTCAGGAAAGAGAAGCAGAACAAACGGTGTAAAGGTAGTAAGGTAGAAGGGTTAAAGTGCGTGTACTTCAATGCAAGAAGAATCAGGAACAAAGGTGATGAACTGAGAGCTTGGATACATACATGGAATTATGATGCAGTGGCCATTACGGAGAATTGACATGCACCAGGGCAGGAATGGATTTTCAATATTCCCGGATTTCAGAGCTTTAAAAGAGATAGGGGGGGGGCGGGGAATGGGAAGGAGGGGTGGCATTACTGGTCAGCGATACTATTACAGGCTGCAGAAAGGGAGGGTATTGTAGCAGGATCCTCTTTTGAGTCAGCATGGGTGGAAGTCAGGAACATGAAGGGAGCAGTTACTCTATTGGGGGTATTCTATATGCCCCCTGGTAGCAGCAGGGACACCGAGGAGCAGATTGGGAGGCAGATTTTGGAAAGGCGCAAAAAATAACAGGGTTGTTATCATGGGTGACTTTAACTTCTCTAATATTGATTGGCACTTGATTAGTTCCGATGATTTGGATGCGGCAGAGTTTGTTAAGTGTGTCCAGGACGGATTCCTGTCACTGTATGTTGACAGGCCGACTAGGGGGAATGCCATACTAGATCTTGTATTAGGTAACGAACCGGGTCAGGTCACAGATCTCTCAGTGAGTGAGCATCTGGGTGACAGTGATCACCGCTCCCTGGCCTTTGGCATTATCGTGGAAAAGGATAGAATCAGAGAGGACAGGTAAATTTTTAATTGGGGAAAGGCACATTATGAGGCTATAAGGCTAGAACTTGCGGGTGTGAATTGGGATGATGTTTATTTCCCGGAAATGTACTATGGACATGTTGTCGAAGTTTAAGAATCTCTTGCAGGATGTTAGGGGTAAATTTGCCCCGGTGAGGAAGATAAAGAATGGTAGGGTGAAGGAACCATGGGTGACAAGTGGAAAATCTAGTCAGGTGGAAGAAGGCAGCATACATGAGCTTTAGGAAGCAAGGATCAGATGGGTCTATTGAGGAATATAGGGTAGCAAGAAAGGAGCTTAAGAAGGGGCTGCGAAGAGCAAGAAGGGGGCATGAGAAGGCCTTGGCGAGTAGTGTAAAAGAAAACCCTAAGTCATTGTTCAATTACGTGAAGAACAAAAGGATAACAGGAGTGAAGATAGGATCGATTAGAGATAAAAGTTGGAAGATATGCCTGGAGGCTGTGAAACTGAGCGAGGTCCAGAATGAATATTTCTCTTCGATATTCACCAATGAGAGGGAACTTGATGATGGTGAGAACAATATGAGTGAGGTTGATGTTCTGGAGGATGTTGATATTAAGGGAGAGGAGGTGTTGGAGTTGTGAAAATACATTAGGAAGGATATGTCCCCAGGGCCTGAAGGAATATTCCCCAGGTTGCTCCACACGGTGAGGGAAGAGACGGGGGAGCTACTGGTTAGGATCTTTATGTCCTCTTTGTACACGGGAATGGTACTGGAGGATTGGAGGGAGGCGAATGTTGTCCCCTTGTTCAAAAAAGGTATTAGGGATAGTCTGGGTAATTATAGACCCGTGAGCCTTATGTCTGTGGTGGGAAAGCTGTTGGAAAAGATTCTTAGAGATAGAATCTAAGGGCATTTAGGGAATCATGGTTTGATCCGGGAGTGTCAACATGGCTTTGTGAAGGGCAGATCGTGTCTAACAAGGCTGATAGAGTTCTTTGAGGAAGTGACCAGGCATATAGATGAGGGTAGTGCAGTGGATGTGATCTACATGGATTTTAGTAAGGCATCAGACAAAGTTCCACATGGTAGGCTTATTCAGAAAGTCAGAAGGCATGGGAGGGAGGTTTGACCAGGTGGATTCAGAATTGGCTTGTCTGCAGAAGGCAGAGGGTCATGATGGAGGGAGTACATTCAGATTGGAGGGTTGTGACTAGTGGTGACCCACAAGGATCTGTTCTGGAAACTCTACTTTTCGTGATTTTTATTAACGACCTGGATGTGGGGGTAGACGGGTGGGTTGGCAAGTTTGCAGACGACAGAAAGGTTGGTGGTGTGGTGGATAGTGTTGATGATTGTCGAAGATTGCAGAGAGACATTTAAAGGATGCAGAAGTGGACTGAGAAGTGGCAGATGGAGTTCACCCCGGAGAAGTGTGAGGTGGTACACTTTGGCAGGACAAACACCTAGGCAGGGTACAAAGTAAATGGCAGGGTACTTAGTAGTGTGGTTGAGCAGAGAGATCTGGGGGTACACGACTCACAGGTAGATAGGGTAGTTAAGAAGTCTTGTGGGGTGTTAGCTTTCATAAGTCGAGGGATAGATTTTAAGAGACAGAATGTAATGATGCAGATCTATAGAACTCTAGTTAGCCACACTTGGAGTACTGTGTCCAGTTCTGGTCATCTCTCTGCAGGAAGGATGCGGAAGCATTGGAAAGGGTACAGAGGAGATTTACCAGGATGCTGCCTGGTTTGGAGAGTATGGATTATGATCAGAGATTAAGGGAGCTGGGGCTTTACTCTTTGGAGAGAAAGAGGATGAGAGGAGACATGATAGAGGTGTACAAGATATTAAGAGGAATAGATAGAGTGGACAGCCAGCGCCTCTTCCCAAGGGCACCACTGCTCAGTACAAGAAGACATGGCTTTAAGGTAAGGGGAGGGAAGTTCAAGGAGGATATTCGAGGAAGGTTTTTTACTCAGAGAGTGGTTGGTGCGTGGAATGCACTGCCTGAGTCAGTGGTGGAGGCAGATACACTAGTGAAATTTAAGAGACTACTAGACAGGTATATGGAGGAATTTAAGGTGAGTGGGGTCTATATGGGAGGCAGGGTTTGAGGGTCGGCACAACATTGTGGGCCGAAGGGCCTGTACTGTGCTGTACTATTCTATGTTCTATGTTCTATGTATACAATCAATCTGTGTATAGAAGCTATCGTATGTATTTATATTTAGAGTGTTGTTCCCTGTTCTACTTCAGATCCAGAGTAACAATTATTTTGTCCACCTTGACACAGTAAATGATACGAAAAGAAACTTGAACCTTAAAGCATTTGGCACATTGGCCTTCATAAATCAAATTACTGAGGACAGGAGATGGGATGTCAAGTTGACTCAGGCATTGGCGAGGCCTAATCTGGAGTCCTGGGTGCATTAATGGTCTCCGACCTACAGGAAAGATATCAGTAAGATTGAGAGAAAATTGACAAGGATGTTGCGGGGACTTGAAGATCTGAGTTGCAGGTTGAATAGGTGAGGATTTATTCCCTGGAGTGGAGGAGATTGAGGTGGGATTTTGAAAGGTGAAAGGTGAAAGGTGGTTTTCTCAGGGGAACATGGGGTGGCGGGTGAGGGGATCTTTTTCACTCCAGAGGCGGGGTGGTGAGAGTGTGGAAGGAGCTGCCCGGCTCAAGTGGCGGATGAAGGTTCGATTGTAACGGTTAAGAGGAGTTTGGATGGGTGCGTGGATGGGAGTGATATGGAGGGCTGGTGCAGGTCGATGGAACTGGGCAGATTAACACTCTGGAAGGAACTAGATGGGCTGAAGGGACTGCTGCCGTGTTCAATGACTATATAACCTCACAAGGATTCAGACCAGAGACGGGGTCAGTGGTCGTTTGAAAACAGTGTTGGAGTACAGGACAGACTCCTCATGGTGGCCGGTTCCCAAAGCCTTTATTCACCTCTCAGAGATACAGAAAGCAGAACAAAATCACTGGATATCTTGTGTTAAATCGTGCACGAAGGTCTCCCCGCTGATTCCCAAGGCCCTCTCTTGATTAGCTCTGCTCCTCCATATGAGTAGACACCACCTGCCCATCCACAATCTTCTCCACGACGGTGATCGTCTTGGTCTTGGTCGAGACAACGGGCTCTGAAATGAAAATAGTTAGTCAGAGATTTCATTGGACGGTCGACTGATACAGTCACCAATCAGCAGTCACAAGACCATAAGACATAGGAGCAGATCTGGGCCTTCCGGCCCATCGAGTCTGCTCTGCCATTCCATCATGATTTATGACCTTAAATGTACCAAATGTCTCAGCAGCTGCAGTTTGTCTGTTGGAAAGAATTCCACAGACTCACCACCCTCCGGCTGAAGAAATTTCTCCTCTTCCCTATTCCAAAGATACGTTCTTGTATTCTGAGGCTGTGTCCTCTGGTCCGAGACTCCCCCACTATAGGAAACATCCTCTCCACATCCACTCTATCTGTGTCCTGTGATCCTAGACTCCTCCGCTACAGGAAACATACTCTCCACTCCACTCAACCTGTGTTCTCTGGCCCTAGACTCCCCCACTGTAGGAAACATCCTCTCCACATCCACACTATCTATGTCCTCTGGTCCTACACTCCCCCACAATAGGAAACACCCTCTCCACATCCACTCTATCTGTGTCCTCTGGTCCTAGACTCCCCCACTATAGGAAACATCCTCTCCACATCCACTCTATCTCTGTCCTCTGGTCCTAGACTCCCCCACTATAGGAAACATCCTCTCCACATCCACTCTATCTGTGTCCTCTGGTCCTCGACTCCCCCACTATAGGAACATCCTATCCAAGTGCACCCTATCTTGGCCTTTCAATATTTGGTAATGTCAATGAGATCTCCCCTAATTCTTCTAAACTCCAGCTAATTCAGGCTCAGACCCATCAAAGGCTCTCCATTCATTCACCTTTTCATTCCAGGGATCTTTCTTGCGATCCCCTGCAATGCCAACAAATCCGTTCTCAGACATCGGACCCAGAGCTGCTGACAATATGTGGAATACGGTCCGACCAATCCCCTATGAAAGACGGCCTGTTCCACCCACCACTTCTCAAATGGGACCGCTCACCCCATGAGCTCAGGGATGCCGAACGTTCCAGCCTCTCATTCCCTGTCCAAAGTGTCCATGGTCCGGAGTATTCTGAGATCCAGTCCAGAATGTTCAGCACTGATTTGACACCCACCTTTCAGTGATGTGTGTACAAGGACACACTTATGCTTGTTATAGCTGGGGGTGGTAATGGGGAGAAGATCCCATTTCCTATTAATTGCTAGCAACGATGTGCGTCTCAAATAGCCTCTGATAACACAGTCACGCTACTGAGCCCAGTGGAACAGTTTCTACTGACAGGAGAAGGGGCAAAAGCGGGTCACTGGCGCCATTAAAACCAGTCGCTCTGGTCAGAAGGGGCACAGCACCCGTGGTTGTCAGCCCAACTGGAAGGAAAACTGTGATCTTAAACCTCCTGCTGCCTTGTGGCTATACCCACTCATGGGGAAGGCTTCCGGAGTAAACCCCTAGGGAACGTCACAGCTATGTAGGACCCTAGTCAGACCGCACGCGGAGTACCGTGCTCAGTTCTGGTCGCCTCACTACAGGAAGGATGTGGAAGCCATAGAAAAGGTGCAAAGGAGATTTACAAGGATGTTGCCTGGATTGGGGAGCACGCCGTATAAGAATAGGTTGAGTGAACTCGGCCTTTTCTCCTTGGAGCGACGGAGGATGAGAGGTGACCTGATAGAGGTGTACAAGATGATGAGAGGCATTGATCGTGTGGATAGTCAGAGGCTTTTTTCCCAGGGCAAAATGGCTAACACGAGAGGGCACAGTTTTAAGGTGCTGGGGGGTACGTACAGTGGAGATATCAGGGGTAAGTTTTTTATGCAGAGAGTGGTGAGTGCGTGGAATGGGCTGCCGGCAACTGTGGTGGAGGCGGATATGATAGGGTCTTTCAAGAGACTCCTGGATAGGTACATGGAGCTCAGAAAAATAGAGGGCTATGGGTAACCCTAGGTAATTCGTGAGGTAAGAACATGTTTGGCACAGCTTTGTGGGCTGGAGGGCCTGTATTGTGCTGTGGGTTTTCAATGTTTCTATGGTTTTAAAATTCAGGAGCGGGGGTCCACAAGGCATTCCTACGTTGGGTTCAGTGCCGACTGGCAGCTCGTGGGCCTTAGATGACACTCCATCCTCAGCAACGCAGACGGATTTCTAGAGGGACCCAGCGAGTCCCGACGTTGGGCTTCAGCCCAGATTCAGAATTAGGTTGAATATCTCCGGTGAAGATATTGCCGTGAAGTCTCTTGTTCTGCAGCAGATGAACAAGCAGTATACCACAGACCAACAATTACAATATGAAACATATCAATAAAATTAAATTAGTGTAAGCGGGGAGAAAAATGGTGAGGTAGCGTACAAGTGCTCATTGTCCATTCAGACATCCGATGACGGAGGGGAACCTGAAACAACGGCTGTTTATTCCTCACCACGGACGCTGCCTGACCTGCTGAGCTCCTCCAGCATTTTGAGCGCTTTACCAAACCTTCTCAGCCCGACTGCATCGCGCAGCCATGATAAAACGGCCTACTCACTTCTTTCCTCCTTGATCTCCGTCTTCGTAACAGTTGATGAGCTTGACGACTGGCCAGAAGACTGGCTCCTGAAAAACAAAGGGGACAGAGTGTGACCTTGCACAACTGGAACGGCTGGGGGTGGGAGGAGGTGGCAACTTCCAGTGAAACTTTGCCTGCCGCAGAACCTTAGCACACAACTCACATCGCATCCCAGGCAAAGCCCACCCCACCATTGAGCATATCCAGAAGGAAGATAGTAGCATCCATCATCTGGGATCCCCACCTCCAGCAACATGCTCTCTTCCCATTGCTGCCATTAGGCAGGAGATACAGGACAGTCAGGGCCCACACCACCAGCTTCAGGAAAAGTTATTACCCCTCAACCATCAGGAAGGAGGAACAGGACTCTCAGGACCCACACCACCAGGTTCAGGAACGGTTATTACCCCTGAAACATCAGGTAGGAGGTACAGGAGCCTTAGGCCCCACACCACAAGGTTCAGGAACAGTTATTACCTCTCAACCATCAGGTAGGAGGTACAGGAGCCTCAGGCCCCACACCACCAGGTTCAGGAACAGTTATTACCTCTCAACCATCAGGAAGGAGGTACAGGAGCCTCAGGCCCCACACCACAATGTTCAGCAACAGTTATTACCTCTCAACCATCAGGAAGGAGGTACAGGACAGTCAGGGCCCACACCACCAGCTTCAGGAACAGTTATTACCCCTCAACCATCAGGAAGGAGGAACAGGAGTCTCAGGACACACAGGGCCAGGTTCAGGAACAGTTATCACCTCTCAACCATTAGGAAGTGGGTACAGGAGCCTCAGGACCCACACCACCAGGTTCAGGAACAGTTATTACCCCTCAACCATCAGTTAGGAGGTACAGTAGCCTCAGGCCCCACACCACCAGGTTCAGGAACAGTTATTACCTCTCCACCATCAGGCTCCTGAAGCGGTGTGAATAATTCACTCGCCCCAACTCTGAACTACAAATCTTCCACAACCTACAGGACTCACGTTGAAGGTCTCAGCAACTCATGTTCTCGGTATTAATTTACCTTTTCTAACCATTTGCACGGTTCGCCCTCTTTTGCATATTGTACATTTTTAAATCAGTGTTTGTGACGTACAGCTTTTCATCTATTTGATTGTATTATTTCAGTTCCCTGTCAACAACGGAGACTCTACTCAGGGCAGAAGTGGTAACATGAGGGGGTCACAGTTATAAGGGGAGGAAAGTATGGGAGGGTTGTCAGAGGTAGGGTTTCTTTTTGACAGAGTGGTAGGCGTTTGGAGCACCCGACAACGGTGGAGGGAGAGGCATATACATTTAGGGCACTGAATAATCTCAAAGACACCCCAATACCCAGAGCCTGGACTGACACCATCTTACTGCCCTCTACTGTGCCTGGTGTCTTGTTTATTATTTATTGTCATGCCTGCACTGTTTTGTGCACTTTATGCTGTCCTGGGTAGGTCTATAGTCCAGTTTAGTTTTTTTCTGTGTTGTTTTTACGTAGTTCAGTCTGGTTTTTGCATTGTTTCATGTTGCACCATGGTCCTGAAAATCGTTGTCCCGTGTTTACTGTGTACTGTACCAGCGGTTATGGTCAAAATTCAATAAAATGTGACGTGACTTTACTTGAAGATAGGCACAGGGATGATAGGAAAACGGAGGCTATGTAGGAGGGAAGGTTTGGATTCATCTTACAGAGGGTTAGAATCTCGGCAGGACTTTGTGGGCCGAAGGGCCTGTACTGTTCTACGTTCTATGACTGGGTTGTATTCAGGTTCGAGTGTCGTCTGGCCAGTTGCTTACCCGAAGCCGCCCAGCAGCCGGCGATAGGTCTCAATTTCCGCCTCCAGCCTGCTCTTTATGTTCAGGAGCTGCTGGTACTCCGCGCTCATCGTCACGAGTTTGGCGCGGATCCCCCCCAGCTCCGCTTCCAGCCCGTTGATGGTCATCTGCAGCTTGTCCCTCTCTCCGCCGAAGCGCATATCAACCTCGTCCAGGTTCCTCTCCAGACAGGCGATCTGCGGGCAAGGAGCGGACGGTCAGGGGGAGCGGCGGGGTGTTTCCACTGACCGGGCCGCGCTCTCCCCAGCTGCCGTCCTTCGACAGACGCGCGGCAGAGCGCAGCCTAACACGCTGCCTCACCGCTGGGTACGGGAGTGGCCGGGAAGCGCACAGGAAGACTCCAAAATGGGGTCTGTCATGGGTCGTCAAAATTACCCGACACTGCACCGGCCCCAGCCTACCCGCCATCCACATACAGAAAGGGTCTGGAAAAAGTGGCCGGTAACACCATGATGGATCCCACCCACCGTGCTCACGGACTGTCTGTCCCACTCCCATCGGGGAGGAGGTTTCGCCAGGGCCACCAGACTCAAAACGGCCTGGTGCAGGAAATGCTCCGTGGTCCCACAGCAAGTCGTCACAACTGCCCAACACATCACCGGCATCAGCCTACCCACTGGTAGGGGGGTGAGGGGGGAAGGGGTTTGTTCACCAGGGTCCGTGCGACGACTGAGCCGGACTCAGGGACTACACGTTACCCTATGGGAATAATCAATCAATCAGTAGCCGGGTGGCCCCCTCTCCTCCCCCTCCTCCCACGGTCAGCCCAGCCCGACGGGTCACTCACAATACTCTGCAGTGTGCTCAGCTCGGTTTCCAGCCCCTGACAGCTGCGTCTCAGCTCAGTGAGCTTGGATTTCTCCCCGTCGATGGCACCCGCGTTGACGGTCATCTCTTGTTGCTTGCTCACAATCTGAAACAGTTCAAAGTTCAGAAGCTCCAGAAAAAGGCTCCAAAGACCTCATCCCCGGGCGAGTACGAAAATAAATGTGATTCGGACTGGGAAGTCTGGGCGAAGGCAGAGGACTGTGGTGAGCTGCCTATGCCCCTATGGGGGAGCCGGGCCCCAAGGAAGTATTTATACCCTATGGCACACCCCGTTCATGATACCCAGTTGATCCCTACACCACCCACACCCCAGAGATTCGGTTTAGGCAGACTAAACCAGGTGAGGATAGCGGCCGGCCTCGTGCCTCACCGTCCCCCGGAACCCCGGACCTTACCCGATTCTAGTGCCGAGAAGAGAGGGGCTCAGTTCTCCAATGGCTGAGCCAGCGCTGATCAAAACTGCCACCATGCAGAGGGTCAAGTTGTTGCTAAGCAAGTTTATAAATATCGTCAACTTATCCAGTGACGGTTTAGAGATCGGGATGGAAGGACACCGTGACGGTGGAGAAGGCGCTATTACATCATGTGGGGTGGGGCGGGGGGCCGGGGGAGGTCAGACTGGGGAGTTCAATTCTAATGGTGGCTCTAAGGCGTCTGCTCGTCCTGCCCACGATCTCTCACTTCTGCGGTTCCCTCCCGTATCCCGAAGACAGGCCTGCGGAGAGGAAAATGGGATCGGCCATGGTGAATTGGGGTAGCAGACACGCCATGGGCCGAATGGCCTGTTTCTGACCCCTGTGTTCACCTGGACTCGGGAACAGGTGGGTGGCTCGGCCGTGAGGCTCGACGGGGCCGGCGGGGCCTGTTCTGCACTAAATCTCGGAATAAGTATCCACTTACCTCCTGTTTGTACCATTCGTCGGTCTCTGCCTTGTGCTTGTTGACCATGGCTTCATGTTTTGCCCGAATGTCTGCCAGAATCTTGAGCAAGTCCGCGGAGTCTTCATCTTTGACATCGACAGAGACGTTCCCAGACATCTGAGACCTCAGGCTCCTGAGTTCCTGCAGGAAGGAAAAAAAAACTCAGCGATGTCAGCCTCCGACTCCCAGCAGTGACACGGAACAGAGACAACTCACAATGTTCGGGCGGTGACGCCCATAGCTTACATCTTCATGGTTTTTCCTGATGTAAATGAGCTCCTCTTTCAGGTTCTCGATCTCTGTCTCCAGCTGACTCCTCTCGAGGGTCAGGTTGTCCAACATCATGCGCAGACCGTTGATATCGTTCTCAACGGACATCCTGATGGTCAACTCAGTTTCAAACCTATCGAGATGGGGAGAGAGCAGGAGATTCTGGTCATCGGTGGCCAGGGCTGAAGTCGTAAGGCATTTCATGCCCCCAAAGTGTACAAGATATCTGAACCTGTACTCGCTGGAATTCAGAAGAATGAGGGCTGACCTCATTGAGACACAACGAACGGTGAAAGAATGTGGAAAGGATGTTTCCTATAGTGGGGAAGTCTAGGACCAGAGGGCACAGATAGAGTGGAGGTGGAGAGGATGTTTCCTATAGTGGGGGAGTCTAGGACCAGAGGACACAGATAGAGTGGATGTGGAGAGGATGTTTCCTATAGAGGGGGGAGTCTAGGACCAGAGGGCACAGATAGAGTGGATGCAGAGAGGATGTTTCCTATAGTGGGGGAGTCTAGGACCAGAGGACACAGATAGAGTGGATGTGGAGAGGATGTTTCCTATAGTGGGGGAGTCTAGGACCAGAGGGCACAGATAGAGTGGATGTGGAGAGGGTGTTTCCTATAGTGGGGGAGTCTAGGACCAGAGGGCACAGATAGAGTGGATGTGGAGAGGATGTTTCCTATAGTGGGGAAGTCTAGGACCAGAGGGCACAGATAGAGTGGATGTGGAGAGGATGTTTCTTATAGTGGCGGAGTCTAGGACCAGAGGACACAAGTAGAGTGGATGTGGAGAGGGTGTTTCCTATAGTGGGGGAGTCTAGGACCAGAGGGCACAGATAGAGTGGATGCGGAGAAGATGTTTCCTATAGTGGGGAAGTCTAGGACCAGAGGGCACAGATAGAGTGGACATGGAGTGGATGTTTCCTATATTGGGGGAGTCTAGGACCAGAGGACAGAAGTAGAGTGGATGTGGAGAGGGTGTTTCCTATAGTGGGGTAATCTAGGTCCAGAGGACACAGATAGAGTGGAGGTGGAGAGGATGTTTCCTATAGTGGGGGAGTCTAGGACCAGAGGACACAGATAGAGTGGATGTGGAGAGGATGTTTCCTATAGAGGGGGGAGTCTAGGACCAGAGGGCACAGATAGAGTGGATGCGGAGAGGATGTTTCCTATAGTGGGGGAGTCTAGGACCAGAGGACACAGATAGAGTGGATGTGGAGAGGATGTTTCCTATAGTGGAGGAGTCTAGGACCAGAGGGCACAGATAGAGTGGATGTGGAGAGGGTGTTTCCTATAGTGGGGGAGTCTAGGACCAGAGGGCACAGATAGAGTGGATGTGGAGAGGATGTTTCCTATAGTGGGGAAGTCTAGGACCAGAGGGCACAGATAGAGTGGATGTGGAGAGGATGTTTCTTATAGTGGCGGAGTCTAGGACCAGAGGACACAAGTAGAGTGGATGTGGAGAGGGTGTTTCCTATAGTGGGGGAGTCTAGGACCAGAGGGCACAGATAGAGTGGATGCGGAGAAGATGTTTCCTATAGTGGGGAAGTCTAGGACCAGAGGGCACAGATAGAGTGGATATGGAGTGGATGTTTCCTATAGTGGGGGAGTCTAGGACCAGAGGACAGAAGTAGAGTGGATGTGGAGAGGGTGTTTCCTATAGTGGGGGAGTCTAGGATCAGAGGACACAAGTAGAGTGGATGTGGAGAGGGTGTTTCCTATAGTGGGGTAATCTAGGTCCAGAGGACACAGATGGAGTGGATGTGGAGAGGATGTTTCCTGCAGTGGGGGAGTCTCGGACCAGAGGACGCCGAGTGGATGTAGAGAGGATGTTTCGTGTAGTGTGGGAATCTAGGACCAGAGGGTACGGTTTAAGAACAGAGGAAGGTCCTATTAGATGGGAGATGAACCCTCATTTACTATCTGGTTCTCCACCCCTGCACTTGGATGAAGAACGAACATTTGCCCCAGAAGACTGGACGGTGACTATTGGATCCAATCGGGGACAGGGTTAGAAACCAAGTCGGAGGTTTGAGAGGAGATTAACTCCTGTTAACTCATTACAGGCCGAACTCCAGAATTCGCTGCATACTATGTTAGAAAAGCAAGGAAGATGTTAAATTCTGGAGCCAAAAAAAGAACACAAGCATCATCTGTGGAGGGAGATACAGTCAACCCTATATGTTAACAATAGTCTATGTCATTTTTAGCCACACAACACACTCTGCAGATTTGAGGGTTTTTTTTAGCGGGGCTGGGGGGGGGGGGGGGAAGAATACGGTGTGTCCATTTCCAGTTTCTTTGCCCCATGCTCCAGCCCAGTAGGTGGCGGTACTGGACCTCCTGCTTGTCTGCCAGTCGCCGTAAAACTTCCCGAGAAGCAGACGACGACCTGGAGGACTAATTCGGCCCATTGTCCGCCCTCCAGTAGAAGAGGGAGGGGCGGAGGAGGCGGACCCGGTCAGTTGGACCTCAATACTCGCATCGGCCGGCTCGGTACTAACTTGGTCTTGAAGTCTTCCGCCGCCAGTTTGGAGTTGTCCACCTGGAGCATGATTCCGGAGTTGGTGAGGATCAATTCGTTGATCTGTGGGAGACAGGCGGTGAACATGGACTGGGTGGAGCATGGGTGCGTGGGAAAACACAGGCGCACTGTCCCGCTCGCTTTCGGTGTCCAAGGTTAAACCCTGACATTCAATTACTACCTCTTTCCTCCCAGCCCCCGACAACCTCAGGGCTACGTCCTCCACCAACCCCTCACTACTCCACCCTTCCGTTACCCGCGCCCTTTCCACCTGCCCCTCCGCCCTCCTCTTTTCTCCACCCTGCCCTTCCCTCCACCCTCTACACACGACAGCCCTTCCCTCTGCCCTCTCCACCAGCCGCTCTCTCCTCCACCGTCCGTTCCCTCTGACCTCTCCACCAGCCCCTCTCTCCTCCATCCTGCCCTTCCCTGCGCCCTCTCCACCTTCCCTCCCTCTCTCTCCCGCACTCCGCCCGTCCTTTCGCATTCGATCCTCTTTGCCCCGTGGGCTTTTTGCGGGTCCTCCCGCTCTCCCCCTCGCACGGAAACTGAGGACACGCTGCGTGGTCGCCGGAAGCGCGGTGTTACTTGCCGACAGCCCCCCGCCCCACCCCCGACACCCTGGTGTTGGTCAAATCCGCAAATGGCGCGTCTCGATGGCCGATTGAGAAACAGAGTCAATCTTTAACCCCTGCCCCGGCCTTCCCCCATTCTCCACCAGCCTTCCCTCGCACCTAACCTTCTCCCCTCTGCAGAGGGCACAGCCTCACAACAAAGGGACGGCCACTTAGGACGGAGACGAGGCGGACGGCTGAGGCGGCGGCGGTCAGGTTGGGTACCCACGAACGGGAGGATCTCATGGGCGGCGAGGAGCCTCTTCCCTCCGCTCGCCCGTGGGTCACCCTTGGGCAGGGTTCCTAACCCGCCTTCCCCTCTACCCACCCCACCAACACTGACCGTGCTCACGGGAAGCCATGGGGACAGGTGGTGGACGGTCCTATGAGCAGCCGGTGCGGATCACAACTCCTGGTGATGTGACCACTGACACCAGGCAGACACTCTCTGAACGGTATTGATAATTGTTGGGGGGGGGGGCACCCGCCGTGCAAAGACATCTCCCGGAGGGTTCAATGGCCTCTGTAACTTTGCAAAGGTGCATTTGGAAGGGGCAATAGATTAGCCAGACTGTAATGGCGAAACACACTCAATCGGCCGAATGGGCTCTTTCTACCCGTGATGTAGAAATGGCCATCATCCTCCCACCCTGACCATCTTCCCCTCCCACACACACAGACACACACACACACACCCTGGGGAGGAGGTGTCAGCTGTTTATTCCCGGGCTCTTACCTTTTCGCGGAGGTTGTTGATGGTGGCCCAGTACTCGCTGTAGTCGCGGTTGGCGGGACCGGCCTGTTGGTAAAACTCCCGGATCTGAAGCTCCAGTTCGGCGTTGGACTTCTCCAGGGAGCGCACCTTCTCCAGGTACGCCGCCAGCCGGTCGTTCAGCGACTGCATGGTCTCTTTCTCGTTGGTCACGGCGGAGGAGGAGGAGGAGGACATGCTGAAGCCTCCTGCGCCGCCGAACCCGCCGCTGAACCCGCCGCCGGATGCGGACATCAGGCCGGAGCTCATTCCCAGGCCGGCGCCCAGGGACGAGCCCATGCCGTAGCTGGAGACTCGACTGCTGGACATGCTGCCCTGGCCGAAGCCGGACATACTGCTTCCACGCATGCGTGAGGGGGTCCCGGTCAAGCTCCGGGATCCCAGGGTCTGACGCGAGGTGCTGCTGGTGAAGCTGGATTGCATCTTGTTCCTCAGCCTGCACGAAGGCAATGGTGTGCGGACACCTGCTCCTCGCTTCTTTATATCCTCATCCCGAGACTGCCACCGCCCAGAGAAAACAATGTGCTGGGCGTGGAGCCTGGGGCTCTTTGGAGGGTCCCGAGTTACGGCGGACACACCCAGAGTCCGAAACACACGACCCCACCGCCTCCCACGCCCGCGGTGCAGGTCTGATTCTTTCTGCAGCTGAGAGAGAGAGAAAAGTTTCTTCAAGTTTAACTGTTCAAGTGCAAGTTTAATTTTCGTTCAACCATATTCCCGAAAGCTCCAGGAGCAGGGTGTGGAGAGGGGGTGGAGGGGTGGAGGTGGGGGCGGCGGTGAACGAAGGAGGAATGTCATGGCGAGGCACTGAAGATGTCACGGTGACGCACCGCAGAGCTCGGTTCGTGACGGCGACTCGGAGCGCTGGACCCGGACTGGCCGAGGTCGAGAGCGGGGGAATTGTCCCTGCGCGGCGGCCTTTACCCCACTTTTAAAACCCCCCCTGCACAGATTTCACACTGTCAGTGGATTCTTCACAAAGCCAGCAGAATACTACTTAACGCGTTCAGTGTGAATGTTAGATGCAGAACGTGTATTCTTGTCCTGGTGAGGAGTCTCGGCCCGAAACGGCGTCAGTTTATTCCCCTCCATAGAGGCTGCCTGACCTGCTGAGTTCCTCCAGCATTTTGTGTGTGTGTGTGTGTGTGTGTGTGTGTGTGTGTGTGTGTGTGTGTGTGTGTGTGTGTGTGTGTGTGTGTGTGTGTGTGTGTGTGTGTGTGTGTGTGTCTGTCTGTCTGTCTGTCTGTCTGTGTGTCTCTGTCTCTGTGTGTGTTTTTAAACCAGTTGCTCCGGGCAGATGGGGCTCGTCTGCCGCGGTTGGCAGCTCAGTTAGGAGAAGGAAAACTGATCTCAGAACTCCCGCTGCCTTGCGGCTGAACCCACTCGTGGGGAGGGCTTCGGGGGTGAACCCTTGAGGAGAAAAATCCAGAGCTGGAGTCCCTAAGGCAATCCTCCGCTGACGGGCAACCCCTGCGATGCCGCGGTTTGCAGGCTGTATCGGTCTCGGCCGTTCCTGCGTGGATAGGGGGAGCTCGCCGCACGGGCAACAGCTTGTTCTCCGTATCGATGAGCCCTGGCTCGCGTACTGGCGTGTTACGCGGACAGCCGGGGACGCAACGTTCATGGTCAACCCCGCCCCACAGTTCTTCTGAGAATGGGTGCTCCCTCAACCGGAGCTACGGTTAATAGTAGTAACCCCACTCCGCACACACACACACTTTCGGAGGGGGGGGGGTGGGAATTCACAGGCAGACCAAAACATAACGCTCCCCGGCCCCCGCCGCTGCCACAGCGTCCCGATCTGCACGAACCACAAGTACCAATGCCTCCAGCAATAATGATATTGCTTTTGACAAAGACAGATTTTTAAAAAAATCATTATGTACAGTCGAATGCCCGTAGTTTAACACTCCCTGGGACGGTGGGCGAGGAACAACAGGTATTAAAAATCTACACACAGCAGACGGATAAATCTTCAGAGGACATATTTTCATCAACGAAAACTGGCTTCAACACTCCACGCGAGCATGCGCAATTCTGATATGATGTTCACACACCACAAAACTGAAATGGAAGATGAAGGCGTGATCACTTCTGGAGAGAAAGTTCACCAATGGAAGAGCATGACCCTCCATGGTAGACATCTCCACCACCTGAGCGGAGAAGATGATGACAAGGACGCGTCGAAAGCCTCTGCTCAGTGTTGGAGACCTCTGCCCGGAAACTGAAGGGTTCCTTCAGCCAATGCAGGAGCGAGGTGGTTAGCGCAAGAAATGGTCAAAGGTACATCATAAAAGACCAGCAAATTCAAGATGGCCAGTGTAGAAAATGCCAGGAGAAACCGGAGACGATCCGACAGATTACAGGATCCTGTAGCAGTTTAACTCAATCTGATTACGTACACCGGCACCATCAAGTGTCCGACGTCATTCGCAAGAATCTTGCCTTAAAATGTAAACTCACTAAAGACAGCACACCTTGCTATAAATAGAATCCTGATTCAGTTTTAGAGTCAGAGTCTTACAAATTATATTGTGACCGATCGTTTACTACAGATAGGACAATCTATAATAACCGTCCAGATATAATATTACAGGATAAACAAGCAGGAAGAACTAATTTAATAGATATAGCCATTCCAAGCACACACAACGTACAGAAATCAGTAAGTGAAAAGCACCAGCAATATACTGAATTAAAAGAGGAAATTGAAAGACGATGGAATATGAACAGGGTGTACATTGTCCGAGTAGTAATATCTACAACTGCTATCATCCCAAAGTCACAATTACATTAAACAGTGAGGGCCACTCAGTGATATCGATGTAAATCTTCAGAAAGCCACAATACTAAACACCTCCAGAATAGCCCGAAAGTTCCTTGCAATTGAGAAATGAGTCTGAGTGGCTGTGTCCCTACCTCAGCTTCTACCAACTTGAGCTGAGAGAAAAATAAAAAGCTATAAAATTCGCGGATGCTGAAGTCCCTTATTCAACCTGTCTCCACTTGATTCAGCATAGGACCAAGCGGAACCCCAGACCTTACTTAACCTGAGGAATGGACGTTAGGACCCGGCGCCGGAGCTCTGAATGCGCAGTGTTTCTGTTTACGAAAATAATCACGACCACGATTGAAAATAAAGTGGAAGTTATAAAGCGATCGGAAAGAGTGGAAATGCCATCGGTCATTGTAAAAATGTGAGGCTACTGTCGGTCAACGTTCGTAACTTTTTTTTTAACTTAGCGGCAGCAGTAGGTTCCAATACAAGATAATATTGAAAAGATAAAGAAATGAATTACAGTATATATATATATAAAGTGGTTAAACTAAAAAAAGCGTAAAAACAGAAATAATAAAAATAGTGAGGTAGTGTTAGTGGGTTCATTCTCTATTCAGTAATCTGACGGCAGGGGGGAAGAAACTGTTCCTGAATCGTTGAGTGTGTGTTTTCAGGCTCCTGTACCCCCTCCCTGATGGCAAAGGGGAAGAAGCTGTTTCTGAAGCGTTGAGTGTGTGCCTTCAGGCTCCTGTACCTCCTCCCTGATGGCGGAGAGGAAGAAGCTGTTTCTGAATCGTTGAGTGTGTGCCTTCAGGCTCCTGTACCTCCCGCCTGATGGCGGAGTGGAAGAAGCTGTTTCTGAATCGTTGAGTGTGTGCCTTCAGGCTCCTGTACCTCCCGCCTGATGGCGGAGGGGAAGAAGCTGTTTCTGAATCGTTGAGTGTGTGCCTTCAGGCTCCTGTACCTCCCGCCTGATGGCGGAGGGGAAAAAGCTGTTCCTGAATCGTTGAGTGTGTGTCTTCAGGCTCTTGTACCTCCTCCCTGATGGTAACAATGAGAAGAGGGCATGTGCTTGTAATGGGGAGGGGGAAATGTCGGGTGTCCTTAACGATGGATGCCGCTTTTCTGAGGTATCGCTCCTTGAAGATGTCTTGCATAGCACAGAGTCTACTTCCTGTGAAGGAGCTGTCTAATTTTACAACTTTCTGTATCTACTTCAGGGCCTTTGCAGTAGAAGACCGCACAACCCCCTCCCCCCCACCAGAGCAGATGGGGTCTGAACGCTCTCCACAGTACATCTGTAGAAGTTTTCAGTTGTACAGAACCAAATCTCCTTAAACTCTGAATGAAAGATCGCCACTGCCTTTCCTCCTTTACAGCTGCATCGACATATTGGGAGCAGGTTAGATCCTCGGAGTCCTCGGCACCCAGGAACCTGAAACTGCTCACGCTCCCCACTTCTGATCCATCCACGATGATCGGTCCGTGTTCCTTCGTCTTACCCTTCCTGAACTCCACAATCAGCTCTTCTCTCTTACTGATGCTGAGTGCAAGGTTGTTACTGTGACGTCACTCAACCAGCTGGTGTATCTCGCTCCTGTGTGCCCCTCTCGTCTCCACCTAGAGCCGGTGTATCCGCCTCCCTGATAGTTTTAGGGATTGAATTCCACAGTTCAGGAGCGCAGTTCGGAACAGCAGGCCTGCTGATTATCTTCAGGAGGGAGATGGTTTAACATTTAAGGGACCAGCGGAAGACCTGGGAGCTCGAGCAGGATTATAAAACAAAAATGATTCCGTGGTGTGCTCCGGTCCTGGCCCATTGAGAGCTTTAAAGCAATGGCGGTGTTCAACCCACAATGTTGCCTCCTCATCCGACTGTGCCCCAGGCGGGGCGTTCTGCACTCCCACCACTCTCTGTGTGGGCCCACTCTACCTGTGCTCTATGTGTAAACAAAGTTACCTCTGACATCCCACCTCCCATCATTTCCCCCAAACACATTAAAATCTCGCCCTCTCTATAGTAATTCCACACACCCACCATTCTCTGAGTAAAAGAAAAAGTTACCTCTGACAGTCCCCTCCCCCCGTATACTTTCCCCCAAACACATTAAGATCATGCCCTCTCCGATTAGTAATTCCCAGCCTGAGAGAGCGCTGCCCACTCTATCTTTGCCTCTGCTCGGGTCTACGCCTCTCTCATCCTCTTTCACTCTAAAAACCCCAGATCAGTCAACCTGTCCTCATCCAGAACGCTCTCTGATCCCGGCAAGTCTCCCCCCGCACCCTCTCTCTCTCTCTCTCTCTCTGAAACCTCCACGACGTTCCGGGAATGTGGTGACCAAAACCGAAATCAACGCCGGTCTAACCGGAGTCTTATGGATCTTCATCCTCACCTTGACGTTCTTGAGCTCAAGCCTCTCCCCCACCCCTCCCCCCCCCCGACCGCGACTATGAGAGGCCAACGTACCACTCGTCCTCTCAACCGTTACCAAACTGTGCGGCAACTTTGAGGGTCCCCCCGGACGCGGATGCCAATATCCCTCCGCCCCTCCACGCTGTCAGGAATCTCCTCGTCCCCTTCCTACTCTTTAATTGCCGGACCCGGGAAGGCTGGTGCCGGCGTGGAGAGCGTGTAAGGTTTTCATAAGTCACGGGTGACGACGGGACGTTGACCAGACGGGACTGAGCAGTCAATAAGCGGGGCCATACAGCGCGGGAAACAGGCCATAGCAACACGTTCAACAAGCCGGAGGAACTCAGCCGGTCGGGCAGCATCCGTGGAAAGGAGCAGTCAACGTTTCGGTTCGAGACCCTTCGTCAGAACTGAAGAGGGAGGGGGCAGGGTCCCTGTAAAGAAGGTGGGGGGAGGGTGGGATGGAGAAGGCTGGAAGGTGACAGGTGAAAAACCAATCAGAGGAAAGATCAAGCGGTGGGGGAGGGGAAGCAGGGAGGGGATAGGCAGGAGAGGTGAAGAAGGAATGTAAAGGGAAAGCACTATGGGTAGTTGAAGAAGGCAGAATCATGAGGGAAGTGATAGGCAACTGGAAGAGGAGGCAAGGTGAAACTGGGATGGGGGAATGGAGGAGGAGGGAATTAACAGAAGTTGTTGAATTCAACTTTCATGCCAGTGGGCTTGGAGACTACCCAGCCGGTCTATGAGGTGTTGCTCCTTCTACCGGAGTTTGGACTCATCATGGCAGTAGAGGAGGCCATGTATGGACATATCTGAGTGAGAGTGTGGAGGAGAGTTGAAGTGAGTGGCAACTGGGAGATCCTGTCTGTTGTGACGGACGGAGCGGAGGTGCTCGACGAAGCGGTCCCCCAATCTGCGTCGGGTCTCACCGATGTAGAGGAGGCCGCACCGGGAGCATCGGATGCAATAGATTACCCCGACAGACTCACAAGTGAAGTGTTGCCTCACCTTGAAGGACTGTTTGGGGCCCTGAATGGTGGTAAGAGAGGAGGTGTAGGGACAGGTGTAGCACTTACACTTGCAGGGATAAGTACCAGGTGGGAGATCTGTGGGGAGGGACGTGTGGACCAGGGAATCACGGAGGGAACGATCCCTGCGAAAAGCAGAGAGGGGTGGATAGAGAAAGGTGTGCTTAGTGGTGGGGTCCTGTTGAAGGTGGCGGAAGTTGCGGAGGATAATATGCTGGATCCGGAGGCTGGTGGGGTGATAGGTGAGGACATGGGGAACACGGTCCCTGTTGTGGTGACGGGAGGATGGGGCGAGGGCTCAGGTGCGGGAAATGGAGGAGATGCGGGTGAGAGCCTCATTGATGACGGCAGATGGGAGACGCCCGTTCTTAACGAAAGAGGACATTTGGGATGTCCTGGAACGGAAAGCCTCATGCTGGGAGTAGATGCGGCGGTGACGGAGGAACTGGGAATAGGGAATAGCATTTTTGTATTTGGCAGGGTGGGAAGAGCTATAGTCGAGGTAGGTATGAGAGTCAATGGGTTTATAGAAGATGTCAGTGGGCAGACTGTCTCCGGAGATGGAGACCGAGGGATCGAGAAAGGGGAGAGAAGTGTCCGAGATGGACCAAGTGAATCTGAGGGCTGGGTGGAAGTCAGAGGCAAAGTCGCTGAAATTGACGAGCTCAGCATGGGTGCAGGAAGCAGCACCAATGTAGTCATCAATGTAGCGGAGAAAAAGTTGGGGAGCAGTACCAGTATAGATTTGGAGTATAGACTGTTCCACATAACCCACGAAGAGGCAGGCATAGCTGGGGCCCATGTGAGTGCACATAGCTACACCCTTGGTCTGAGGAAAGTGGGAAGAGCCAAAAAGAGAAGTTATTAGGTGTGAGTACCAGTTCCGCCAACCGGAGGCGTGTGGTGGTATCGGGGAACTGGTGAGGTCACTTGTCCAGAAGGTAGCGGGGGGCGTTGAGGCCTTCTTGATGGGGAATAGAAGTGTGTAAGGATGGGACATCCATGGTGAAAATGAAGCGGTCGGGAACAGGGGACTGGAAGTTATTGAAGAGGTGGAGGGCGTGGGATGTATCCTGGATGTTGGTGGGGAGGAATTGAACCATGCTTGACCACATGCAGTCCAGGTAGGCAGATACAACTTCGGTGGGGCAGGAGCAGGCCGAAACTATGGGTCTGCCAGGACAGTCAGGCTTGTGGGTGTTGGGGAGGAGGTAAAACCGAGCAGTGCGGGGTGTGGGAATGATGAGATGTTTGGCTGAGGATGGCGGGGGGATGGGTCGAGAGCAGACGTGTGTGAAATGGCGGAGATGCGGGTGAGGACAATATTGAAAAAGCAGGATCTCCCGGTGGCCATCCACTTCAATTCCACTTTCCGTTCCTATTCCAACATGGAAGTCCACAGCCACCTCCACTGTCGCGACTAGCGCCACACTCAGGTCGGAGGAACAGCATCTTATATTACTTCTGGGTAGCCTCCAACCTGATGCCACGAAAATTGATATCTCGAACTTCCGGAAATACCCCTCCCCGTTCACCTTTCCCCTCTCTCACCTCATCTCCTTACCCGCCCAACTCCTCCTTCTTCTGCTCCTCCCTCTCACGTTTCCTTCCTGGTCTCCTACCCTCTCCTATCAGATTCCCCCTCCTCCAGCCCTTTATCTCCTGCATCAGTCGACTTCCCAGCTCTTTACCACCACTCACCTTCTCCTCTCCCGGTTTCACCTGTCACCTGGAACATCCCCCCCCCCCCCACCCCTCCACCACCTTCCTGCTCTGACTTCTCATCTGTCTCTCTCTCACTCCAGTCCTGACGGAGGGTCTCGGCCCGAAACGTCGACTGTTCACTCTTTCCCACAGACGCTACCCGGCCTGCCGAATTCCTCCGGCGTTTTGCGTCTGTTGCTCTGGATTTCCAGCATCTGCATATTTTCTTGTCGTTACGGATGGAAATGGAATCCCGGAGCGTCAGGCTGTGCTCAGGCAGAACACTGGATGCGCTCCGGGTGTTGGGTTCCAATTGCCCCCAACGGGAAGCCCAGCTTTCGGAAGGCCCCCCTCCAAGTCTGAGAGCATTCACCAGTGGAATGCCCGTCCGTTATTCCCTGAAGGTGGCGTCAGGGGTCGGCAGGGTCGTAAAGCGCCGTCTTCGCGGGCATCTACATCCCTTCGCTTCGTCCAGGCTGCTGTCCCCACACTCTTCCAATCCGCCACCAACACCCCTGTACCAGAGCACTCGTCACTCTCAGAGCGAAACAGCCGACACCCGGGGGCAAACGCCCGTCACCGTGAGGGGCTTCGAACGGGCTGGTAATGGCCTATTCAGGGCCAATAACTCCTTTCCTGCCACAGCGTATGACCATAAGACAAAGGAGCAGGATGAGGCCATTTGGCCCACCGAGTCCACTGTTAGCTCATGGCTGTCCCTGATCAGACCATGATTCTCTAAATGCCCGTAAATCCTATCTCTAAGAATATTTTCCGACAGCTTTCCCACCTCTGGCATAAGGCTCACTGGTCTATAATTACCCGGAGTATCCCCACTACCTTTTTTGAACAAGGGGACAACATTCACATCCCTCCAATCCTCCGGTACCATTCCCGTGTACAACGAGGACATTGTGTACAACCCTTTCTTCCCCCTCCTGAGCTCCGGTCCCCCACCCTCTCGCCGTAACTATTGATCCCGTCTCCAATAAAGAATCTGTCAACCTCTGCCTTAAGTACACCCAACGACCCGGTCTCCACAGCTGCCTGTGGTAACAAATTCCACAGATTCACCACCCTCTGCCGAAAGAAATTCACCGCACTGGACCGTCACCAGTACGCCGACCGACAGGCCCGCCCACCGGCAGCTGCCAGGCCCCTGCCTCCGACACCCCTGGGGAACAAGGGGCTCCGATGTCAGAGTGCTGTTTCTGGGTTTCAGTTCGTCTTTGGACACTGTCGTCCCACAGACCCTCGGTGAACAAGCTCCTGCCCCTGGGTCTGAGCACAACCCTGTGCCACTGGGTGTTGGACCTCCTGACCGACCGGCCTCAAGATGGCCAGGATGCGCGACCGCCTCTCACTCCCCATCACCCTCAACAGGGATACCGCCCCCCACCGGGGTTGAGCCCATCACGGTCCACTCTGCTCATCCCTCAGTAATCACACTGTCAAGTTCACTGCCGACGTGACACCGATGGGACTCACCACCAACAGCGATAATACGGCCTTCAGAGAGGAGCTGCAAGAACTCCACGCCAGGGACCCCCAGACTCAAACACAGTGACTTTCCCCGAGCAGTGAGGCTGATCAACACCCCCATCCACTAACCCACTCCACTCCACACCCCCAACCACCACTACTTTGTCATTTCCTGTCAGAGCCACCTTGTGTACAGACACTCCTGTGCCCAGCCTCACTTTATGGACACACTATGTGGAAAGCGGCCAGTGAGTGAGTGGGTCAATGAAGGAGTGGATCTTGGAGGCTTTGACTCAAGAGGCAGTCATAGCTGAGAGCTACAGGGAGATAGTCACACTTAGGCTGCCGGAAGCAGGTCGTTGGGTGACAGTCAGAGGGGAGAAAACGAAGGTGAGTAGACTGGTAGTGCAGAGCACCCCCGTAGCCATTCCCCTGAATAATAAGTTTACTGTCCTGGATACTGTAGATGAGGACGACTGACCTGGTGTGAGACACGGTGGCAGGGCCTCTGGCACTGAGTCTGACCCTGTGGTGCAGCAAGGTGGGACGGATAAGAGGAGAGCTGTCGTCATTGGGGACTCTATAGTCGGGGGAGCAGACAGGAGATTTTGTGGACGTGAGAAGGACACCCACATGGTTTATAGCCTCTCGGGTGCCAGGGTCCAGGATGTCTCTGACCGGGCGCATTACATCCTGATACGAGAGGGAAAGCAACCAGAAGTCGTGATACATGTTGGGACCAACAACATAGGCAGGAAGAGGGATGTGGTCCTGAAGTGTGAGTTTCAGGAAGTAGGCAGAAGACTGAAGAACAGGACCTCAAAGGTGGCGTTCTCAGGATTGCTGCCAGTACTACGTGATAGTGATGGTAAGAATTGGAGGAGATGGCAGTTGAATGCGTGGCTGAGGAGTTGGTGCAGGGGGCTGTGTTTTAGATTTTTGAATCATTGGGATCACGTTTGGGGAAGGTGGGACCTGTACAGATTGGATAGGTTGCACCTGAACTCGAGGGTGAGCATATGGTTTGGAAGGGTTTAAACTAATTTGCAAGGGGGTTGGGACCCGGAGCGATAGAGCAGTGAAAGTAGTGCATGGACTAAAGCCAGATCTAACATATAGAGAGGCTTTGAGGAAAGAGAAGCAGAACAAACGGTGTAAAGGTAGTAAGGTAGAAGGGCTAAAGTGTGTGTACTTCAATGCAAGAAGCACCAGGAAGAAAGGTGATGAACTGAGAGCTTGGATACATACATGGAATTATGATGCAGTGGCCATTACGGAGACTTGGCTGGCACCAGGGCAGGAATGGATTTTCAATATTACCGGATTTCAGAGCTTTAAAAGGGATGGCGGGGAGCGGGGAATGGGAAGGAGGGGTGGCATTACTGGTCAGCGATACTATTACAGGCTGCAGAAAGGGAGGGTATTGTAGCAGGATCCTCTTTTGAGTCAGCATGGGTGGAAGTCAGGAACATGAAGGGAGCAGTTACTCTATTGGGGGTATTCTATATGCCCCCTGGTAGCAGCAGGGACACCGAGGAGCAGATTGGGAGGCAGATTTTGGAAAGGCGCAAAAAATAACAGGGTTGTTATCATGGGTGACTTTAACTTCTCTAATATTGATTGGCACTTGATTAGTTCCGATGATTTGGATGCGGCAGAGTTTGTTAAGTGTGTCCAGGACGGATTCCTGTCACAGTATGTTGACAGGCCGACTAGGGGGAATGCCATACTAGATCTTGTATTAGGTAACGAACCGGGTCAGGTCACAGATCTCTCAGTGAGTGAGCATCTGGGAGACAGTGATCACCGCTCCCTGGCCTTTGGCATTATCGTGGAAAAGGATAGAATCAGAGAGGACAGGTAAATTTTTAATTGGGGAAAGGCACATTATGAGGCTATAAGGCTAGAACTTGCGGGTGTGAATTGGGATGATGTTTATTTCCCGGAAATGTACTATGGACATGTTGTCGAAGTTTAAGAATCTCTTGCAGGATGATAGGGGTAAATTTGCCCCGGTGAGGAAGATAAAGAATGGTAGGGTGAAGGAACCATGGGTGACAAGTGGAAAATGTAGTCAGGTGGAAGAAGGCAGCATACATGAGCTTTAGGAAGCAAGGATCAGATGGGTCTATTGAGGAATATAGGGTAGCAAGAAAGGAGCTTAAGAAGGGGCTGCGAAGAGCAAGAAGGGGGCATGAGAAGGCCTTGGCGAGTAGTGTAAAAGAAAACCCTAAGTCATTGTTCAATTACGTGAAGAACAAAAGGATAACAGGAGTGAAGATAGGATCGATTAGAGATAAAAGTTGGAAGATATGCCTGGAGGCTGTGAAACTGAGCGAGGTCCAGAATGAATATTTCTCTTCGATATTCACCAATGAGAGGGAACTTGATGATGGTGAGAACAATATGAGTGAGGTTGATGTTCTGGAGGATGTTGATATTAAGGGAGAGGAGGTGTTGGAGTTGTGAAAATACATTAGGAAGGATATGTCCCCAGGGCCTGAAGGAATATTCCCCAGGTTGCTCCACACGGTGAGGGAAGAGACGGGGGAGCTACTGGTTAGGATCTTTATGTCCTCTTTGTACACGGGAATGGTACTGGAGGATTGGAGGGAGGCGAATGTTGTCCCCTTGTTCAAAAAAGGTATTAGGGATAGTCTGGGTAATTATAGACCCGTGAGCCTTATGTCTGTGGGGGGAAAGCTGTTGGAAAAGATTCTTAGAGATAGAATCTAAGGGCATTTAGAGAATCATGGTTTGATCCGGGAGTGTCAACATGGCTTTGTGAAGGGCAGATCGTGTCTAACAAGGCTGATAGAGTTCTTTGAGGAAGTGACCAGGCATATAGATGAGGGTAGTGCAGTGGATGTGATCTACATGGATTTTAGTAAGGCATCAGACAAAGTTCCACATGGTAGGCTTATTCAGAAAGTCAGAAGGCATGGGAGGGAGGTTTGACCAGGTGGATTCAGAATTGGCTTGTCTGCAGAAGGCAGAGGGTCATGATGGAGGGAGTACATTCAGATTGGAGGGTTGTGACTAGTGGTGACCCACAAGGATCTGTTCTGGAAACTCTACTTTTCGTGATTTTTATTAACGACCTGGATGTGGGGGTAGACGGGTGGGTTGGCAAGTTTGCAGACGACAGAAAGGTTGGTGGTGTGGTGGATAGTGTTGATGATTGTCGAAGATTGCAGAGAGACATTTAAAGGATGCAGAAGTGGACTGAGAAGTGGCAGATGGAGTTCACCCCGGAGAAGTGTGAGGTGGTACACTTTGGCAGGACAAACACCTTGGCAGGGTACAAAGTAAATGGCAGGGTACTTAGTAGTGTGCTTGAGCAGAGAGATCTGGGGGTACACGACTCACAGGTAGATAGGGTAGTTAAGAAGGCTTGTGGGGTGTTAGCTTTCATAAGTCGAGGGATAGATTTTAAGAGACACAATGTAATGATGCAGCTCTATAGAACTCTAGTTAGCCACACTTGGTGTACTGTGTCCAGTTCTGGTCATCTCTCTGCAGGAAGGATGCGGAAGCATTGGAAAGGGTACAGAGGAGATTTACCAGGATGCTGCCTGGTTTGGAGAGTATGGATTATGATCAGAGATTAAGGGAGCTGGGGCTTTACTCTTTGGAGAGAAAGAGGATGAGAGGAGACATGATAGAGGTGTACAAGATATTAAGAGGAATAGATAGAGTGGACAGCCAGCGCCTCTTCCCAAGGGCACCACTGCTCAGTACAAGAAGACATGCCTTTAAGGTAAGGGGAGGGAAGTTCAAGGAGGATATTCGAGGAAGGTTTTTTACTCAGAGAGTGGTTGGTGCGTGGAATGCACTGCCTGAGTCAGTGGTGGAGGCAGATACACTAGTGAAATTTAAGAGACTACTAGACAGGTATATGGAGGAATTTAAGGTGAGTGGGGTCTATATGGGAGGCAGGGTTTGAGGGTCGGCACAACATTGTGGGCCGAAGGGCCTGTACTGTGCTGTACTATTCTGTGTTCTATGTTCTATGTATACAATCAATCTGTGTATAGAAGCTATCGTATGTATTTATATTTAGAGTGTTGTTCCCTGTTCTGCTACAGATCCAGAGTAACAATTATTTTGTCCACCTTGACACAGTAAATGATACGAAAATAAACTTGAACCTTAAAGCATTTGGCACATTGGCCTTCATAAATCAAATTATTGAGGACAGGAGATGGGATGTCAAGTTGACTCAGGCATTGGCGAGGCCTAATCTGGAGTCCTGGGTGAATTAATTTTCTCCGACCTACAGGAAAGATATCAGTAAGATTGAGAGAGTGCAGAGCAAATTGGCAAGGATGTTGCGGGGACTTGAAGATCTGAGTTGCAGGTCGAATAGGTAAGGATTTATTCCCTGGAGTGGAGGAGATTGAGGTGGGATTTTGAAAGGTGAAAGGTGAAAGGTGGTTTTCTAAGGGGAACATGTGGGGGCGGGTGAGGGGATCTTTTTCACTCCAGAGGCGGGGTGGTGAGAGTGTGGAAGGAGCTGCCCGGCTCAAGTGGCGGATGAAGGTTCGATTGTAACGGTTAAGAGGAGTTTGGATGGGTGCGTGGATGGGAGGGATATGGAGGGCTGGTGCAGGTCGATGGAACTGGGCAGATTAATACTCTGGAAGGAACTAGATGGGCTGAAGGGACTGCTGCCGTGTTCAATCACTATATAACCTCACAAGGATTCAGCCGAGAGACGGGGTCAGTGGTCGTTTGAAAACAGTGTTGGAGTACAGGACAGACTCCTCATGGTGGCCGGTTCCCAAAGCCTTTATTCACCTCTCAGAGATACAGAAAGCTGAAAAAATCACTGGATATCTTGTGTTAAATCGTGCACGAAGGTCTCCCCGCTGATTCCCAAGGCCCTGTCTTGATTAGCTCTGCTCCTCCATATGAGTAGACACCACCTGCCCATCCACAATCTTCTCCACGACGGTGATCGTCTTGGTCTTGGTCGAAACAACGGGCTCTGAAATGAAAATAGTTAGTCAGAGATTTCATTGGACGGTCGACTGATACAGTCACCAATCAGCGGTCACAAGACCATAAGACATAGGAGCAGATCTGGGCCTTTCGGCCCATCGAGTCTGCTCTGCCATTCCATCATGATTTATGACCTTAAATGTACCAAATGACTCAGCAGCTGCAGTTGTCTGTTGCAAAGAATTCCACAGACTCACCACCCTCCGGCTGAAGAAATTTCTGCATTTCCCTATTCTAAAGATACGTTCTTGTATTCTGAGGCTGTGTCCTCTGTTCCGAGAATCCCCCACTACAGGAAACAACCTCTCCACATCCACTCTATCTGTGTCCTGTGATCCTAGACTACCCCACTATAGGAAACATCCTCTCCACATTCGCACTATCTATGTCCTCTGGTCCTAGACTCCCCCACTATAGGAAACATCCTCTCCACATCCACTCTATCTGTGTCCTCTGGTCCTAGACTCCCCCACTATAGGAAACATCCTCTCCACATCCACTCTATCTGTGTCCTCTGGTCCTAGACTCCCCCACTATAGGAACATCCTATCCAAGTGCACCCTATCTTGGCCTTTCAATATTTGGTAATGCCAATGAGATCTGCCCTAATTCTTCTAAACTCCAGCTAGTTCAGGCTCAGACCCATCAAAGGCTCTCCATTCATTCGCCTTTTCATTCCAGGGATCATTCTTGCGATCCCCTGCAATGACAGCACATCCGTTCTTAGACATCGGACCCAGAGCTGCTGTCAATATGTGGAATACGGTCCGACCAATCCCCTGTGAAAGACGGCCTGTTCCACCCACCACTTCTCAAGTGGGACCGGTCACCTCATGAGCTCAGAGATGCCGAACGTTCCAGCCCCTCATTCCCTGTCCGAAGTGTCCATGGTCCGGAGTATTCTGAGATCCAGTCCAGAATGTTCAGCACTGATTTGACACCCACCTTTCAGTGATGTGTGTACAAGGACACGCTTAAGTTTGTTAAAGCTGGGGGTGGTAATGGGGACAAGTTCCCACTTCCTATTAATTGCTAGCAACGGTGTGCGTCTCAAATAGCCTCTGATAACCAGGTCCCGCTACTGAGCCCAGTGGAACTGTTTCTACTGACAGGAGAAGGGGCAATAGCGGGTCACTGGCGCCATTAAAACCAGTCGCTCTGGTCAGACGGGGCACAGCACCCGTGGTTGGCAGTTCATCTAGAAGGAAAACTCTGATCTCAAACTTCCTGCTGCCTTGTGGCTACACCCACTCATGGGGAAGGCTTCCGGAGTAAACCCCTAGGTAACGTCACAGATATGTAGGACCCTAGTCAGACCCCACTCGGAGTACTGTGCTCAGTTCTGGTCGCCTCAATACAGGAAGGATGTGGAAGCCATAGAAAGGGTGCAGAGGAGACTTACAAGGATGTTGCCTGGATTGGGGAGCATGCCTTATGAGAATAGTTTGAGTGAACTCGGCCTTTTCTCCTTGGAGCGACGGAGGATGAGAGGGGACCTGATAGAGGTGTACAGGATGATGAGAGGCATTGATCGTGTGGATAGTCAGAGGCTTTTTCGCAGGGCGAAATGGCTAACAGGAGAGGGCACAGTTTTAAGGTGCTGGGGGGTACGTACAGTGGAGATATCAGGGGTAAGTTTTTTATGCAGAGAGTGGTGAGTGCGTGGAATGGGCTGCCGGCAACTGTGGTGGAGGCGGATACGATAGGGTCTTTCAAGAGACTCCTGGATAGGTACATGGAGCTCAGAAAAATTGAGGGCCATGGGTAACCCTCGGTAATTCCTGAGGTAAGAACATGTTTGGTACAGCTTTGTGGGCTGGAGGGCTTGTATTGTGCTTTGGGTTTTCAATGTTTCTATGGTTTTAAAATTCAGGAGCGGGGGTCCACAAGGCATTGCTACGTTGGGTTCAGTGCCGACTGGCAGCTCCAGGGCCTTAGATGACACTCCATCCTCAGCAACGCAGACGGAATTCTGGAGGGACCCAGCGAGTCCCGATGTTGGGCTTCAGCCCAGATTCAGAATCAGATTTGAATATCTCCGGTGAAGATATTGCCGTGAAGTCTCTTGTTCTGCAGCAGGTGAACAAGCAGTATACCACAGACCAACAATTACAATATGAAATATATCAATAAAATTAAATTAGTGTAAGCGGGGAGAAAAATGGTGAGGTAGCGTACAAGGGTTCATTGTCCATTCGGACATCCGATGTCGGAGGGGAACCTGAAACAACGACTGTTTATTCCTCACCACGGACGCTGCCTGACCTGCTGAGCTCCTCCAGCATTCTGAGCGCTTTACCAAACCTTCTCAGCCCGACTGCATCGCGCAGCCATGATAAAACGGACTACTCACCTCTTTCCTCCTTGATCTCCGTCTTCGTAACAGTTGATGAGCTTGACGCCTGGCCAGAAGACTGGCTCCTGAAAAACAAAGGGGACAGAGTGTGACCTTGACCTACGGGAACGGCTGGGGGTGGGAGGAGGTAGCAACTTCCTGTGAAACTTTGCCTGCCACAGAACCTTAGCACACAACTCACATTACATCCCAGGCAAAGCCCAACCCACCATTGAGCATATCTACGAGGAAGACAGTAGCATCCATCATCAGGGACCCCCACCACCTGCACCATGCTGTCTTCCCATTGCTGCCATCAGGCAGGAGATACAGGACAGTCAGGGCCCACACCACCAGCTTCAGGAACAGTTATTACCTCTCAACCATTAGGAAGGAGGTACATGAGTCTCAGGACCCACACCACCAGGTTCAGGAACAGTTATTACCCCTCAACGATCAGGTAGGAGGTACAGGAGCCTCAGGCCCCCACACCACCAGGTTCAGGAACAGTTATTACCTCTCAACCATCAGGCTCCTGAAGCGGTGTGAATAATTCACTCGCCCCAACTCTGAACTGCAAATTTTCCACAACCTACACGACTCACTTTGAAGGTCTCAGCAACTCATGTTCTCGGTATTAATTTACCTTTTCTAAACATTTGCACGGTTCGCCCTCTTTTGTATATTGTACATTTTTAAATCAGTCTTTGTGACGTACAGCTTTTCATCTATTCGATTGTATTATTTCAGTTCCCTGTCAACAACGGAGACTCTACTCAGGACAGAAGTGGTAACATGAGGGGTCACACTTTTAAGGGGAGCAAAGTATGGGAGGGTTGTCAGAGGTATGGTTTCTTTTTGACCGAGTGGTAGGCGTTTGGAGCACCCTACAGCGGTGGAGACAGAGGCATATACATTTAGGGCACTGAAGAATCTCAAAGACACCCCAATACCCAGAGCCTGGACTGACACCATCTTGCTGCCCTCTACTGTGCCTGGTGTCTTGTTTATTATTTATTGTCATGCCTGCACGGTTTTGTGCACTTTATGCAGTCCTGGGTAGGTCTATAGTCCAGTTTAGTTTTTTTCTGTGTTGTTTTTACGTAGTTCAGTCTGGTTTTTGCATTGTTTCATGTTGCACCATGGTCCTGAAAATCGTTGTCTCGTTTTTACTGTGTACTGTACCAGCAGTTATGGTCAAAAGACAATAAAAAGTGACGTGACTTTACTTGAAGATAGGCACAGGGATGATAGGAAAACGGAGGCTATGTAGGAGGGAAGGTTTGGATTCATCTTACAGAGGATTAGAATCTCGGCAGGACTTTGTGGGCCGAAGGGCCTGTACTGTTCTACGTTCTATGACTGGGTTGTATTCAGGTTCGAGTGTCGTCTGACCAGTTGCTTACCCGAAGCCGCCCAGCAGCCGGCGATAGGTCTCAATTTCCGCCTCCAGCCTGCTCTTTATGTTCAGGAGCTGCTGGTACTCCGCGCTCATCGTCACGAGTTTGGCGCGGATCCCCCCCAGCTCCGCTTCCAGCCCGTTGATGGTCATCTGCAGCTTGTCCCTCTCTCCGCCGAAGCGCATATCAACCTCGTCCAGGTTCCTCTCCAGAGAGGCGATCTGCGGGCAAGGAGCGGACGGTGAGGGGGAGCGGCGGGGTGTTTCCACTGACCGGGCCGCGCTCTCCCCAGCTGCCGTCCTTCGACAGACGCGCGGCAGAGCGCAGCCTAACACGCTGCCTCACCGCTGGGTACGGGAGTGGCCGGGAAGCGCACAGGAAGACTCCAAAATGGGGTCTGTCATGGGTCGTCAAAATTACCCGACACTGCACCGGCCCCAGCCTACCCGCCATCCATATACAGAAAGGTGCTGGAAAAAGGGGCCGGTAACACCATGATGGATCCCACCCACCGTGCTCACGGACTGTCTGTCCCACTCCCATCGGGGAGGAGGTTTCGCCAGGGCCACCAGACTCAAAACGGCCTGGTGCAGGAAATGCTCCGTGGTCCCACAGCAAGTCGTCACAACTGCCCAACACATCACCGGCATCAGCCTACCCACTGGTAGGGGGGGGGAGGGGGGAAGGGGTTTGTTCACCAGGGTCCGTGCGACGACTGAGTCGGTCTCAGGGACTACACGTTACCCTATGGGAATAATCAATCAATCAGTAGCCGGGTGGCCCCCTCCCCTAACCACCGCCCCCCCACGGTCAGCCCAGCCCGACGGGTCACTCACAATACTCTGCAGTGTGCTCAGCTCGGTTTCCAGCCCCTGACAGCTGCGCCTCAGCTCAGTGAGCTTTGATTTCTCCCCGTCGATGGCACCCGCGTTGACGGTCATCTCTTGTTGCTTGGTCGCAATCTGAAACAGTTCAAAGTTCAGAAGCTCCAGAAAAAGGCTCCAAAGACCTCATCCCCGGGCGAGGAAGAAAAGAAATGGGATGCGCACTGGGAAGTCTGGGCGAAGGCAGAGGACTGTGGTGATCTGCCTATGCCCCTGTGGGGGAGCCGGGCCCCAAGGAAGTATTTATACCCTATGGCACACCCCGTTCATGATACCCAGTTGATCCCTACACCACCCACACCCCAGAGATTCGGTTTAGGCAGACTAAACCAGGCGAGGGTAGCGGCCGGCCTCATGACTCACCGTCCCCCGGAACCCCGGACCTTACCCGATTCTAGTGGCGAGAAGAGAGGGGCTCAGTTCACCAATGGCTGAGCCAGCGCTGATCAAAATTGCCACCATGCTGAGGGTCAAGTTGTTGCTAAGCAAGTTTATAAATATCATGAACTTATCGAGTGACGGTTTAGAGATCGGGATGGAAGGACACCGTGACGGTGGAGAAGGCGCTATTACATCATCTGGCGTGTGGGGGGAGGGGCGGAGGACATCAGACAGGGGAGTTCAATTCCAACGGTGCCTCTAAGGCGTCTGCTCGTCCTGCCCAAGATCTCTCGCTTCTCCGGTTCCCTCCCGTATCCCGAAGACAGGCCTGCGGAGAGGAAAATGGGATCGGCCATGGTGAATTGGGGGAGCAGACACGCTATGGGCCGAATGGCCTGTTTCTGACCCCTGTGTTCACCTGGACTCGGGAAAAGGTGGGTCGCTCGGCCGTGAGGCTCGACGGGGCCGGCGAGGCCTGTTCTGCACGGAATCTCGGAGTAAGTATCCACTTACCTCCTGTTTGTACCATTCCTCGGTCTCTGCCTTGTGCTGGTTGACCATGGCTTCGTGTTTCGCCCGAATGTCTCCCAGAATCTTGAGCAGGTCCACGGAGTCTTCATCTTTGACATCGACAGAGACGTTCCCAGACATCTGAGACCTCAGGCTCCTGAGTTCCTGCAGGAAGGGGAAAAAAAACTCAGCGATGTCAGCCTCCGACTCCCAGCAGTGACACGGAACAGAGACAACTCACAATGTTCGGGCGGTGACGCCCATAGCTTACATCTTCATGGTTTTTCCTGATGTAAATGAGCTCCTCTTTCAGGTTCTCGATATCTGTCTCCAGCTGACTCCTCTCGAGGGTCAGGTTGTCCAACATCATGCGCAGACCGTTGATATCGTTCTCAACGGACATCCTGATGGTCAACTCAGTTTCAAACCTATCGAGATGGGGAGAGAGCAGGAGATTCTGGTCATCGGTGGCCAGGGCTGAAGTCGTAAGGCATTTCATGCCCCCAAAGTGTACAAGATATCTGAACCTGTACTCGCTGGAATTCAGAAGAATGAGGGCTGACCTCATTGAGACACAACGAACGGTGAAAGAATGTGGAAAGGATGTTTCCTATAGTGGGGAAGTCTAGGACCAGAGGGCACAGATAGAGTGGAGGTGGAGAGGATGTTTCCTATAGTGGGGAAGTCTAGGACCAGAGGGCACAGATAGAGTGGATGTGGAGAGGATGTTTCTTATAGTGGCGGAGTCTAGGACCAGAGGACACAAGTAGAGTGGATGTGGAGAGGGTGTTTCCTATAGTGGGGGAGTCTAGGACCAGAGGGCACAGATAGAGTGGATGCGGAGAAGATGTTTCCTATAGTGGGGAAGTCTAGGACCAGAGGGCACAGATAGAGTGGATATGGAGTGGATGTTTCCTATAGTGGGGGAGTCTAGGACCAGAGGACAGAAGTAGAGTGGATGTGGAGAGGGTGTTTCCTATAGTGGGGGAGTCTAGGATCAGAGGACACAAGTAGAGTGGATGTGGAGAGGGTGTTTCCTATAGTGGGGTAATCTAGGTCCAGAGGACACAGATGGAGTGGATGTGGAGAGGATGTTTCCTGCAGTGGGGGAGTCTCGGACCAGAGGACGCCGAGTGGATGTAGAGAGGATGTTTCGTGTAGTGTGGGAATCTAGGACCAGAGGGTACGGTTTAAGAACAGAGGAAGGTCCTATTAGATGGGAGATGAACCCTCATTTACTATCTGGTTCTCCACCCCTGCACTTGGATGAAGAACGAACATTTGCCCCAGAAGACTGGACGGTGACTATTGGATCCAATCGGGGACAGGGTTAGAAACCAAGTCGGAGGTTTGAGAGGAGATTAACTCCTGTTAACTCATTACAGGCCGAACTCCAGAATTCGCTGCATACTATGTTAGAAAATCAAGGAAGATGTTAAATTATGGAGCCAAAAAAAAAAACACAAGCATCATCTGTGGAGGGAGATACAGTCAACCCTATATGTTAACAATAGTCTATGTCATTTTTAGCCACACAACACACTCTGCAGATTTGAGGTTTTTTTTTAGCGGGGCTGGGGGGGGGGGGGAAGAATACGGTGTGTCCATTTCCAGTTTCTTTGCCCCATGCTCCAGCCCAGTAGGTGGCGGTACTGGACCTCCTGCTTGTCTGCCAGTCGCCGTAAAACTTCCCGAGAAGCAGACGACGACCTGGAGGACTAATTCGGCCCATTGTCCGCCCTCCAGTGGAAGAGGGAGGGGCGGAGGAGGCGGAGCCGGTCAGTTGGACCTCAATACTCGCATCGGCCGGCTCGGTACTAACTTGGTCTTGAAGTCTTCCGCCGCCAGTTTGGAGTTGTCCACCTGGAGCATGATTCCGGAGTTGGTGAGGATCAATTCGTTGATCTGTGGGAGACAGGCGGTGAACATGGACTGGGTGGAGCATGGGTGCGTGGGAAAACACAGGCGCACTGTCCCGCTCGCTTTCGCTGTCCAAGGTTAAACCCTGACATTCAATTACTACCTCTTTCCTCCCAGCCCCCGACAACCTCAGGGCTACGTCCTCCACCAACCCCTCACTACTCCACCCTTCCGTTACCCGCGCCCTTTCCACCTGCCCCTCCGCCCTCCTCTTTTCTCCACCCTGCCCTTCCCTCCACCCTCTACACACGACAGCCCTTCCCTCTGCCCTCTCCACCAGCCGCTCTCTCCTCCACCGTCCGTTCCCTCTGACCTCTCCACCAGCCCCTCTCTCCTCCATCCTGCCCTTCCCTGCGCCCTCTCCACCTTCCCTCCCTCTCTCTCCCGCACTCCGCCCGTCCTCCTTTCGCATTCGATCCTCTTTGCCCCGTGGGCTTTTTGCGGGTCCTCCCGCTCTCCCCCTCGCACGACCCGCAGACGGAAACTGAGGACACGCTGCGTGGTCGCCGGAAGCGCGGTGTTACTTGCCGACAGCCCCCCGCCCCACCCCCGACACCCTGGTGTTGGTCAAATCCGCAAATGGCGCGTCTCGATGGCCGAGTGAGAAACAGAGTCAATCTTTAACCCCTGCCCCGGCCTTCCCCCATTCTCCACCAGCCTTCCCTCGCACCTAACCTTCTCCCCTCTGCAGAGGGCACAGCCTCACAACAAAGGGACGGCCACTTAGGACGGAGACGAGGCGGACGGCTGAGGCGGCGGCGGTCAGGTTGGGTACCCACGAACGGGAGGATCTCATGGGCGGCGAGGAGCCTCTTCCCTCCGCTCGCCCGTGGGTCACCCTTGGGCAGGGTTCCTAACCCGCCTTCCCCTCTACCCACCCCACCAACACTGACCGTGCTCACGGGAAGCCATGGGGACAGGTGGTGGACGGTCCTATGAGCAGCCGGTGCGGATCACAACTCCTGGTGATGTGACCACTGACACCAGGCAGACACTCTCTGAACGGTATTGATAATTGTTGGGGGGGGGGCACCCGCCGTGCAAAGACATCTCCCGGAGGGTTCAATGGCCTCTGTAACTTTGCAAAGGTGCATTTGGAAGGGGCAATAGATTAGCCAGACTGTAATGGCGAAACACACTCAATCGGCCGAATGGGCTCTTTCTACCCGTGATGTAGAAATGGCCATCATCCTCCCACCCTGACCATCTTCCCCTCCCACACACACAGACACACACACACACATCCTGGGGAGGAGGTGTCAGCTGTTTATTCCCGGGCTCTTACCTTTTCGCGGAGGTTGTTGATGGTGGCCCAGTACTCGCTGTAGTCGCGGTTGGCGGGACCGGCCTGTTGGTAGTACTCCCGGATCTGAAGCTCCAGCTCGGCGTTGGACTTCTCCAGGGAGCGCACCTTCTCCAGGTACGCCGCCAGCCGGTCGTTCAGCGACTGCATGGTCGCTTTCTCGTTGGTCACGGCGGAGGAGGAGGAGGAGGACATGCTGAAGCCTCCTGCGCCGCCGAACCCGCCGCTGAACCCGCCGCCGGATGCGGACATCAGGCCGGAGCTCATTCCCAGGCCGGCGCCCAGGGACGAGCCCATGCCGTAGCTGGAGACTCGACTGCTGGACATGCTGCCCTGGCCGAAGCCGGACATACTGCTTCCACGCATGCGTGAGGGGGTCCCGGTCAAGCTCCGGGATCCCAGGGTCTGACGCGAGGTGCTGCTGGTGAAGCTGGATTGCATCTTGTTCCTCAGCCTGCACGAAGGCAATGGTGTGCGGACACCTGCTCCTCGCTTCTTTATATCCTCATCCCGAGACTGCCACCGCCCAGAGAAAACAATGTGCTGGGCGTGGAGCCTGGGGCTCTTTGGAGGGTCCCGAGTTACGGCGGACACACCCAGAGTCCGAAACACACGACCCCACCGCCTCCCACGCCCGCGGTGCAGGTCTGATTCTTTCTGCAGCTGAGAGAGAGAGAAAAGTTTCTTCAAGTTTAACTGTTCAAGTGCAAGTTTAATTTTCGTTCAACCATATTCCCGAAAGCTCCAGGAGCAGGGTGTGGAGAGGGGGTGAAGGGGTGGAGGTGGGGGCGGCGGTGAACGAAGGAGGAATGTCATGGCGAGGCACTGAAGATGTCACGGTGACGCACCGCAGAGCTCGGTTCGTGACGGCGACTCGGAGCGCTGGACCCGGACTGGCCGAGGTCGAGAGCGGGGGAATTGTCCCTGCGCGGCGGCCTTTACCCCACTTTTAAAAACCCCCCTGCACAGATTTCACACTGTCAGTGGATTCTTCACAAAGCCAGCAGAATACTACTTAACGCGTTCAGTGTGAATGTTAGATGCAGAAGGTGCATTCTTGTCCTGGTGAGGAGTCTCGGCCCGAAACGGCGTCAGTTTATTCCCCTCCATAGAGGCTGCCTGACCTGCTGAGTTCCTCCAGCATTTTGTGTGTGTGTGTGTGTGTGTGTGTGTGTGTGTGTGTGTGTGTGTGTGTGTGTGTGTGTGTGTGTGTGTGTGTGTGTGTCTGTGTGTGTGTGTGTGTGTGTGTGTGTGTGTGTGTGTGTGTGTGTGTGTGTGTGTGTGTCTGTCTGTCTGTGTGTCTCTGTCTCTGTGTGTGTGTTTAAACCAGTCGCTCCGGGCAGATGGGGCTCGTCTGCCGCGGTTGGCAGCTCAGTTAGGAGAAGGAAAACTGATCTCAGAACTCCCGCTGCCTTGCGGCTGAACCCACTCGTGGGGAGGGCTTCGGGGGTGAACCCTTGAGGAGAAAAATCCGGAGCTGGAGTCCCTAAGGCAATCCTCCGCTGACGGGCAACCCCTGCGATGCCGCGGTTTGCAGGCTGTATCGGTCTCGGCCGTTCCTGCGTGGATAGGGGGAGCTCGCCGCACGGGCAACAGCTTGTTCTCCGTATCGATGAGCCCTGGCTCGCGTACTGGCGTGTTACGCGGACAGCCGGGGACGCAACGTTCATGGTCAACCCCGCCCCACAGTTCTTCTGAGAATGGGTGCTCCCTCAACCGGAGCTACGGTTAATAGTAGTAACCCCACTCCGCACACACACACACTTTCGGAGGGGGGGGGGGTGGGAATTCACAGGCAGACCAACACATAACGCTCCCCGGCCCCCGCCGCTGCCACAGCGTCCCGATCTGCACGAACCACAAGTACCAATGCCTCCAGCAATAATGATATTGCTTTTGACAAAGACAGATTTTTAAAAAAATCATTATGTACAGTCGAATGCCCGTAGTTTAACACTCCCTGGGACGGTGGGCGAGGAACAACAGGTATTAAAAATCTACACACAGCAGACGGATAAATCTTCAGAGGACATATTTTCATCAACGAAAACTGGCTTCAACACTCCACGCGAGCATGCGCAATTCTGATATGATGTTCACACACCACAAAACTGAAATGGAAGATGAAGGCGTGATCACTTCTGGAGAGAAAGTTCACCAGTGGAAGAGCATGACCCTCCATGGTAGACATCTCCACCACCTGAGCGGAGAAGATGATGACAAGGACGCGTCGAACGCCTCTGCTCAGTGTTGGAGACCACTGCCCGGATATTAATATTACAGGATAAACAAGCAAGAAGAACTAATCTAATAGATATCGCCATTCCAGGCACACACAACGTACAGAAGTCAGTCAGTGAAAAACACCAGCAATATGCTGAATTAAAAGAGGAAATTGAAAGACGATGGAATATGAACAGGGTGTACATTGTCCCAGTAGTAATATCTACAACTGCTATCACCCCAAAGTCACAATGGCATTAAACAGTGAGGGCCACTCAGTGATATCGATGTAAATCTTCAGAAAGCCACAATACTAAACACCTCCAGAATAGCCCGAAAGTTCCTTGCAATTGAGAAATGAGTCTGAGTGGCTGTGCCCCTACCTCAGCTTCTACCAACTTGAGCTGAGAGAAAATTAAAAAGCTATAACAGCGACTTTGTTACAGAGCACTTCCCCAACAGATGATGCAGTTCAACGTGTTTCACAATGGGTTAAGGTACAAAGGTCGAATTAAAAGAAACTGTTCCTGAATCGTTGAGTGTGTGTCTTCAGGCTCCTGTTCCTCCTCCCTGATCGCGGAGGGGAAGAAGCTGTTCCTGAATTGTTGAGTGTGTGTCTTCAGGCTCCTGTACCTCCCCCCGATGGCGGAGGGGAAGAAGCTGTTCCTGAATCGTTGAGTGTGTGTCTTTAGGCTCTTGTACCTCCTCCCTGACGGTAACAATGAGAAGAGGGCATGTGCTGGTGATGGGGTGGGGTGGGGGGTGGGGGCCGGTGTCCTTAATGATGGATGCCGGTTTTCTGAGATATCGCTCCTTGAAGATGTCTTGCATAGCACAGAGTCTAGTTCCTGTGAAGGAGCTGTCTAATTTTACAACTTTCTGTATCTACTTCAGGGCCTTTGCAGTAGAACACCGCACACACACCCCCCACCCCCAATAGCAGATGGGGTCAGAACGCTCTCCACAGTACATCTGTAGAAGTTGTCACTTGTTTAGAACCAAATCTCCTTAAACTCTGAATGAAAGATCGCCACTGCCTTTCCTTCTTTACAGCTGCATCGACATATTGGGACCAGGTTAGATCCTCGGAATCCTCGGCACCCAGGAACCTGAAACTTCTGGACTCCACAATCAGCTCTTCTCTCTTACTGATGCTGAGTGCAAGGTTGTTACTGTGACGTCACACAACCAGCTGGTGTATCTCGCTCCTGTGTGCCCCTTTCGTCTCCACCTAGAGCCGGTGTATCCGGCTCCCTTATACTTTTCGGGATTGAATTCCACAGTTCAGGAGCGTAGTTCGGAACAGCCGGCCTGCTGATCATCTTCAGGAGGGAGGTGGTTTAACATTTAAGGGACCAGCGGAAGACCTGGGAGCTCGAGCAGGATTATAAAACAAAAATGATTCCGTGGTGTGCTCCGGTCCTGGCCCATTGAGAGCTTTAAAGCAATTGCGGTGTTCAACCCACAATGTTGCCTCCACATCCGACTGTGCCCCAGGCGGGGCGTTCTGCACACCCACCACTCTCTGTGTGGGCCCACTCTACCTGTGCTCTCTGTGTAAACAAATTTACCTCTGACATCCCACCCCCCATCATTTCCCCCAAACACATTAAAATCTCGCCCTCTCTATAGTAATTCCACACACCCACCACTCTCTGAGTAAAAGAAAAAGTTACCTCTGACGGCCCCCTCCCCCCTGTATACTTTCCCCCAAACACATTAGGATCATGCCCTCTCCGATTAGTAATTCCCAGCCTGAGAGAGCGCTGCCCACTCTATCTTTGCCTCTACACCTCTCTCATCCTCTTTCAGTCTAAAAACCCCGGATCAGTCAACCTGTCCTCATCCAGAACGCTGTCTGATCCTGCCAAATCTCCCCCCGCACCCTCTCTCTCTGTCTGAAACCTCCACGTCGTTCCGGGAATGTGGTGACCAAAACCGAAATCAACGCCGGTCTAACCGGAGTCTTATGGATCTTCATCCTCACCTTGACGTTCTTGAGCTCAAACCTCTCCCCCACCCCTCCCACCGCGACTATTAAAGGCCAACGTACCACACGTCCTCTCAACCGTTACCAAACTGTGCGGCAACTTTGAGGGCCCCCGCGGACGCGGATGCCAATATCCCTCCATCCCTCCACGCTGTCAGGAATCTCCTCGTCCCCTTCCTACTCTTTAATTGCCGGCCCCGGGAAGGCTGGTGCTGGCGTGGAGAGCGTGGAAGGTTTTCATAAGTCACGGGTGACGACGGGGCGTTGACGAGACGGGACTGAGGAGTCAATAAGCGGGGCCATACAGCGCCAAAACGGGCCATAGCAACACGTACAACAAGCCGGAGCAACTCAGCCGGTCGGGCAGCATCCGTGGAAAGGAGCAGTCAACGTTTCGGTTCGTCAGGACTGAAGAGGGAGGGGGCAGGGGCCCTATAAAGAAGGTGGGGGGAGGGTGGGATGGAGAAGGCTGGAAGGTGACAGGTGAAAAACCAATCAGAGGAAAGATCAAGCGGTGGGGGAGGGGAAGCAGGGAGGGGATAGGCCGGAGAAGTGAAGAAGGACTGTAAGGGGAAAGCACTATGGAGTAGTAGAAGAAGGCAGAATCATGAGGGAAGTGATAGGCAACTGGAAGAGGAGGCAAGGTGAAACTGGGATGGGGGAAGGGAGGAGGAGGGAATTACCAGAAGTTTGTGAATTCAACTTTCATGCCAGGGGGCTTGGAGACTACCCAGCCGGTCTATGAGGTGTTGCTCCTACTACCGGAGTTTGGACTCATCATGGCAGTAGAGGAGGCCATGTATGGACATATCCCAATGGGAACGTGAAGCAGAGTTGGAGTGGGTGGCAACCGGGAGATCCTGTCTGTTGTGGCGGACGGAGCGGAGGTGCTCGACGAAGCGGTCCCCCAATCTGCGTCGGGTCTCACCGATGTAGAGGAGGCCGCACCGGGAGCATCGGATGCAATAGATTACCCCGACAGACTCACGAGTGAAGTGTTGCCTCACCGGGAAGGACTGTTTGGGGCACGGAATGGTGGTGAGAGAGGAGGTGTAGGGACAGGTGTAGCACTTACGCTTGCAGGGATAAGTACCAGTTGGGAGATCCGTGGGGAGGGACGTGTGCACCAGGGAGTCACAGAGGGAACGATCCCTGCGGAAAGTGGAGAGGGGTAGATAGAGAAAGATGTGCTGGGTGTTGGGGTCCTGTTGAAGGTGGTGGAAGTTGCGGAGGATAATATGCTGGATTCAGAGGCTGGTGGGGTGATAGGTGAGGACATGGGGAACACGGTCCCTGTTGTGGTGACGGGACGATGGGGTGAGGGCTGAAGTACGGGAGATGGGGGAGATGCGGGTGAGGACATCATTGATGATGGCAGGAGGGTTTCAGGGTCCGGTCCGGAACCGCGTACCGGGTTATGATCCGATCCGGGAGCTCCAGACTCCGGGTCCTTCAGTTGTCCCTCCCGTCAGGCGTGATCTAGTTCGGGCCCTCCTGGTTCAAGGAGGCACACCTGTAACTCATTGAGCTGCAGGTGTTTATAAGGGGCCTTGGGACTGGGATCAGGCGGGTGGTCGTTTTGTTCTGTTTCCCGTTTCTCCGCCGGCTCTGAACTCTGCTTTGCATTCTGTGATTCCGCCCGGGCTCAGATTTTCTCTTCATTACGCTTCTCTGCCCCGTACCAGTACTACCCGGTTGGTCCGCTCCCCCACCTTGCTTCCCATGCGCTGGTCCCGCTTCTCTGCCCCGTGCCAGTACTACCAGGTTGGACCGCTCCCCCACCTTGCTTCCCGTGCGCTGGTCCCGCTTCTCTGCCCCGTACCAGTACTACCAGGTTGGTCCGCTCCCCCACCTTGCTTCCCGTGCGCTGGTCCCGCTTCTCTGCCCCGTACCAGTACTACCAGGTTGGTCCGCTCCCCCACCTTGCTTCCCGTGCGCTGGTCCCGCTTCTCTGCCCCGTACCAGTACTACCAGGTTGGTCCGCTCCCCCACCTTGCTTCCCGTGCGCTGGTCCCGCTTCTCTGCCCCGTACCAGTACTACCCGGTTGGTCCGCTCCCCCACCTTGCTTCCCGTGCGCTGGTCCCGCTTCTCTGCCCCGTACCAGTACTACCAGGTTGGTCCGCTCCCCCACCTTGCTTCCCGTGCGCTGGTCCCGCTTCTCTGCCCCGTACCAGTACTACCAGGTTGGTCCGCTCCCCCACCTTGCTTCCCGTGCGCTGGTCCCGCTTCTCTGCCCCGTACCAGTACTACCAGGTTGGTCCGCTCCCCCACCTTGCTTCCCGTGCGCTGGTCCCGCTTCTCTGCCCCGTACCAGTACTACCAGGTTGGTCCGCTCCCCCACCTTGCTTCCCGTGCGCTGGTCCCGCTTCTCTGCCCCGTACCAGTACTACCCGGTTGGTCCGCTCCCCCACCTTGCTTCCCGTGCGCTGGTCCCGCTTCTCTGCCCCGTACCAGTACTACCAGGTTGGTCCGCTCCCCCACCTTGCTTCCCGTGCGCTGGTCCCGCTTCTCTGCCCCGTGCCAGTACTACCCGGTTGGTCCGCTCCCCCACCTTGCTTCCCGTGCGCTGGTCCCGCTTCTCTGCCCCGTACCAGTACTACCCGGTTGGTCCGCTCCCCCACCTTGCTTCCCGTGCGCTGGTCCCGCTTCTCTGCCCCGTGCCAGTACTACCAGGTTGGACCGCTCCCCCACCTTGCTTCCCGTGCGCTGGTCCCGCTTCTCTGCCCCGTACCAGTACTACCAGGTTGGTCCGCTCCCCCACCTTGCTTCCCGTGCGCTGGTCCCGCTTCTCTGCCCCGTGCCAGTACTACCCGGTTGGTCCGCTCCCCCACCTTGCTTCCCTTGCGCTGGTCCCGCTTCTCTGCCCCGTGCCAGTACTACCAGGTTGGTCCGCTCCCCCACCTTGCTTCCCGTGCGCTGGTCCCGCTTCTCTGCCCCGTGCCAGTACTACCAGGTTGGTCCGCTCCCCCACCTTGCTTCCCATGCGCTGGTCCCGCTTCTCTGCCCCGTACCAGTACTACCAGGTTGGTCCGCTCCCCCACCTTGCTTCCCATGCGCTGGTCCCGCTTCTCTGCCCCGTACCAGTACTACCCGGTTGGTCCGCTCCCCCACCTTGCTTCCCATGCGCTGGTCCCGCTTCTCTGCCCCGTACCAGTACTACCCGGTTGGTCCGCTCCCCCACCTTGCTTCCCGTGCGCTGGTCCCGCTTCTCTGCCCCGTACCAGTACTACCAGGTTGGTCCGCTCCCCCACCTTGCTTCCCGTGCGCTGGTCCCGCTTCTCTGCCCCGTGCCAGTACTACCAGGTTGGTCCGCTCCCCCACCTTGCTTCCCGTGCGCTGGTCCCGCTTCTCTGCCCCGTGCCAGTACTACCAGGTTGGTCCGCTCCCCCACCTTGCTTCCCGTGCGCTGGTCCCGCTTCTCTGCCCCGTGCCAGTACTACCAGGTTGGTCCGCTCCCCCACCTTGCTTCCCGTGCGCTGGTCCCGCTTCTCTGCCCCGTGCCAGTACTACCAGGTTGGTCCGCTCCCCCACCTTGCTTCCCGTGCGCTGGTCCCGCTTCTCTGCCCCGTGCCAGTACTACCCGGTTGGTCCGCTCCCCCACCTTGCTTCCCATGCGCTGGTCCCGCTTCTCTGCTCCGTGCCAGTACTACCAGGTTGGTCCGCTCCCCCACCTTGCTTCCCGTGCGCTGGTCCCGCTTCTCTGCCCCGTGCCAGTACTACCAGGTTGGTCCGCTCCCCCACCTTGCTTCCCGTGCGCTGGTCCCGCTTCTCTGCCCCGTGCCAGTACTACCAGGTTGGTCCGCTCCCCCACCTTGCTTCCCGTGCGCTGGTCCCGCTTCTCTGCCCCGTACCAGTACTACCCGGTTAGTCCGCTCCCCCACCTTGCTTCCCATGCGCTGGTCCCGCTTCTCTGCCCCGTACCAGTACTACCCGGTTGGTCCGCTCCCCCACCTTGCTTCCCATGCGCTGGTCCCGCTTCTCTGCCCCGTACCAGTACTACCCGGTTGGTCCGCTCCCCCACCTTGCTTCCCATGCGCTGGTCCCGCTTCTCTGCCCCGTACCAGTACTACCCGGTTGGTCCGCTCCCCCACCTTGCTTCCTATGCTCTGGTCCCGCTTCTCTGCCCCGTGCCAGTACTACCAGGTTGGACCGCTCCCCCACCTTGCTTCCCATGCGCTGGTCCCGCTTCTCTGCCCCGTGCCAGTACTACCAGGTTGGACCGCTCCCCCACCTTGCTTCCCATGCGCTGGTCCCGCTTCTCTGCCCCGTGCCAGTACTACCAGGTTGGACCGCTCCCCCACCTTGCTTCCCATGCGCTGGTCCCGCTTCTCTGCCCCGTGCCAGTACTACCAGGTTGGTCCGCTCCCCCACCTTGCTTCCCATGCGCTGGTCCCGCTTCTCTGCCCCGTACCAGTACTACCAGGTTGGTCCGCTCCCCCACCTTGCTTCCCATGCGCTGGTCCCGCTTATCCGCACGTTTGTTTTTTCGCGCGGTCGCGCTGTCTGCCGGCCGTTTCCGAAATTCCCGTCGTCATGGCTGTTGTGTTGGTCACCCTGGACCTATGCCCGTTCCTATCCCTTGCCTCTGTCGGGCAGATCCGGCCGACCGGCGCTGCCCGACAGTGGTTCTGCCCCGCACCCGCCTAGGGGTCCGATTCGTGCCCAGGCCTCCGGTGTTTCCGCCTGGGAGGTGGCCCTACTCGGGACATAGGCGGCCCGCCCAGGGAAGGCTCTCTTCTGCCCCGTCCTCCTCCACTGCCCGAAACCTGGGATAGTGCCCCGCACCCGCCTATGGGTTCGCGCCTTGCCCAGGTCTCCGGTGTTTCCGCCTGGGGGGCGTCCCTACCCGCGATATGTGCGGCCCGCCCAGGGAGGGCTCTCCGCCAGATTATAGAGCCTGCCTGCCTGAACCTCGAGGACCCGTCTGCCTGCCTGATGCGGCGGTGACGGAGGAACTGGGAGTAGGGAATAGCATTTTTGTATTTGGCAGGGTGGGAAGAGCTCTAGTCGAGGTTGGTATGAGAGTCAGTGGGTTTAGAGAAGATGTCAGTGGGCAGACTGTCTCCGGAGAGGGAGACCGAGAGATCGAGGGAGGGAAGAGAAGTGTCCGAGATGGACCAAGTGAATTTGAGGGCTGGGTGGAAGTCAGAGGCAAAGTCGCTGAAATTGACGAGCTCAGCAAGGGTGCAGGAAGCAGCACCAATGTAGTCATCAACGTATCGAAGAAAAAGTTGGGGAGCAGTACCAGTATAGATTTGGAGCATAGACTGTTCCACATAACCCACGAAGAGGCGGGCATAGCTGGGGCCCATGTGAGTGCACATAGCTACACCCTTGGTCTGAGGAAAGTGGGAAGAGCCAAAAAAAGAAGTTATTAGGTGTGAGTACCAGTTCCGCCAACCGGAGGAGTGTGGTGGTATCGGGGAACTGGTGAGGTCACTTGTCCAGAAGGTAGCGGGGGGCGTTGAGGCCTTCTTGATGGGGAATAGAAGTGTGTAAGGATGGGACATCCATGGTGAAAATGAAGCGGTCGGGAACAGGGGACTGGAAGTTATTGAAGAGGTGGAGGGCGTGGGATGTATCCTGGATGTTGGTGGGGAGGAATTGAACCATGCTTGACCGAATGGAGTCCAGGTAGGCAGATACAAGTTCGGTGGGGCAGGAGCAGGCCGAAACTATGGGTCTGCCAGGACAGTCAGGCTTGTGGGTGTTGGGGAGGAGGTAAAACCGAACAGTGCGGGGTGTGGGAATGATGAGATGTTTGGCTGAGGATGGCGGGGGGATGGGTCGAGAGCAGACGTGTGTGAAATGGCGGAGATGCGGGTGAGGACAATATTGAAAAAGCAGGATCTCCCGGTGGCCATCCACTTCAATTCCACTTCCCGTTCCTATTCCAACATGGAAGTCCACAGCCACCTCCACTGTCGCGACTAGCGCCACACTCAGGTCGGAGGAACAGCATCTTATATTCCTTCTGGGTAGCCTCCAACCTGATGCCACGAAAATTGATATCTCGAACTTCCGGAAATACCCCTCCCCGTTCACCTTTCCCCTCTCTCACCTCATCTCCTTACCCGCCCAACTCCTCCTTCTTCTGCTCCTCCCTCTCACGTTTCCTTCCTGGTCTCCTACCCTCTCCTATCAGATTCCCCCTCCTCCAGCCCTTTATCTCCTGCATCAGTCGACTTCCCAGCTCTTTACCACCACTCACCTTCTCCTCTCCCGGTTTCACCTGTCACCTGGAACATCCCCCCCCCCCCACCCCTCCACCACCTTCCTGCTCTGACTTCTCATCTCTCTCTCTCTCACTCCAGTCCTGACGGAGGGTCTCGGCCCGAAACGTCGACTGTTCACTCTTTCCCACAGACGCTACCCGGCCTGCCGAGTTCCTCCGGCGTTTTGCGTCTGTTGCTCTGGATTTCCAGCATCTGCATATTTTCTTGTCGTTACGGATGGAAATGGAATCCCGGAGCGTCAGGCTGTGCTCAGGCAGAACACTGGATGCGCTCCAGGTGTTGTGTTCCAATTGCCCCCAACGGGAAGCCCAGCTTTCGGAAGGCCCCCCTCCAAGTCTGAGAGCATTCACCAGTGGAATGCCCGTCCGTTATTCCCTGAAGGTGGCGTCAGGGGTCGGCAGGGTCGTAAAGCGCCGTCTTCGCGGGCATCTACATCCCTTCGCTTCGTCCAGGCTGCTGTCCCCACACTCTTCCAATCCGCCACCAACACCCCTGTACCAGAGCACTCGTCACTCTCAGAGCGAAACAGCCGACACCCGGGGGCAAACGCCCGTCACCGTGAGGGGCTTCGAACGGGCTGGTAATGGCCTATTCAGGGCCAATAACTCCGTTCCTGCCACAGCGTATGACCATAAGACAAAGGAGCAGGATGAGGCCATTTGGCCCATCGAGTCCACTGTTAGCTCATGGCTGTCCCTGATCAGACCATGATTCTCTAAATGCCCGTAAATCCTATCTCTAAGAATATTTTCCGACAGCTTTCCCACCTCTGGCATAAGGCTCACTGGTCTATAATTACCCGGAGTATCCCCACTACCTTTTTTGAACAAGGGGACAACATTCACATCCCTCCAATCCTCCGGTACCATTCCCGGGTACAACGAGGACATTGTGTACAACCCTTTCTTCCCCCTCCTGAGCCCCGGTCCCCCACCCTCTCGCCGTAACTATTGATCCCGTCTCCAATAAAGAATCTGTCAACCTCTGCCTTAAGTACACCCAACGACCCGGTCTCCACAGCTGCCTGTGGTAACAAATTCCACAGATTCACCACCCTCTGCCGAAAGAAATTCACCGCACTGGACCCTCACCAGTACGCCGACCGACAGGCCCGCCCTCCGGCAGATGCCAGGCCCCTGCCTCCGACACCCCTGGGGAACAAGGGGCCCCGATGTCAGAGTGCTGTTTCTGGGTTTCGGTTCGTCTTTGGACACTGTCGTCCCACAGACCCTCGGTGAACAAGCTCCTGCCCCTGGGTCTGAGCACAACCCTGTGCCACTGGGTGTTGGACCTCCTGACCGACCGGCCTCAAGATGGCCAGGATGCGCGACCGCCTCTCACTCCCCATCACCCTCAACAGGGATACCGCCCCCCACCGGGGTTGAGCCCATCACGGTCCACTCTGCTCATCCCTCAGTAATCACACTGTCAAGTTCACGGCCGACGTGACACCGATGGGACTCACCACCAACAGCGATAATACGGCCTTCAGAGAGGAGCTGCAAGAACTCCACGCCAGGGACCCCCAGACTCAAACACAGTGACTTTCCCCGAGCAGTGAGGCTGATCAACACCCCCATCCACTAACCCACTCCACTCCACACCCCCAACCACCACTACTTTGTCACTTCCTGTCAGAGCCACCTTGTGTACAGACACTCCTGTGCCCAGCGTCACTTTATGGACACACTATGTGGAAAGCGGCCAGTGAGTGAGTGGGTCAATGAAGGAGTGGATCTTGGAGGCTTTGACTCAAGAGGCAGTCATAGCTGAGAGCTACAGGGAGATAGTCACACTTAGGCTGCCGGAAGCAGGTCGTTGGGTGACAGTCAGAGGGGAGAAAACGAAGGTGAGTAGACAGGTAGTGCAGAGCACCCCCGTAGCCATTCCCCTGAATAATAAGTTTACCGTCCTGGATACTGTTGGTGAGGACGACTGACCTGGTGTGAGACACGATGGCAGGGCCTCTGGCACTGAGTCTGACCCTGTGGTGCAGCAAGGTGGGACGGATAAGAGGAGAGCTGTCGTCATTGGGGTCTCTATAGTCGGGGGAGCAGACAGGAGATTTTGTGGACGTGAGAAGGACACCCACATGGTTTATAGCCTCTCGGGTGCCAGGGTCCAGGATGTCTCTGACCGGGCGCATGACATCCTGGTACGAGAGGGAAAGCAACCAGAAGTCGTGATACATGTTGGGACCAACAACATAGGCAGGAAGAGGGATGAGGTCCTGAAGTGTGAGTTTCAGGAAGTAGGCAGAAGGCTGAAGAACAGGACCTCAAGGGTGGCGTTCTCAGGATTGCTGCCAGTGCTACGTGATAGTGATGGGAAGAATTGGAAGAGATGGCAGTTGAATGCGTGGCTGAGGAGTTTGTGCTGGGGGGCAGGGTTTTAGAATTTTTGAATCATTGGGATCTCTTTTGGGGAAGGTGGGACCTGTACAGATTGGATGGGTTGCACCTGAACTCGAGGGGGAGCATCTGGTTCGGGAGGGTTTAAACCAATTTGCAAAGGGGTTGGGACCCGGAGCGATAGAGCAGTGAAAGTAGTGCATGGAGTAAAGCCAGATCTAACATATAGAGAGGCTTTGAGGAAAGAGAAGCAGAACAAACGGTGTAAAGGTAGTAAGGTAGAAGGGCTAAAGTGCGTGTACTTCAATGCAAGAAGCATCAGGAACAAAGTGATGAACTGAGAGCTTGGATACATACATGGAATTATGATGCAGTGGCCATTACGGAGACTTGGCTGGCACCAGGGCAGGAATGGATTTTCAATGTTCCCGGATTTCAGAGCTTTAAAAGGGATAGAGGGGGGGGGGGCGGGGAATGGGGAGGAGGGGTGGCATTACCGGTCAGGGATACTATTACAGCTGCAGAAAGGGTGGGTAATGTAGCAGGATCCTCTTTTGAGTCAGTATGGGTGGAAGTCAGGAACAGGAAGGGAGCAATTACTCTATTGGGGGTATTCCATATGCCCCCTGGTAGCAGCAGGGATACCGAGGAGCAGATTGGGAGGCAGATTTTGGAAAGGCACAAAAATAACAGGGTTGTTATCATGGGTGACTTTAACTTCTCTAATATTGATTGGCACTTGATTAGTTCCGAGGATTTGGATGCGGCAGAGTTTGCTAAGTGTGTCCAGGACGGATTCCTGTCATTGTATGTTGACAGGCCGACTAGGGGGAATGCCATACTAGATCTTGTATTAGGTAACGAACCGGGTCAGGTCACAGATCTCTCAGTGGGTGAGCATCTGGGGGACAGTGACCACCGCTCCCTGGCCTTTGGCATTATCATGTAAAAGGATAGAATCAGAGAGGGCAGGTAAATTTTTAATTGGGGAAAGGCAAATTATGAGGCTATAAGGCTAGAACTTGCGGGTGTGACGATAGGATCGTTTAGAAATAAAAATTGGAAGATGTGCCTGGAGGCTGTGAAACTGAGCGAGGTCCACAATGAATATTTCTCTTCGATATTCACCAATGAGAGGGAACTTGATGATGGTGAGAACAATATGAGTGAGGTTGATGTTCTGGAGGATGTTGATTTTAAGGGAGAGGAGTTGTTGGAGTTGTGAAAATACATTAGGAAGGATATCTCCCCAGGGCCTGAATATATTCCCCAGGCTGCTCCACGAGGTGAGGGAAGAGACGGGGGAGCCTCTGGCTAGAATCTTTATGTCCTCGTTGTACACGGGAATGGTACTGGTGGATTGGAGGGAGGCGAATGTTGTCCCCTTGTTCAAAAAAGGTAGTAGGGATAGTCTGGGTAATTATAGACCAGTGAGCCTTATGTCTGTGGTGGGAAAGCTGTTGGAAAAGATTCTTAGAGATACAATCTAAGGGCATTTAGAGAATCATGGTCTGATCAGGGACAGTCAACATGGCCTTGTGAAGGGCAGATCGTGTCTAACAAGGCTGATAGAGTTCTTTGAGGAAGTGACCAGGCATATAGATGAGGGTAGTGCAGTGGATGTGATCTACATGGATTTTAGTAAGGCATCAGACAAAGTTCCACATGGTAGGCTTATTCAGAAAGTCAGAAGGCATGGGAGGGAGGTTTGACCAGGTGGATTCAGAATTGGCCTGTCTGCAGAAGGCAGAGGGTCATGATGGAGGAAGTACATTCAGATTGGAGGGTTGTGACTAGTGGTGACCCACAAGGATCTGTTCTGGAAACTCTACTTTTCGTGATTTTTATTAACGACCTGGATGTGTGGGTAGACGGGTGGGTTGGCAAGTTTGCAGACGACAGAAAGGTAGGTGGTGTGGTGGATAGTGTTGATGATTGTCGAAGATTGCAGGGAGACATTTAAAGGATGCAGAAGTGGACTGAGAAGTGGCAGATGGAGTTCACCCCGGAGAAGTGTGAGGTGGTACACTTTGGCAGGACAAACACCTAGGCAGGGTACAAAGTAAATGGCAGGGTACTTAGTAGTGTGGTTGAGCAGAGAGATCTGGGGGTACACGACTCACAGGTAGATAGGGTAGTTAAGAAGGCTTGTGGGGTGTTAGCTCTCATAAGTCGAGGGATAGATTTTAAGAGACACAATGTAATGATGCAGCTCTATAGAACTCTAGTTAGCCGCACTTGGAGTACTGTGTCCAGTTCTGGTCATCTCTCTGCAGGAAGGATGCGGAAGCATTGGAAAGGGTACAGAGGAGATTTACCAGGATGCTGCCTGGTTTGGAGAGTATGGATTATGATCAGAGATTAAGGGAGCTGGGGCTTTACTCTTTGGAGAGAAAGAGGATGAGAGGAGACATGATAGAGGTGTACAAGATATTAAGAGGAATAGATAGAGTGGACAGCCAGCGCCTCTTCCCAAGGGCACCACTGCTCAGTACAAGAAGACATGGCTTTAAGGTAAGGTGAGGGAAGTTCAAGGAGGATATTCGAGGAAGGTTTTTTACTCAGAGAGTGGTTGGTGCGTGGAATGCACTGCCTGAGTCAGTGGTGGAGGCAGATACACTAGTGAAATTTAAGAGACTACTAGACAGGTATATGGAGGAATTTAAGGTGAGTGGGGTCTATATGGGAGGCAGGGTTTGAGGGTCGGCACAACATTGTGGGCCGAAGGGCCTGTACTGTGCTGTACTATTCTGTGTTCTATGTTCTATGTATACAATCAATCTGTGTATAGAAGCTTTCGTATGCATTTATATTTATAGTGTTGTTCCCTGTTCTGCTTCAGATCCAGAGTAACAATTATTTTGTCCACCTTGACACAGTAAATGATACGAAAAGAAACTTGAACCTTAAAGCATTTGGCACATTGGCCTTCATAAATCAAATTATGGAGGACAGGAGATGGGATGTCAAGTTGACTCAGGCATTGGCGAGGCCTAATCTGGAGTCCTGGGTGCATTAATGGTCTCCGACCTACAGGAAAGATATCAGTAAGATTGAGAGAGTGCAGAGAAAATTGACAAGGATGTTGCGGGGACTTGAAGATCTGAGTTGCAGGTTGAATAGGTGAGGATTTATTCCCTGGAGTGGAGGAGATTGAGGTGGGATTTTGAAAGGTGAAAGGTGAAAGGTGGTTTTCTCAGGGGAACATGGGGGGGGCGGGTGAGGGGATCTTTTTCACTCCAGAGGCGGGGTGGTGAGAGTGTGGAAGGAGCTGCGCGGCTCAAGTGGCGGATGAAGGTTCGATTGTAACGGTTAAGAGGAGTTTGGATGGGTGCGTGGATGGGAGGGATATGGAGGGCTGGTGCAGGTCGATGGAACTGGGCAGATTAATACTCTGGGAGGAACTAGATGGGCTGAAGGGACTGCTGCCGTGTTCAATGACTATATAACCTCACAAGGATTCAGCCGAGAGACGGGGTCAGTGGTCGTTTGAAAACAGTGTTGGAGTACAGGAGAGACTCCTCATGGTGGCCGGTTCCCAAAGCCTTTATTCACCTCTCAGAGATACAGAAAGCAGAAAAAAATCACTGTATATCTTGTGTTAAATCGTGCACGAAGGTCTCCCCGCTGATTCCCAAGGCCCTCTCTTGATTAGCTCTGCTCCTCCATATGAGTAGACACCACCTGCCCATCCACAATCTTCTCCACGACGGTGATCGTCTTGGTCTTGGTCGAAACAACGGGCTCTGAAATGAAAATAGTTAGTCAGAGATTTCATTGGACGGTCGAATGATACAGTCACCAATCAGCAGTCACAAGACCATAAGACATAGGAGCAGATCTGGGCCTTCCGGCCCATCGAGTCTGATCTGCCATTCCATCATGATTTATGACCTTAAATGCACCAAATGACTCAGCAGCTGCAGTTCTCTGTTGCAAAGAATTCCACAGACTCACCACCCTCCGGCTGAAGAAATTTCTCCTCTTCCCTATTCCAAAGATACGTTCTTGTATTCTGAGGCTGTGTCCTCTGGTCCGAGACTCCCCCACTACAGGAAACATCCTCTCTACACCCACTCTATCTGTGTCCTCTGGTCCTAGACTCCCCCACTATAGGAAACATCCTCTCCACATCCACTCTATCTGTGTCCTCTGGTCCCAGATGTGGAATACGGTCCGACTAATCCCCTATGAAAGACGGCCTGTTCCACCCAACACTTCTCAAGTGGGACCGGTCACCCCATGAGCTCAGGGATGCCGAACGTTCCAGCCCCTCATTCCCTGTCCAAAGTGTCCATGGTCCGGAGTATTCTGAGATCCAGTCCAGAATGTTCAGCACTGATTTGACACCAACCTTCCAGTGATGTGTGTAGAAGGACACACTTAAGCTTGTTAAAGCTGGGGGTGGTAATGGGGACAAGTTCCCACTTCCTATTAATTGCTAGCAACGGTGTGCGTCTCAAATAGCCTTTGATAACAAAGTCCCGCTACTGGCCCCAGTGGAACTGCTTCTACTGACAGGAGAAGGGGCAAAACCGGGTCACTGGCGCCATTAAAACCAGTCGCTCTGGGCCGACGGGGCACAGAACCCGTGGTTGTCAGCTCAACTAGAAGGAAAACTCTGATCTCAAACTCCTGCTGCCTTGTGGCTACACCCACTCATGGGGAAGGCTTCCGGAGTAAACCCCTTGGGAACGTCACAGCTATGTAGGACCCTAGTCAGACCCGACTCGGAGTACTGTGCTCAGTTCTGGTCGCCTCACTACAGGAAGGATGTGGAAGCCATAGAAAGGGTGCAGAGGAGATTCACAAGGATGTTGCCTGGATTGGGGAGCATGCCTTATGAGAATAGGTTGAGTGAACTCGGCCTTTTCTCCTCGGACTGACGGAGGATGAGAGGTGACCTGATAGAGGTGTACAGGATGATGAGAGGCATTGATCGTGTGGATAGTCAGAGGTTTTTTCCCAGGGCGAAATGGCTAACACGTGAGTGCACAGTTTTAAGGTGCTGGGGGGTACGTACAGTGGAGATATCAGGGGTACGTTTTTTATGCAGAGAGTGGTGAGTGCGTGGAATGGGCTGCCGGCAACTGTGGTGGAGGCGGATACGATAGGGTCTTTCAAGAGACTCCTGGATAGGTACATGGAGCTCAGAAAAATAGAGGGCTATGGGTAACCCTCGGTAATTCCTGAGGTAAGAACATGTTTGGCACAGCTTTGTGGGCTGGAGGGCCTGTATTGTGCTGTGGGTTTTCAATGTTCCTATGGTTTTAAAATTCTGGAGCGGGGGTCCACAAGGCATTCCTACGTTGGGTTCAGTGCCGACTGGCAGCTCCTGGGCCTTAGATGACACTCCATCCTCAGCAAAGCAGACGGAATTCTGGAGGGACCCAGCGAGTCCCGATGTTGGGCTTCAGCCCAGATTCAGAATCAGGTTGAATATCTCTGGTGAAGATATTGCCGTGAAGTCTCTTGTTCTGCAGCAGGTGAACAAGCAGTATACCACAGACCAACAATTACAATATGAAATATATCAATAAAATTAAATTAGTGTAAGCGGGGAGAAAAATGCCGAGGTAGCGCACAAGGGTTCATTGTCCATTCGGACATCCGATGACGGAGGGGAACCTGAAACAACGGCTGTTTATTCCTCACCACGGACGCTGCCTGACCTGCTGAGCTCCTCCAGCATTTTGAGCGCTTTACCAAACCTTCTCAGCCCGACTGCATCGCGCAGCCATGATAAAACGGCCTACTCACTTCTTTCCTCCTTGATCTCCGTCTTCGTAACAGTTGATGAGCTTGACGCCTGGCTAGAAGACTGGCTCCTGAAAAACAAAGGGGACAGAGTGTGACCTTGCACAACTGGAACGGCTGAGGGTGGGAGGAGGTGGCAACTTCCAGTGAAACTTTGCCTGCCGCAGAACCTTAGCACACAACTCACATCGCATCCCAGGCAAAGCCCACCCCACCATTGAGCATATCTACAAGGAAGACAGTAGCATCCAATATCAGGGAACCCCACCACCTGCACCATGCTCTCTTCCCATTGCTGCCATCAGGCAGGAGATACAGGACAGTCAGGGCCCACACCACCAGCTTCAGGAACAGTTATTACCCCTCAACCATCAGGAAGGAGGTACGGGAGCCTCAGGACCCACACCACCAGCTTCAGAAACAGTTATTACCCCTCAACCATCAGGAAGGAGGTACGGGAGCCTCAGGACCCACACCACCAGCTTCAGGAACAGTTATTACCCCTCAACCATCAGAAGGAGGAACAGGACACTCAGGACCCACACCACCAAGTTCAGGAACAGTTATCACCTCTCAACCATTAGGAAGGAGGTACATGAGCCTCAGGACCCACACCACCAGGTTCAGGAACAGGTATTACCTCTCAACCCTCAGGCTCCTGAAGCGGTGTGAATAATTCACTCGCCCCAACTCTGAACTGCAAACCTTCCACAACTTACAGGACTCATTTTGAAGGTCTCAGCAACTCATGTTCTCGGTATTAATTTACCTTTTCTAAACATTTGCACTGTTCGCCCTCTTTTGTATATTGTACATTTTTAAATCAGTCTTTGTGACGTACAGCTTTTCATCTATTCGATTGGATTATTTCAGTTCCCTATCAACAACGGAGTATCTACTCAGGGCAGAAGTGGTAACATGAGGGGTCACACTTTTAAGGGGAGGAAAGTATGGGAGGGTTGTCAGAGGTAGGGTTTCTTTTTGACAGAGTGGTAGGCGTTTGGAGCACCCTACAACGCTAGAGGGAGAGGCATATACATTTAGGGCACTGAAGAATCTCAAAGACACCCCAATACCCAGAGCCTGGACTGACACCATCTTACTGCCCTCTACAGTGCCTGGTGTCTTGTTTATTATTTATTGTCATGCCTGCACTGTTTTGTGCACTTTATGCAGTCCTGGGTAGGTCTATAGTCCAGTTTAGTTTCCCCTGTGTTGTTTTTACATAGTTCAGTCTGGTTTTTGCATTGTTTCATGTTGCACCATGGTCCTGGAAATCGTCGTCTCGTTTTTACTGTGTACTGTACCAGCAGTTATGGTCAAAAGACAATCAAAAGTGACGTGACTTTACTTGAAGATAGGCACAGGGATGATAGGAAAACGGAGGCTATGTAGGAGGGAAGGTTTGGACTGATCTTACAGAGGGTTAGAATCTCGGCAGGACTTTGTGGGCCGAAGGGCCTGTACTGTTCTACGTTCTATGACTGGGTTGTATTCAGGTTCGAGTGTCGTCTGGCCAATTGCTTACCCGAAGCCGCCCAGCAGCCGGCGATAGGTCTCAATTTCCGCCTCCAGCCTGCTCTTTATGTTCAGGAGCTGCTGGTACTCCCCGCTCATCGTCACGAGTTTGGCGCGGATCCCCCCCAGCTCCGCTTCCAGCCCGTTGATGGTCATCTGCAGCTTGTCCCTCTCTCCGCCGAAGCGCATATCAACCTCGTCCAGGTTCCTCTCCAGAGAGGCGATCTGCGGGCAAGGAGCGGACGGTGAGGGGGGTTGGGGTTTTCCACTGACCGGGCCGCGCTCTCCCCAGCTGCCGTCCTTCGACAGACGCGCGGCAGAGCGCAGCCTAACACGCTGCCTCACCGCTGGGTACGGAAGTGGCCGGGAAGCGCACAGGAAGACTCCACAATTGGATCTGTCATGGGTCGTCAAAATTACCCGACACTGCACCGGGCCCAGCCTACACGCCATCCATATACAGAAAGGGTCTGGAAAAAGTGGCCAGTAACACCATGATGGATCCCACCCACCGTGCTCACGGTCTGTCTGTCCCACTCCCATCGGGGAGGAGGTTTCGCCAGGGCCACCAGACTCAAAACGGCCTGGTGCAGGAAATGCTCCGTGGTCCCACAGCAAGTCGTCACAACTGCCCAACACATCACCGGCATCAGCCTACCCACTGGTAGGGGGGGGGGGGGGAGGGGGGAAGTGGTTTGTTCACCAGGGTCCGTGCGAAGACAGAGTCGGACTCAGGGACTACACGTTACCCTATGGGAATAATCAATCAATCAGTAGCCGGGTGGCCCCTCCCCTAACACCCCACCCCACCACGGTCAGCCCAGCCCGACGGGTCACTCACAATACTCTGCAGTGTGCTCAGCTCGGTTTCCAGCCCCTGACAGCTGCGCCTCAGCTCAGTGAGCTTGGATTTCTCCCCGTCGATGGCACCCGCGTTGACGGTCATCTCTTGTTGCTTGCTCGCAATCTGAAACAGTTCAAAGTTCAGAAGCTCCAGAAAAAGGCTCCAAAGACCTCATCCCCGGGCGAGGAAGAAAAGAAATGGGATGCGCACTGGGAAGTCTGGGCGAAGGCAGAGGACTGTGGTGAGCTGCCTATGCCCCTATGGGGGAGCCGGGCCCGAAGGAAGTATTTATACCCTATGGCACACCCCGTTCATGATACCCAGTTGATTCCTACACCACCCACACCCCAGAGATTCGGTTTAGGCAGACTAAACCAGGTGAGGATAGCGGCCGGCCTCATGCCTCACCGTCCCCCGGAACCCCGGACCTTACCCGATTCTAGTGGCGAGAAGAGAGGGGCTCAGTTCACCAATGGCTGAGCCAGCGCTGATCAAAACTGCCACCATGCAGAGGGTCAAGTTGTTGCTAAGCAAGTTTATAAATATCGTCAACTTATCCAGTGACGGTTCAGAGATCGGGATGGAAGGACACCGTGACGGTGGAGAAGGCGCTATTACATCATGTGGGGTGGGGCGGGGGGCCGGGGGAGGTCAGACTGGGGAGTTCAATTCTAATGGTGGCTCTAAGGCGGCTGCTTGTCCTGCCCAAGATCTCTGACTTCTCCGGTTCCCTTCCGTATCCCGAAGACAGGCCTGCGGAGAGGAAAATGGGACCGGCAATGGTGAATTGAGGGAGCAGACACGCCATGGGCCGAATGGCCTGTTTCTGAACACGGTGGTCACCTGGACTCGGGAACAGGTGGGTCGCTCGGCCGTGAGTCTCGATGGGGCCGGCGGGACCTGTTCTGCACGTTATCTCGGAATAAGTATCCACTTACCTCCTGTTTGTACCATTCGTCGGTCTCTGCCTTGTGCTTGTTGACCATGGCTTCATGTTTCGCCCGAATGTCTGCCAGAATCTTGAGCAAGTCCGCGGAGTCTTCATCTTTGACATCGACAGAGACGTTCCCAGACATCTGAGACCTCAGGCTCCTGAGTTCCTGCAGGAAGGGAAAAAAAACTCAGCGATGTCAGCCTCCGACTCCCAGCAGTGACACGGAACAGAGACAACTCACAATGTTCGGGCGGTGACGCCCATAGCTTACATCTTCATGGTTTTTCCTGATGTAAATGAGCTCCTCTTTCAGGTTCTCGATATCTGTCTCCAGCTGACTCCTCTCGAGGTTCAGGTTGTCCAACATCATGCGCAGACCGTTGATATCGTTCTCAACGGACATCCTGATGGTCAACTCAGTTTCAAACCTATCGAGATGGGGAGAGAGCAGGAGATTCTGGTCATCGGTGGCCAGGGCTGAAGTCGTAAGGCATTTCATGCCCCCAAAGTGTACAAGATATCTGAACCTGTACTCGCTGGAATTCAGAAGAATGAGGGCTGACCTCATTGAGACACAACGAACGGTGAAAGAATGTGGAAAGGATGTTTCCTATAGTGGGGAAGTCTAGGACCAGAGGGCACAGATAGAGTGGAGGTGGAGAGGATGTTTCCTATAGTGGGGGAGTCTAGGACCAGAGGGCACAGATAGAGTGGATGTGGAGAGGGTGTTTCCTATAGTGGGGGAGTCTAGGACCAGAGGGCACAGATAGAGTGGATGTGGAGAGGATGTTTCCTATAGTGGGGAAGTCTAGGACCAGAGGACACAAGTAGAGTGGATGTGGAGAGGGTGTTTCCTATAGTGGGGGATTCTAGGACCAGAGGGCACAGATAGAGTGGATGCGGAGAAGATGTTTCCTATAGTGGGGAAGTCTAGGACCAGAGGGCACAGATAGAGTGGATATGGAGTGGATGTTTCCTATAGTGGGGGAGTCTAGGACCAGAGGACAGAAGTAGAGTGGATGTGGAGAGGGTGTTTCCTATAGTGGGGGAGTCTAGGATCGGAGGACACAAGTAGAGTGGATGTGGAGAGGGTGTTTCCTATAGTGGGGTAATCTAGGTCCAGAGGACACAGATGGAGTGGATGTGGAGAGGATGTTTCCTGCAGTGGGGGAGTCTCGGACCAGAGGACGCCGAGTGGATGTAGAGAGGATGTTTCGTGTAGTGTGGGAATCTAGGACCAGAGGGTACGGTTTAAGAACAGAGGAAGGTCCTATTAGATGGGAGATGAACCCTCATTTACTATCTGGTTCTCCACCCCTGCACTTGGATGAAGAACGAACATTTGCCCCAGAAGACTGGACGGTGACTATTGGATCCAATCGGGGACAGGGTTAGAAACCAAGTCGGAGGTTTGAGAGGAGATTAACTCCTGTTAACTCATTACAGGCCGAACTCCAGAATTCGCTGCATACTATGTTAGAAAAGCAAGGAAGATGTTAAATTCTGGAACCAAAAAAAAACACAAGCATCATCTGTGGAGGGAGATACAGTCAACCCTATATGTTAACAATAGTCTATGTCATTTTTAGCCACACAACACACTCTGCAGATTTGAGGGTTTTTTTTTAGCGGGGCTGGGGGGGGGGGGAAGAATACGGTGTGTCCATTTCTAGTTTTTTGCCCCATGCTCCAGCCCAGTAGGTGGCGGTAATGGACCTCCTGCTTGTCTGCCAGTCGCCGTAAAACTTCCCGAGAAGCAGACGACGACCTGGAGGACTAATTCGGCCCATTGTCCGCCCTCCAGTAGAAGAGGGAGGGGCGGAGGAGGCCGACCCGGTCAGTTGGACCTCAATACTCGCATCGGCCGGCTCGGTACTAACTTGGTCTTGAAGTCTTCCGCCGCCAGTTTGGAGTTGTCCACCTGGAGCATGATTCCGGAGTTGGTGAGGATCAATTCGTTGATCTGTGGGAGACAGGCGGTGAACATGGACTGGGTGGAGCAAGGGTGCGTGGGAAAACACAGGCGCACTGTCCCGCTCGCTTTCGGTGTCCAAGGTTAAACCCTGACCCTCAATTCCAACCTCTCTCCTCCCAGCCCCCACCTACCTCAGGGCTACGTCTTCCTCCACCAACCCCTCACTCCTCCACCCTGCCGTTACCCGCGCCCTTTCCACCTGCCCCTCCGCCCTCCTCTTTTCTCCACCCTGCCCTTCCCTCCACCCTCTACACACGACAGCCCTTCCCTCTGCCCTCTCCACCAGCCGCTCTCTCCTCCACCGTCCGTTCCCTCTGACCTCTCCACCAGCCCCTCTCTCCTCCATCCTGCCCTTCCCTGCGCCCTCTCCACCTTCCCTCCCTCTCTCTCCCGCACTCCGCCCGTCCTCCTTTCGCATTCGATCCTCTTTGCCCCGTGGGCTTTTTGCGGGTCCTCCCGCTCTCCCCCTCGCACGACCCGCAGACGGAAACTGAGGACACGCTGCGTGGTCGCCGGAAGCGCGGTGTTACTTGCCGACAGCCTCCCGCCCCACCCCCGACACCCTGGTGTTGGTCAAATCCGCAAATGGCGCGTCTAGATGGCCGAGTGAGAAACAGAGTCAATCTTTAACCCCTGCCCCGGCCTTCCCCCATTCTCCACCAGCCTTCCCTCGCACGTAACCTTCTCCCCTCTGCAGAGGGCACAGCCTCACAACAAAGGGACGGCCACTTAGGACGGAGACGAGGCGGACGGCTGAGGCGGCGGCGGTCAGGTTGGGTACCCACGAACGGGAGGATCTCATGGGCGGCGAGGAGCCTCTTCCCTCCGCTCGCCCGTGGGTCACCCTTGGGCAGGGTTCCTAACCCGCCTTCCCCTCTACCCACCCCACCAACACTGACCGTGCTCACGGGAAGCCATGGGGACAGGTGGTGGACGGTCCTATGAGCAGCCGGTGCGGATCACAACTCCTGGTGATGTGACCACTGACACCAGGCAGACACTCTCTGAACGGTATTGATAATTGTTGGGGGGGGGGGGGCACCCGCCGTGCAAAGACATCTCCCGGAGGGTTCAATGGCCTCTGTAACTTTGCAAAGGTGCATTTGGAAGGGGCAATAGATTAGCCAGACTGTAATGGCGAAACACACTCAGTCGGCCGAATGGGCTCTTTCTACCCGTGATGTAGAAATGGCCATCATCCTCCCACCCTGACCATCTTCCCCTCCCACACACACAGACACACACACACACCCCCTGGGGAGGAGGTGTCAGCTGTTTATTCCCGGGCTCTTACCTTTTCGCGGAGGTTGTTGATGGTGGCCCAGTACTCGCTGTAGTCGCGGTTGGCGGGACCGGCCTGTTGGTAAAACTCCCGGATCTGAAGCTCCAGTTCGGCGTTGGACTTCTCCAGGGAGCGCACCTTCTCCAGGTACGCCGCCAGCCGGTCGTTCAGCGACTGCATGGTCTCTTTCTCGTTGGTCACGGCGGAGGAGGAGGAGGAGGACATGCTGAAGCCTCCTGCGCCGCCGAACCCGCCGCTGAACCCGCCGCCGGATGCGGTCATCAGGCCGGAGCTCATTCCCAGGCCGGCGCCCAGGGACGAGCCCATGCCGTAGCTGGAGACTCGACTGCTGGACATGCTGCCCTGGCCGAAGCCGGACATACTGCTTCCACGCATGCGTGAGGGGGTCCCGGTCAAGCTCCGGGACCCCAGGGTCTGACGCGTGGTGCTGCTGGTGAAGCTGGATTGCATCTTGTTCCTCAGCCTGCACGAAGGCAATGGTGTGCGGACACCTGCTCCTCTCTTCTTTATATCCTCATCCCGAGACTGCCACCGCCCAGAGAAAACAATGTGCTGGGCGTGGAGCCTGGGGCTCTTTGGAGGGTCCCGAGTTACGGCGGACACACCCAGAGTCCGAAACACACGACCCCACCGCCTCCCACGCCCGCGGTGCAGGTCTGATTCTTTCTGCAGCTGAGAGAGAGAGAAAAGTTTCTTCAAGTTTAACTGTTCAAGTGCAAGTTTAATTTTCGTTCAACCATATTCCCGAAAGCTCCAGGAGCAGGGTGTGGAGAGGGGGTGGAGGGGTGGAGGTGGGGGCGGCGGTGAACGAAGGAGGAATGTCATGGCGAGGCACTGAAGATGTCACGGTGACGCACCGCAGAGCTCGGTTCGTGACGGCGACTCGAAGCGCAGGACCCGGACTGGCCGAGGTCGAGAGCGGGGGAATTGTCCCAGCGCGGCGGCCTTTACCCCACTTTTAAAAACCCCCCTGCACAGATTTCACACTGTCAGTGGATTCTTCACAAAGCCAGCAGAATACTACTTAACGCGTTCAGTGTGAATGTTAGATGCAGAAGGTGCATTCTTGTCCTGGTGAGGAGTCTCGGCCCGAAACGGCGTCAGTTTATTCCCCTCCATAGAGGCTGCCTGCCCTGCTGAGTTCCTCCAGCATTGTGTGTGTGTGTGTGTGTGTGTGTGTGTGTGTGTGTGTCTGTGTGTGTGTGTGTGTGTGTGTGTGTGTGTGTGTGTGTGTGTGTGTGTGTGTGTGTGTGTGTGTGTGTGGGTCTGTGTGTGTGTGTGTGTGTGTGTGTGTGTGTGTGTGTGTGTGTGTGTGTGTGTGTGTCTGTCTGTGTATCTCTGTCTCTGTGTGTGTGTTTAAACCAGTCGCTCCGGGCAGATGGGGCTCGTCTGCCGCGGTTGGTAGCTCAGTTAGGAGAAGGAAAACTGATCTCAGAACTCCCGCTGCCTTGCGGCTGAACCCACTCGTGGGGAGGGCTTCGGGAGTGAACCCTTGAGGAGAAAAATCCGGAGCTGGAGTCCGTAAGGCAATCCTCCGCTGACGGGCAACCCCTGCGATGCCGCGGTTTGCAGGCTGTATCGGTCTCGGCCGTTCCTGCGTGGATAGGGGGAGCTCGCCGCACGGGCAACAGCTTGTTCTCCGTATCGATGAGCCCTGGCTCGCGTACTGGCGTGTTACGCGGACAGCCGGGGACGCAACGTTCATGGTCAACCCCGCCCCACAGTTCTTCTGAGAATGGGTGCTCCCTCAACCGGAGCTACGGTTAATAGTAGTAACCCCACTCCGCACACACACACACTTTCGGAGGGGGGTGTGGGAATTCACAGGCAGACCAAAACATAACGCTCTTCGGCCCCCGCCGCTGCCACAGCGTCCCGATCTGCACGAACCACAAGTACCAATGCCTCCAGCAATAATGATATTGCTTTTGACAAAGACAGATTTTTAAAAAAAATCATTATGTACAGTCGAATGCCCGTAGTTTAACACTCCCTGGGACGGTGGGCGAGGAACAACAGGTATCAAAAATCTACACACAGCAGACGGATAAATCTTCAGAGGAAATATTTTCATCAACGAAAACTGGCTTCAACACTCCACGCGAGCATGCGCAATTCTGATATGATGTTCACACACCACAAAACTGAAATGGAAGATGAAGGCGTGATCACTTCTGGAGAGAAAGTTCACCAATGGAAGAGCATGACCCTCCATGGTAGACATCTCCACCACCTGAGCGGAGAAGATGATGACAAGGACGCGTTTAAAGCCTCTGCTCAGTGTTGGAGACCTCTGCCCGGAAACTGAAGGGTTCCTTCAGCCAATGCAGGAGCGAGGTGGTTAGCGCAAGAAATGGTCAAAGGTACATCATAAAAGACCAGCAAATTCAAGATGGCCAGTGTAGAAAATGCCAGGAGAAACCGGAGACAATCCGACAGATTACAGGATCCTGTAGCAGTTTAACTCAATCTGATTACGTACACCGGCACCATCAAGTGTCCGACGTCATTCGCAAGAATCTTGCCTTAAAATGTAAACTCACTAAAGACAGCACACCTTGCTATAAATAGAATCCTGATTCAGTTTTAGAGTCAGAGTCTTACAAATTATATTGTGACCGATCGTTTACTACAGATAGGACAATCTATAATAACCGTCCAGATATAATATTACAGGATAAACAAGCAGGAAGAACTAATTTAATAGATATAGCCATTCCAAGCACACACAACGTACAGAAATCAGTAAGTGAAAAGCACCAGCAATATACTGAATTAAAAGAGGAAATTGAAAGACGATGGAATATGAACAGGGTGTACATTGTCCGAGTAGTAATATCTACAACTGCTATCATCCCAAAGTCACAATTACATTAAACAGTGAGGGCCACTCAGTGATATCGATGTAAATCTTCAGAAAGCCACAATACTAAACACCTCCAGAATAGCCCGAAAGTTCCTTGCAATTGAGAAATGAGTCTGAGTGGCTGTGTCCCTACCTCAGCTTCTACCAACTTGAGCTGAGAGAAAAATAAAAAGCTATAAAATTCGCGGATGCTGAAGTCCCTTATTCAACCTGTCTCCACTTGATTCAGCATAGGACCAAGCGGAACCCCAGACCTTACTTAACCTGAGGAGTGGACATTAGGACCCGGCGCCGGAGCTCTGAATGCGCAGTGTTTCTGTTTACGAAAATAATCACGACCACGATTGAAAATAAAGTGGAAGTTATAAAGCGATCGGAAAGAGGGGAAATGCCATCGGTCATTGTAAAAGTGTGAGGCTACTGTCGGTCAACGTTCGTAACTTTTTTTTTTAACTTAGCGGCAGCAGTAGGTTCCAATACAAGATAATATTGAAAAGATAAAGAAATGAATTACAGTATATATATATAAAGTGGTTAAACTAAAAAAAGCGTAAAAACAGAAATAATAAAAATAGTGAGGTAGTGTTAGTGGGTTCATTCTCTATTCAGTAATCTGACGGCAGGGGGGAAGAAACTGTTCCTGAATCGTTGAGTGTGTGTCTTCAGGCTCCTGTACCCCCTCCCTGATGGCAAAGGGGAAGAAGCTGTTTCTGAATCGTTGAGTGTGTGCCTTCAGGCTCCTGTACCTCCTCCCTGATGGCGGAGGGGAAGAAGCTGTTTCTGAATCGTTGAGTGTGTGCCTTCAGGCTCCTGTACCTCCCGCCTGATGGCGGAGGGGAAAAAGCTGTTCCTGAATCGTTGAGTGTGAGCCTTCAGGCTCATTTACCTCACCCCTGATGGCGGAGGGGAAGAAGCTGTTCCTGAATCGTTGAGTGTATGTCTTTAGGCTCTTGTACCTCCTCCCTGATGGTAACAATGAGAAGAGGGCATGTGCTTGTAATGGGGAGGGGGAAATGTCGGGTGTCCTTAACGATGGATGCCGCTTTTCTGAGGTATCGCTCCTTGAAGATGTCTTGCATAGCACAGAGTCTACTTCCTGTGAAGGAGCTGTCTAATTTTACAACTTTCTGTATCTACTTCAGGGCCTTTGCAGTAGAAGACCGCACAACCCCCTCCCCCCCACCAGAGCAGATGGGGTCTGAACGCTCTCCACAGTACATCTGTAGAAGTTTTCAGTTGTACAGAACCAAATCTCCTTAAACTCTGAATGAAAGATCGCCACTGCCTTTCCTCCTTTACAGCTGCATCGACATATTGGGAGCAGGTTAGATCCTCGGAGTCCTCGGCACCCAGGAACCTGAAACTGCTCACGCTCCCCACTTCTGATCCATCCACGATGATCGGTCCGTGTTCCTTCGTCTTACCCTTCCTGAACTCCACAATCAGCTCTTCTCTCTTACTGATGCTGAGTGCAAGGTTGTTACTGTGACGTCACTCAACCAGCTGGTGTATCTCGCTCCTGTGTGCCCCTCTCGTCTCCACCTAGAGCCGGTGTATCCGCCTCCCTGATAGTTTTAGGGATTGAATTCCACAGTTCAGGAGCGCAGTTCGGAACAGCAGGCCTGCTGATTATCTTCAGGAGGGAGATGGTTTAACATTTAAGGGACCAGCGGAAGACCTGGGAGCTCGAGCAGGATTATAAAACAAAAATGATTCCGTGGTGTGCTCCGGTCCTGGCCCATTGAGAGCTTTAAAGCAATGGCGGTGTTCAACCCACAATGTTGCCTCCTCATCCGACTGTGCCCCAGGCGGGGCGTTCTGCACTCCCACCACTCTCTGTGTGGGCCCACTCTACCTGTGCTCTATGTGTAAACAAAGTTACCTCTGACATCCCACCTCCCATCATTTCCCCCAAACACATTAAAATCTCGCCCTCTCTATAGTAATTCCAAACACCCACCATTCTCTGAGTAAAAGAAAAAGTTACCTCTGACAGTCCCCTCCCCCCGTATACTTTCCCCCAAACACATTAAGATCATGCCCTCTCCGATTAGTAATTCCCAGCCTGAGAGAGCGCTGCCCACTCTATCTTTGCCTCTGCTCGGGTCTACGCCTCTCTCATCCTCTTTCACTCTAAAAACCCCAGATCAGTCAACCTGTCCTCATCCAGAACGCTCTCTGATCCCGGCAAGTCTCCCCCCGCACCCTCTCTCTCTCTCTCTCTCTCTGAAACCTCCACGACGTTCCGGGAATGTGGTGACCAAAAACGAACTCAACGCCGGTCTAACCGGAGTCTTATGGATCTTCATCCTCACCTTGACGTTCTTGAGCTCAAGCCTTTCCCCCACCCCTCCCCCCCCCCACCGCGACTATGAGAGGCCAACGTACCACACGTCCTCTCAACCGTTACCAAACTGTGCGGCAACTTTGAGGGTCCCCCCGGACGCGGATGCCAATATCCCTCCGCCCCTCCACGCTGTCAGGAATCTCCTCGTCCCCTTCCTACTCTTTAATTGCCGGACCCGGGAAGGCTGGTGCCGGCGTGGAGAGCGTGTAAGGTTTTCATAAGTCACGGGTGACGACGGGACGTTGACCAGATGGGACTGAGCAGTCAATAAGCGGGGCCATACAGCGCGGGAAACAGGCCATAGAAACACGTTCAACAAGCCGGAGGAACTCAGCCGGTCGGGCAGCATCCGTGGAAAGGAGCAGTCAACGTTTCGGTTCGAGACCCTTCGTCAGGACTGAAGAGGGAGGGGGCAGGGTCCCTGTAAAGAAGGTGGGGGGAGGGTGGGATGGAGAAGGCTGGAAGGTGACAGGTGAAAAACCAATCAGAGGAAAGATCAAGCGGTGGGGGAGGGGAAGCAGGGAGGGGATAGGCAGGAGAAGTGAAGAAGGAATGTAAGGGGAAAGCACTATGGAGTAGTAGAAGAAGGCAGAATCATGAGGGAAGTGATAGGCAACTGGAAGAGGAGTCAAGGTGAAACTGGGATGGGGGAAGGGAGGAGGAGGGAATTACCAGAAGTTTGTGAATTCAACTTTCATGCCAGGGGGCTTGGAGACTACCCAGCCGGTCTATGAGGTGTTGCTCCTTCTACCGGAGTTTGGACTCATCATGGCAGTAGAGGAGGCCATGTATGGACATATCTGAGTGAGAGTGTGGAGGAGAGTTGAAGTGAGTGGCAACTGGGAGATCCTGTCTGTTGTGACGGACGGAGCGGAGGTGCTCGACGAAGCGGTCCCCCAATCTGCGTCGGGTCTCACCGATGTAGAGGAGGCCGCACCGGGAGCATCGGATGCAATAGATTACCCCGACAGACTCACAAGTGAAGTGTTGCCTCACCTGGAAGGACTGTTTGGGGCCCTGAATGGTGGTAAGAGAGGAGGTGTAGGGACAGGTGTAGCACTTACACTTGCAGGGATAAGTACCAGGTGGGAGATCTGTGGGGAGGGACGTGTGGACCAGGGAATCACGGAGGGAACGATCCCTGCGAAAAGCAGAGAGGGGTAGAGAGGGAAAGATGTGCTTATTGGTGGGGACCTCTTGAAGGTGACGGAAGATGCGGAGGATAATATGCTGGATCCGGAGGCTGGTGGGGTGATACGGGAGGAAATGGGGAACACGGTCCCTGTTGTGGTGACGGAAGAATGGGGCGAGGGCTGAGGTGCGGGAAATGGAGGAGATGCGGGTGAGAGCCTCATTGATGACGGCAGATGGGAGACGCCCGTTTTTAACGTAAGAGGACATTTGGGATGTCCTGGAATGGAAAGCCTCATGCTGGGAGCAGATGCGGCGGTGACGGAGGAACTGGGAATAGGGAATAGCATTTTTGTATTTGGCAGGGTGGGAAGAGCTATAGTCGAGGTAGGTATCAGAGTCAGTGGGTTTAGAGAAGATGTCAGTGGGCAGACTGTCTCCGGAGATGGAGACCGAGGGATCGAGAAAGGGGAGAGAAGTGTCCGAGATGGACCAAGTGAATCTGAGGGCTGGGTGGAAGTTCGAGGCAAAGTCGATGAAATTGACGAGCTCAGCATGGGTGCAGGAAGCAGCACCAATGTAGTCATCAACGTAGCGAAGGAAAAGTTGGGGAGCAGTACCAGTATAGATTTGGAGCATAGACTGTTCCACATAACCCACGAAGAGGCGGGCATAGCTGGGGCCCATGTGAGTGCACATAGCTACACCCTTGGTCTGAGGAAAGTGGGAAGAGCCAAAAAGAGAAGTTATTAGGTGTGAGTACCAGTTCCGCCAACCGGAGGAGTGTGGTGGTGTCGGGGAACTGGTGAGGTCACTTGTCAATAAGGTAGTGGAGGGCGTTGAGGCCTTCTTGATGGGGAATAGAAGTGTATAAGGATGGGACATCCATGGTGAAAATGAAGCGGTCGGGAACAGGGAACTGGAAGTTATTGAAGAGGTGGAGGGCGTGGGATGTATCCTGGATGTAGGTGAGGAGGAATTGAACCATGCTTGACCACATGCAGTCCAGGTAGGCAGATACAACTTCGGTGGGGCAGGAGCAGGCCGAAACTATGGGTCTGCCAGGACAGTCAGGCTTGTGGGTGTTGGGGAGGAGGTAAAACCGAGCAGTGCGGGGTGTGGGAATGATGAGATGTTTGGCTGAGGATGGCGGGGGGATGGGTCGAGAGCAGACGTGTGTGAAATGGAGGAGATGCGGGTGAGGACAATATTGAAAAAAGCACGATCTCCCGGTGGCCATCCACTTCAAATCCATTTCCCGTTCCTATTCCAACATGGAAGTCCACAGCCACCTCCACTGTCGCGACTAGCGGCACACTCAGGTCGGAGGAACAGCATCTTATATTCCTTCTGGGTAGCCTCCAACCTGATGCCACGAACATCGATTTCTCGAACTTCCGGAAATACCCCTCCTCGTTCACCTTTCCCCTCTCTCACCTCATCTCCTTACCCGCCCAACTGCTCCTTGTTGTGCTCCTCCCTCTCCCCTTTCCTTCATGGTCTCCTTCCCTCTCCTATCAGATTCCCCCTCCTCCAGCCCTTTATCTCCTGCGTCAGTCGACTTCCCAGCTCTTTACTTCACCACTCACCTTCTCCTCTCCCGGTTTCACCTCTCACCTGTCACCTGGGACTTCCTCCTCCCACCCCCCCCACCACCTTCCTGCTCTGACTTCTCATCTCTCTCTCTCTCCAGTCCTGACGGAGGGTCTCGGCCCGAAACGTCGACTGTTCACTCTTTCCCACAGACGCTGCCCGGCCTGTCGAGTTCCTCCGGCGTTTTGCGTCTGTTGCTCTGGATTTCCAGCATCTGCATATTTTCTTGTCGTTACGGGTGCAAATGGAATCCCGGAGCGTCAGGCTGTGCTCAGGCAGAACACTGGTTGCGCTCCGGGTGTTGGGTTCCAATTGCCCCCAACGGGAAGCCTTGCTTTCGGAAGGCCCCCCTCCAAGTCTGAGAGCATTCACCAGTGGAATGCCCGTCCATTATTCCCTGAAGGTGGCGTCAGGGGTCGGCAGGGTCGTAAAGCGCCGTCATCGCGGGCATCTACAGCCCTTCACTTCGTCCAGGCTGCTGTCCCCACACTCTTCCAATCCGCCACCAACACCCCTGTACCAGAGCACTCGTCACTCTCAGAGCGAAACAGCCGACACCCGGGGGCAAACGCCCGTCACCGTGAGGGGCTTCGAACGGGCTGGTAATGGTCTATTCAGGGCCAAAAACTCCTTTCCTGTCACAGCGTATGACCATAAGACAAAGGAGCAGGATGAGGCCATTTGGCCCACCGAGTCCACTGTTAGCTCATGGCTGTCCCTGATCAGACCATGATTCTCTAAATGCCCGTAAATCCTATCTCTAAGAATATTTTCCGACAGCTTTCCCACCACAGACATAAGGCTCACTGGTCTATAATTACCCGGAGTATCCCCACTACCTTTTTTGAACAAGGGGACAACATTCGCCACCTTCCAATCCTACGGTGCCATTCCCGTGTACAACGGGGACATTGTGTACAACCCTTTCTTCCCCCTCCTGAGCCCCGGTCCCCCACCCTCTCGCCGTAACTATTGATCCCGTCTCCAATAAAGAATCTGTCAACCTCTGCCTTAAGTACACCCAACGACCCGGTCTCCACAGCTGCCTGTGGTAACAAATTCCACAGATTCACCACCCTCTGCCTAAAGAAATTCACCGCACTGGACACTCACCAGTACGCCGACCGACAGGCCCGCCCACCGGCAGCTGCCAGGCCCCTGTCTCCGACACCCCTGGGGAACAAGGGGCCCCGATGTCAGAGTGCTGTTTCTGGGTTTCAGTTCGGCATTCGACACTGTCGTCCCACAGACCCTCGGTGAACAAGCTCCTGCCCCTGGGTCTGAGCACACCCCTGTGCCACTGGGTGTTCGACCTCCTGACCGACCGGCCTCAAGATGGCCAGGATGCACGACCGCCCCTCACTCCCCATCACCCTCAACAGGGATACCGGCCCCCCCCCCCCCGGGGTTGAGCCCATCACGGTCCACTCTGCTCACCCCTCAGTAATCACACTGTCAAGTTCACTGCCGACGTGACACCGATGGGACTCACCACCAACAACGATAATACGGCCTTCAGAGAGGAGCTGCAAGAACTCCACGCCAGGGACCCCCAGACTCAAACACAGTGACTTTCCCCGAGCAGTGAGGCTATCAACACCCCCATCCACTAACCCACTCCACTCCACACCCCCAACCACCACTGCTTTGTCATTTCCTGTCAGAGCCACCTTGTGTACAGACACTCCTGTGCCCAGCGTCACTTTATGGACACACAAAGTGGAAAGCGGCCAGTGAGTGAGTGGGTCAGTGAAGGAGTGGATCTTGGAGGCTTTGACTCAAGAGGCAGTCATAGATGAGAGCTACAGGGAGATAGTCACACTTTGGCTGCCGGAAGCAGGTCGTTGGGTGACAGTCAGAGGGGAGAAAACGAAGGTGAGTAGACAGGTAGTGCAGAGCACCCCCGTAGCCATTCCCCTGAATAATAAGTTTACTGTCCTGGATACTGTTGGTGAGGACGACTGACCAGGTGTGAGACACGGTGGCAGGGCCTCTGGCACTGAGTCTGACCCTGTGATGCAGCAAGGTTGGACGGAGAAGAGGAGAGCTGTCGTCTTTGGGGACTCCATACTCGGGGGAGAAGACAGGAGATTTTGTGGACGTGAGAAGGACACCCACACCCATATAGCCTCCCGGGTGCCAGGGTCCAGGATGTCTCTGACCGGGCGCATGACATCCTGATACGAGAGGGAAAGCAACCAGAAGTCGTGATACATGTTGGGACCAACAACATAGGCATGAAGAGGGATGAGGTCCTGAAGTGTGAGTTTCAGGAACTAGGCAGAAGTCTGAAGAACAGGAACTCAAGGGTGGCCTTCTCAGGATTGCTGCCAGTGCTACGTGATAGTGATGGGAAGAATTGGAGGAGATGGCAGTTGAATGCGTGGCTGAGGAGTTGGTGCAGGGGGCAGGGTTTGAGATTTTTGAATCATTGGGATCTCTTCTGGGGAAGGTGGGACCTGTACAGATTGGATGGGTTGCACCTGAACTCGACGGGGAGCATATGGTTCGGGAGGGTTTAAACTAATTTGCAAGGGGGTTGGTACCAGGAGCGATAGAGCAGTGAAAGTAGTACATGGAGTAAAGCCAGATCTAACATATAGAGAGGCTTTGAGGAAAGAGAAGCAGAATAAAGGGTGTAAAGGTAGTAAGGTAGAAGGGTTAAAGTGCGTGTACTTCAATGCAAGAAGCATCAGGAACAAAGGTGATGAACTGAGAGCTTGGATACATACATGGAATTATGATGCAGTGGCCATTACGGAGACTTGGCTGGCACCAGGGCAGGAATGGATTTTCAATATTCCCGGATTTCAGAGCTTTAAAAGGGATGGGGGGGGGAGGGGAATGGGGAGGAGGTGCGGCATTACTGGTCAGGGATACTATGACAGGCTGCAGAAAGGGTGGGTAATATAGCAGGATCCTCTTTTGAGTCAGTATGGGTGGAAGTCAGGAACAGGAAGGGAGCAGTTACTCAATTGGGGGTATTCTATATGCCCCCTGGTAGCAGCAGGGATACCGAGGAGCAGATTGCGAGGCAGATTTTGGAAAGGCGCAAAAATAACAGGGTTGTTATCATGGGTCACTTTAACTTCTCTAATATTGATTGGCACTTGATTAGTTCCTATGGATTAGACGGGGCAGAGTATGTTAAGTGTGTCCAGGACGGATTCCTGTCACAGTATGTTGACAGGCCGACTAGGGCGAATGCCATACTAGATCTTGTATTAGGTAACGAACCGGGTCAGGTCACAGATCTCTCAGTGGGTGAGCATCTGGGGGACAGTGACAACAGCTCCCTGGCCTTTAGCATTATCATGGAAAAGGGTAGAATCAGAGAGGACAGGTAAATTTTTAATTGGGGAAAGGCAAATTATGAGGCTTTAAGGCTAGAACTTGCGGGTGTGAATTGGGATGATGTTTTTTTCAGGGAAATGTTCTCTGGACATGTTGTCGAAGTTTAAGAATCTCTAGCAGGATGTTAGGGGTAAATTTGTCCCGGTGAGGAAGATAAAGAATGGTAGGGTGAAGGAACCATGGGTGACGAGTGAAGTGGAAAATCTTGTCAGGTGGAAAAAGGCAGCATACATGAGGTTTAGGGAGCAAGGATCAGATGGGTCGATTGAGGAATATTGGGTAGCAAGAAAGGAGCTTAAGAAGGGGCTGAGAAGAGCAAGAAGGGGGCATGAGAAGGCCTTGGCGAGTAGGGTAAAGGAAAACCCCAAGTCATTCTTCAATTACGTGAAGAACAAAAGGGTAACAGCAGTGAAGATAGGTTCGATTAGAGATAAAAGTTGGAAGATGTGCCTGGAGGCTGTGAAACTGAGCGAGGTCCACAATCAATATTTCTCTTCGATATTCACCCAAGAGAGGGAACTTGATGATGGTGAGAACAATATGAGTGAGGTTGATGTTCTGGAGGATGTTGATATTAAGGGAGAGGAGCTGTTGGAATTGTGAAAATACATTAGGAAGGATATGTCCCCAGGGCCTGAAGGAATATTCCCCAGGCTGCTCCACGAGGAGAGGGAAGAGACGGGGGAGCCTCTGGCTAGGATCTTTATGTCCTCGTTGTACACGGGAATGGTACTGGAGGATTGGAGGGAGGCGAAAGTTGTCTCCTTGTTCAAAAAAGGTAGTAGGAATAGTCTGGGTAATTATAGACCAGTGAGCCTTATGTCTGTGGTGGGAAAGCTGTTGGAAAAGATTCTTAGAGATAGAATCTAAGGGCATTTAGAGAATCATGGTCTGATCAGGGACAGTCAACATGGCTTTGTGAAGGGCAGATTGTGTCTAACAAGGCTGATAGAGTTCTTTGGGGAAATGACCAGGCATATAGATGAGGGTAGTGCAGTGGATGTGATCTACATGGATTTTAGTAAGGCATTTGACAAGGTTCCACATGGTAGGCTTATTCAGAAAGTCAGAAGGTATGGGAGGGAAGTTTGTCCAGGTTGATTCAGAATAGGCTTGCCTGCAGAAGGTAGAGGGTCATGATGGAGGGAGTACATTCACATTGCAGGTTTGTGATTAGTGCTGTCCCACAAGGATCGATACTGGAAACTCTACTTTCCGTGATTTTTATTAACGACCTGGATGTGGGGGTAAAAGGGTGAGTTGGCAAGTTTGCAGACGACAGAAATGTTGGTGGTGTGGTGGATAGTGTAGAGAATTGTCGATTGTTGCTGAGAGACATTGAAAGGATGCAGAAGTGGGCCGAGAAGTGGCAGATGGAGTTCACCCCGGAGGAGTGTGAGGTGGTTCACTTTGGAAGGAGAAACTCCAAGATAGAGGACAAAGTAAATGGCAGGATACTTGGTAGTGTGAAGGAGCAGAGGGATCTGGGGGTACACGTCCACAGATCCATGAAAGTTGCCTCACAGGTAGATAGGGTAGTTAAGAAGGCTTATGGGGTGTTAGCTTTCATAAGTCGAGGGATAGAGTTTAAGAGACGCGATATAATGATGCAGTTCTATAGTACTCTAGTTAGGCCACACTTGGAGTACTGTGTCCAGTTCTGGTCATCTCTCTATAGGAAGGATGCGGAAGCATTGGAAAGGGTACAGAGGAGATTTACCAAGATGCTACCTGGTTTAGAAAGTATAGAGTATGATCAGAGATTAAGGGAGCTGGGGCTTTACTCTTTGGAGAGAAGGAGGATGAGAGGAGACATGATAGAGGTGTACAAGATATTAAGAGGAATAGATAGAGTGGACAGCCAGCGCCTCTTCCCAAGGGCACCACTGCTCAGTACAAGAAGACATTGCTTTAAGGTAAGGGGAGGGAAGTTCAAGGAGGATATTCGAGGAAGGTTTTTACTCAGAGTGTGGTCGGTGCGTGGAATGCACTGCCTGAGTCAGTGGTGGAGGTAGATACACTAGTGAAATTTAAGAGACTACTAGACAGGTATATGGAGGAATTTAAGGTGAGGAGGTTCTATATGGGAGGCAGGGTTTGAGGGTCGGCACAACATTGTGGGCCGAAGGGCCTGTACTGTGCTGTACTATTCTATGTTCTATGTTCTATGTATACAATCAACCTGTGTATAGAAGCTATCGTATGTATTTATATTTAGAGTGTTGTTCCCTGTTCTGCTTCAGATCCAGAGTAACAAATATTTTGTCCACATTGACACAGTAAATGATACGAAAAGAAACTTGAACCTTAAAGCATTTGGCACATTGGCCTTCATAAATCAAATTACTGAGGACAGGAGATGGGATGTCAAGTTGACTCAGGCATTGGCGAGGCCTAATCTGGAGTCCTGGGTGCATTAATGGTCTCCGACCTACAGGAAAGATATCAGTAAGATTGAGAGAGTGCAGAGAAAAATGACAAGGATGTTGCGGGGACTTGAAGATCTGAGTTGCAGGTTGAATCGGTGAGGATTTATTCCCTGGAGTGGAGGAGATTGAGGTGGGATTTTGAAAGGTGAAAGGTGAAAGGTGGTTTTCTCAGGGGAACATGGGGGGGGGGGGCGGGTGAGGGGATCTTTTTCACTCCAGAGGCGGGGTGGTGAGAGTGTGGAAGGAGCTGCCCGGCTCAAGCGGCGGATGAATTTTCGATTGTAACGGTTAAGAGGAGTTTGGATGGGTGCGTGGATGGGAGGGATATGGAGGCCTGGTGCAGGTCGGTGGAACTAGGCAGATTAATACTCTGGAAGGAACTAGATGGGCTGAAGGGACTGCTGCCGTGTTCAATGACTATATAACCTCACAAGGATTCAGCCGAGAGACGGGGTCAGTGATCGTTTGAAAACAGTGTTGGAGTACAGGACAGACTCCTCATGGTGGCCGGTTCCAAAAGCCTTTATTCACCTCTCAGAGATACAGAAAGCAGAAAAAAATCACTGGATATCTTGTGTTAAATGGTGCACGAAGGTGGTCTCCCCGCTGATTCCCAAGGCCCTCTCTTGATTAGCTCTGCTCCTCCATATGAGTAGACACCACCTGCCCATCCACAATCTTCTCCACAACAGTGATCGTCTTGGTCTTGGTCGAGACAACGGGCTCTGAAATGAAAATAGTTAGTCAGAGATTTCATTGGACGGTCGACTGATACAGTCACCAATCAGCAGTCACAAGACCATAAGACATAGGAGCAGATCTGTGTCTTCCGGCCCATCGAGTCTGCTCTGCCATTCCATCATGATTTATGACCTTAAATGTACCAAATGACTCAGCAGCTGCAGTTGTCTGTTGCAAAGAAATCCACAGACTCACCACTCTCCGGCTGAAGAAATTTCTCCTCTTCCCTATTCCAAAGATACGTTCTTGTATTCTGAGGCTGTATCCTCTGGTCCGAGACTCCCCCACTACAGGAAACATCCTCTCCACATCCACTCTATCTGTGTCCTCTGATCCTAGACTCCCCCGCTACAGGAAACATACTGTCCACTCCACTCAATCTGTGTTCTCTGGTCCTAGACTCCCCCACTATAGGAAACATCCTCTCCACATCCACACTATCTATGGTCCCAGACTCCCCCACTATAGGAAACATCCTCTCCACATCCACTCTATGTATGTCCTCTGGTCCTAGACTCCCCCACTATAGGAAACATCCTCTCTACATCCACTCTATGTATGTCCTCTGGTCCTAGACTCTCCCACTATAGGAAACACCTTCTCCACATCCACACTATCTGTGTCCTCTGGTCCTAGACTCCCCCACTATAGGAACATCCTATCCAAGTGCACCCTAGCTGAGTAGGCTACGGTCAATTATGGATAACTCTGAACATCCTCTACATAGCACCATCCAGAGACAGAGAAGCAGTTTCAGCGACAGGTTACTATCGATGCAATGCTCCTCAGACAGGATGAAGAGGTCAATACTCCCCAATGTCATTAGGCTTTACAATTCTACCGCCAGGACTTAAGAACTTTTTAAAAGCTATTATTAATGCCTTTTGAGATAGTGATTTAGATGCATATCATATTCTTCACTGAGTTAAGTATTGTATGTAATTAGTTTTGCGACAACAAGTGTATGGGACATTGGAAAAAAAGTTGAATTTCCCCATGGGGATGAATAAAGTATCTATCTATCTATCTATCTATCTATCTATCTATCTATCTATCTATCTATCTATCTATCTATCTATCTATCTATCTATCTATCTATCTATCTATCTTGGCCTTTCAATAGTTGGTAATGCCAATGAGATCTGCCCTAATTCTTCTAAATTCCAGCTAGTTCAGTCTCAGACCCATCAAAGGCTCTCCATTCATTCACCTTTTCATTCCAGGGATCTTTCTTGCGATCCCCTGCAATGCCAACAAATCCGTTCTCAGACATCGGACCCAGAGCTGCTGACCATATCTGGAGTACGGTCCGACCAATCCCCTATGAAAGACCGCCTGTTCCAACCAACACTTCTCAAGTGGGACCGGTCACCGCATGAGCTCAGGGATGCCGAACGTTCCAGCCCCTCATTCCCTGTCCAAAGTGTCCATGGTCCGGAGTATTTTGAGATTCAGTCCAGAATGTTCAGCACTGATTTGTCACCCACCTTTCAGTGATGTGTGTACAAGGACACACTTAAGCTTGTTAAAGCTGGGGGTGGTAATGGGGACAAGTTCCCATTTCCTATTAATTGCTAGCAACGGTGTGCGTCTCAAATAGCCTCAGATAACCAAGATAACTGTTGCTACTGAGCCCAGTGGAACAGTTTCTACTGACAGGAGAAGGGGCAAAAACGGGTAACTGGCGCCATTAAAAACAGTCGCTCTGGTCAGAAGGGGCACAGCACCCGTGGTTGGCAGTTCATCTAGAAGGAAAACTGTGATCTCAAACCTCCTGCTGCCTTGTGGCTACACCCACTCATGGGGAAGGCTTCCGGAGTAAACCCCTAGGGAACGTCACAGCTATGTAGGACCCTCGTCAGACCCCACTCGGAGTACTGTGCTCAGTTCTGGTCGCCTCAGTGCAGGAAGGATGTGGAAGCCATAGAAAGGGAGCAGAGGAGATTTACAAGGATGTTGCCTGGATTGGGGAGCATGCCTTATGAGAATAGGTTGAGTAAACTCGGCCTTTTCTTCTTGGAGCGACGGAGGATGAGAGGTGACCTGATAGAGGTGTACAAGATGATCGTGTGGATACTCAGAGGCTTTTTCCCAGGGCGAAATGGCTAACACGAGAGGGCACAGTTTTAAGGTGCTGGGGGGGTACGTACAGTGGAGATATCAGGGGTAAGTTTTTTATGCAGAGAGTGGTGAGTGCGTGGAATGGGCTGCCGGCAACTGTGGTGGAGGCGGATACGATAGGGTCTTTCAAGAGACTCCTGGATAGGTACATGGAGCTCAGAAAAATAGAGGGCTATGGGTAACCCTCGGTAATTCCTGAGGTAAGAACATGTTTGGCAAAGCTTTGTGGGCTGGAGGGCTTGTATTGTGCTTTGGGTTTTCAATGTTTCTGTGGTTTTAAAATTCAGGAGCGGGGGTCCACAAGGCATTCCTACGTTGGGTTCAGTGCCGACTGGCAGCTCCTGGGCCTTAGATGACACTCCATCTTCAGCAACGCAGACGGAATTCTGGAGGGACCCAGCGAGTCCCGATGTTGGGCTTCAGCCCAGATTCAGAATCAGGTTGAATATCTCCGGTGAAGATATTGCCGTGAAGTCTCTTGTTCTGCAGCAGATGAACAAGCAGTATACCACAGACCAACAATTACAATATGAAATATATCAATAAAATTAAATTAGTGTAAGCGGGGAGAAAAATGGTGAGGTAGCGTACAAGGGTTCATTGTCCATTTATTCCTCACCACGGACGCCGCCTGACCTGCTGAGCTCCAACAGCATTTTGAGCGCTTTACCAAACCTTCTCAGCCCGACTGCATCGCGCAGCCATGATAAAACGGCCTACTCACTTCTTTCCTCCTTGATCTCCGTCTTCGTAACAGTTGATGAGCTTGACGCCTGGCTAGAAGACTGGCTCCTGAAAAACAACGGGGACAGAGTGTGACCTTGCACTGCGGGAACGGCTGGGGGTGGGAGGAGGTAGCAACTTCAAGTGAAACATTGCCTGCCTCAGAACCTTAGCACACAACTCACATCGCATCCCAGGCAAAGCCCACCCCACCATTGAGCATATCTACAAGGAAGACAGTAGCATCCATCATCAGGGACCCCCACCACCTGCACCGTGCTCTCTTCCCATTGCTGCCATCTGACAGGAGATACAGGACAGTCAGGTCCCACACCACCAGCTTCAGGAACAGTTATTACCTCTCAACCATCAGGAAGGAGGTACAGGAGCCTCAGGTCCCACACCACCAGGTTCAGGGACAGTTATTACCCCTCAACCATCAGGTAGGAGGTACTGGAGCCTCAGGCCCCACACCACCAGGTTCAGGAACAGTTATTACCTCTCAACCATCAGGCTCCTGAAGCGGTGTGAATAATTCACTCGCCCCAACTCTGAACTGCAAATCTTCCACAACCTACAGGACTCATTTTGAAGGTCTCAGCAACTCATGTTCTCGGTATTAATTTACCTTTTCTAAACATTTGCACGGTTCGCCCCCTTTTGCATATTGTACATTTTTAAATCAGTCTTTGTGACGTACAGCTTTTCATCTATTCGATTGTATTATTTCAGTTCCCTGTCAACAACGGAGACTCTACTCAGGGCAGAAGTGGTAACATGAGGGGTCACACTTTTAAGGGGAGGAAAGTATGGGAGGGTTGTCAGAGGTAGGGTTTCTTTTTGACTGAGCGGTAGGCGTTTGGAGCACCCTACAACGATGGAGGGAGAGGCATATACATTTAGGGCACTGAATAATCTCAAAGACGCCCCAATATCCAGAGCCTGGACTGACAACATCTTGCTGCCCTCTACTGTGCCTGGTGTCTTGTTTATTATTTATTGTCATGCCTGCACTGTTTTGTGCACTTTATGCAGTCCTGGGTAGGTCTATAGTCCAGTTTAGTTTTTTTCTGTGTTGTTTCTACGTAGTTCAGTCTGGTTTTTGCATTGTTTCATGTTGCACCATGGTCCTGAAAATCGTTGTCCCGTTTTTACTGTGTACTGTACCAGCAGTTATGGTCAAAAGACAATAAAAAATGACGTGACTTTACTTGAAGATAGGCAAAGGGATGATAGGAAAACGGAGGCTATGTAGGAGGGAAGGTTTAGATTCATCTTACAGAAGGTTAGAATCACGGCAGGACATTGTGGGCCGAAGGGCCTGTACTGTTCTACGTTCTATGACTGGGTTGTATTCAGGTTCGAGTGTCGTCTGGCCAGTTGCTTACCCGAAGCCGCCCAGCAGCCGGCGATAGGTCTCAATTTCCGCCTCCAGTCTGCTCTTTATGTTCAGGAGCTGCTGGTACTCCCCGCTCATCGTCACGAGTTTGGCGCGGATCCCCCCCAGCTCCGCTTCCAGCCCGTTGATGGTCGTCTGCAGCTTGTCCCTCTCTCCGCCGAAGCGCATATCAACCTCGTCCAGGTTTCTCTCCAGAGAGGCGATCTGCGGGCAAGGAGCGGACGGTGAGGGGGGGTTGGGGTTTCCAGTGACCGGGCCGCACTCTCTCCAGCTGCCGTCCTTCGACAGACGCGCGGCAGAGCGCAATCTAACACACTGCCTCACCGATGGGTACAGGGATGACCGGGAAGCGCACAGGAAGACTCCACAATGGGGTCTGTCATGGGTCGTCAAAATTACCCGACACTGCACCGGCCCCAGCCGACCCGCCATCCACATACAGAAAGGGTCTGGAAAAAGGGGCCGGTAACACCTTGATGGATCCCACCCACCGTGCTCACGGACTGTCTGTCCCACTCCCATCGGGGAGGAGGTTTCGCCAGGGCCACCAGACTCAAAACGGCCTGGTGCAGGAAATGCTCCGTGGTCCCACAGCAAGTCGTCACAACTGCCCAACACATCACCGGCATCAGCCTACCCACTGGTAGGGGGGGGGAGGGGGGAAGGGGTTTGTTCACCAGGGTCCGTCCGAAGACAGAGTCGGACTCAGGGACTACACGTTACCCTATGGGAATAATCAATCAATCAGTAGCCGGGTGGCCCCTCCCCTAACACCCCACCCCACCACGGTCAGCCCAGCCCGACGGGTCACTCACAATACTCTGCAGTGTGCTCAGCTCGGTTTCCAGCCCCTGACAGCTGCGCCTCAGCTCCGTGAGCTTGGATTTCTCCCCGTCGATGGCACCCGCGTTGACGGTCATCTCTTGTTGCTTGCTCGCAATCTGAAACAGTTCAAAGTTCAGAAGCTCCAGAAAAAGGCTCCAAAGACCTCATCCCCGGGCGAGGAAGAAAAGAAATGGGATGCGCACTGGGAAGTCTGGGCGAAGGCAGAGGACTGTGGTGAGCTGCCTATGCCCCTGTGGGGGAGCCGGGCCCCAAGGAAGTATTTATACCCTATGGCACACCCCGTTCATGATACCCAGTTGATCCCTACACCACCCACACGCCAGAGATTCGGTTTAGGCAGACTAAACCTGGTGAGGATAGCGGCCGGCCTCATGCCTCACCGTCCCCCGGAACCCCGGACCTTACCCGATTCTAGTGGCGAGAAGAGAGGGGCTCAGTTCACCAATGGCTGAGCCAGCGCTGATCAAAACTGCCACCATGCAGAGGGTCAAGTTGTTGCTAAGCAAGTTTATAAATATCGTGAACTTATCGAGTGACGGTTTAGAGATCGGGATGGAAGGACACCGTGACGGTGGAGAAGGCGCTATTACATCATGTGGCGTGGGGGGGGGGCGGGGGACGTCAGACTGGGGAGTTCAATTCTAATGGTGGCTCTAAGGCGTCTGCTCGCCCTGCCCACGATCTCTCACTTCTCCGGTTCCCTCCCGTATCCCGAAGACAGGCCTGCGGAGAGGAAAATGGGATCGGCCATGGTGAATTGGGGGAGCAGACACGCCATGGGCCGAATGGCCTGTTTCTGACCCCTGTGTTCACCTGGACTCGGGAACAGGTGGGTCGCTCGTCCGTGAGGCTCGACGGGGCCGGCGGGGCCTGTTCTGCACTGAATCTCGGAATAAGTATCCACTTACCTCCTGTTTGTACCATTCGGCGGTCTCTGCCTTGTGCTGGTTGACCATGGCTTCATGTTTCTGCCGAATGTCTCCCAGAATCTTGAGCAAGTCCACGGAGTCTTCATCTTTGACATCGACAGAGACGTTCCCAGACATCTGAGACCTCAGGCTCCTGAGTTCCTGCAGGAAGGGGAAAAAAAACTCAGCGATGTCAGCCTCCGACTCCCAGCAGTGACACGGAACAGAGACAACTCACAATGTTCGGGCGGTGACGCCCATAGCTTACATCTTCATGGTTATTCCTGATGTAAATGAGCTCCTCTTTCAGGTTCTCGATATCTGTCTCCAGCTGACTCCTCTCGAGGGTCAGGTTGTCCAACATCATGCGCAGACCGTTGATATCGTTCTCAACGGACATCCTGATGGTCAACTCAGTTTCAAACCTATCGAGATGGGGAGAGAGCAGGAGATTCTGGTCATCGGTGGCCAGGGCTGAAGTCGTAAGGCATTTCATGCCCCCAAAGTGTACAAGATATCTGAACCTGTACTCGCTGGAATTCAGAAGAATGAGGGCTGACCTCATTGAGACACAACGAACGGTGAAAGAATGTGGAAAGGATGTTTCCTATAGTGGGGAAGTCTAGGACCAGAGGGCACAGATAGAGTGGAGGTGGAGAGGATGTTTCCTATAGTGGGGGAGTCTAGGACCAGAGGGCACAGATAGAGTGGATGTGAAGAGGGTGTTTCCTATAGTGGGGGAGTCTAGGACCAGAGGGCACAGATAGAGTGGATGTGGAGAGGATGTTTCCTATAGTGGGGAAGTCTAGGACCAGAGGGCACAGATAGAGTGGATGTGGAGAGGATGTTTCTTATAGTGGCGGAGTCTAGGACCAGAGGACACAAGTAGAGTGGATGTGGAGAGGGTGTTTCCTATAGTGGGGGAGTCTAGGACCAGAGGGCACAGATAGAGTGGATGCGGATAAGATGTTTCCTATAGTGGGGAAGTCTAGGACCAGAATGCACAGATAGAGTGGATATGGAGTGGATGTTTCCTATAGTGGGGGAGTCTAGGACCAGAGGACAGAAGTAGAGTGGATGTGGAGAGGGTGTTTCCTATAGTGGGGGAGTCTAGGATCAGAGGACACAAGTAGAGTGGATGTGGAGAGGGTGTTTCCTATAGTGGGGTAATCTAGGTCCAGAGGACACAGATGGAGTGGATGTGGAGAGGATGTTTCCTGCAGTGGGGGAGTCTCGGACCAGAGGACGCCGAGTGGATGTAGAGAGGATGTTTCGTGTAGTGTGGGAATCTAGGACCAGAGGGTACGGTTTAAGAACAGAGGAAGGTCCTATTAGATGGGAGATGAACCCTCATTTACTATCTGGTTCTCCACCCCTGCACTTGGATGAAGAACGAACATTTGCCCCAGAAGACTGGACGGTGACTATTGGATCCAATCGGGGACAGGGTTAGAAACCAAGTCGGAGGTTTGAGAGGAGATTAACTCCTGTTAACTCATTACAGGCCGAACTCCAGAATTCGCTGCATACTATGTTAGAAAAGCAAGGAAGATGTTAAATTCTGGAGCCAAAAAAAAACACAAGCATCATCTGTGGAGGGAGATACAGTCAACCCTATATGTTAACAATAGTCTATGTCATTTTTAGCCACACAACACACTCTGCAGATTTGAGGGTTTTTTTTAGCGGGGCTGGGGGGGGGGGGGGGGAAGAATACGGTGTGTCCATTTCCAGTTTCTTTGCCCCATGCTCCAGCCCAGTAGGTGGCGGTACTGGACCTCCTGCTTGTCTGCCAGTCGCCGTAAAACTTCCCGAGAAGCAGACGACGACCTGGAGGACTAATTCGGCCCATTGTCCGCCCTCCAGTAGAAGAGGGAGGGGCGGAGGAGGCGGACCCGGTCAGTTGGACCTCAATACTCGCATCGGCCGGCTCGGTACTAACTTGGTCCTGAAGTCTTCCGCCGCCAGTTTGGAGTTGTCCACCTGGAGCATGATTCCGGAGTTGGTGAGGATCAATTCGTTGATCTGTGGGAGACAGGCGGTGAACATGGACTGGGTGGAGCATGGGTGCGTGGGAAAACACAGGCGCACTGTCCCGCTCGCTTTCGGTGTCCAAGGTTAAACCCTGACATTCAATTACTACCTCTTTCCTCCCAGCCCCCGACAACCTCAGGGCTACGTCCTCCACCAACCCCTCACTACTCCACCCTTCCGTTACCCGCGCCCTTTCCACCTGCCCCTCCGCCCTCCTCTTTTCTCCACCCTGCCCTTCCCTCCACCCTCTACACACGACAGCCCTTCCCTCTGCCCTCTCCACCAGCCGCTCTCTCCTCCACCGTCCGTTCCCTCTGACCTCTCCACCAGCCCCTCTCTCCTCCATCCTGCCCTTCCCTGCGCCCTCTCCACCTTCCCTCCCTCTCTCTCCCGCACTCCGCCCGTCCTCCTTTCGCATTCGATCCTCTTTGCCCCGTGGGCTTTTTGCGGGTCCTCCCGCTCTCCCCCTCGCACGACCCGCAGACGGAAACTGAGGACACGCTGCGTGGTCGCCGGAAGCGCGGTGTTACTTGCCGACAGCCCCCCGCCCCACCCCCGACACCCTGGTGTTGGTCAAATCCGCAAATGGCGCGTCTCGTTGGCCGAGTGAGAAACAGAGTCAATCTTTAACCCCTGCCCCGGCCTTCCCCCATTCTCCACCAGCCTTCCCTCGCACCTAACCTTCTCCCCTCTGCAGAGGGCACAGCCTCACAACAAAGGGACGGCCACTTAGGACGGAGACGAGGCGGACGGCTGAGGCGGCGGCGGTCAGGTTGGGTACCCACGAACGGGAGGATCTCATGGGCGGCGAGGAGCCTCTTCCCTCCGCTCGCCCGTGGGTCACCCTTGGGCAGGGTTCCTAACCCGCCTTCCCCTCTACCCACCCCACCAACACTGACCGTGCTCACGGGAAGCCATGGGGACAGGTGGTGGACGGTCCTATGAGCAGCCGGTGCGGATCACAACTCCTGGTGATGTGACCACTGACACCAGGCAGACACTCTCTGAACGGTATTGATAATTGTTGGGGGGGGGGGGGGGCACCCGCCGTGCAAAGACATCTCCCGGAGGGTTCAATGGCCTCTGTAACTTTGCAAAGGTGCATTTGGAAGGGGCAATAGATCAGCCAGACTGTAATGGCGAAACACACTCAATCGGCCGAATGGGCTCTTTCTACCCATCATGTAGAAATGGCCATCATCCTCCCACCCTGACCATCTTCCCCTCACACACACACACACACACACACACACACACACACACACACACACACACACACACACACACACACACACACACACACACACACACACACACACACACACACACACACACACACACACACCCTGGGGAGGAGGTGTCAGCTGTTTATTCCCGGGCTCTTACCTTTTCGCGGAGGTTGTTGATGGTGGCCCAGTACTCGCTGTAGTCGCGGTTGGCGGGACCGGCCTGTTGGTAGTACTCCCGGATCTGAAGCTCCAGTTCGGCGTTGGACTTCTCCAGGGAGCGCACCTTCTCCAGGTACGCCGCCAGCCGGTCGTTCAGCGACTGCATGGTCTCTTTCTCGTTGGTCACAGCGGAGGAGGAGGAGGAGGACATGCTGAAGCCTCCCGCGCCGCCGAACCCACCGCTGAACCCGCCGCCGGATGCGGACATCAGGCCGGAGCTCATTCCCAGGCCGGCGCCCAGGGACGAGCCCATGCCGTAGCTGGAGACTCGACTGCCGGACATGCGGCCCTGGCCGAAACTGGACATACAGCTTCCCCGCATGCTTGAGGAGGTCCCGGTCAAACTCCGGGATCCCAGGGTCTGACACGAGGTGCTGCTGGCGAAGCTGGATCCTCAGCCTGCACGAAGCCAATGGTGTGCGGACACCTGCTCCTCGCTTCTTTATATCCTCATCCCGAGCAGGGCCACCGCCCAGAGAAAAGAATGCGCTGGGCGTGGAGCCTGGGGCTCTTTGGAGGGTCCCGAGTTACGGCGGACACACCCAGAGTCCGAAATACACGACCCCACCGCCTCCCACGCCCGCGGAGCAGGTCTGATTCATTCTGGAGCAGAGAGAGAGAGAAGTTTCTCCAAGTTTAACTGTTCAAGTGCAAGTTTACTTTTCGTTCAATGATATTCCCGAAAGCAGCGTTCCTCCAGGAGCAGGGTGTGGAGAGTGGGTGGAGGGGTGGGGGAGGGGGGGGTGAACGAATGAGGAATGACATGGTGAGGCAGTGAAGATGTCACGGTCACGCACCGCCGAGCTCGGTTCATGACGGCGACTCGGAGCTCTGGACCCGGACTGGCCGAGGTCGAGAGCGTGGGAATTGTCCCTTCGCGCCGGCCTTTACCCCACTTTTAAAAAATCCCCTGCACAGATTTCACACTGTCAGTGGATTCTTTACAAAGCCAGCAGAATACTACTTAACACGTTCAGTGTGAATGTTGGATGCAGAAGGTGCATTCTTGTCCTGGCGAGGAGTCTCAGCCCGAAACGGCGTCAGTTTATTCCCCTCCATAGAGGCTGCCTGACCTGCTGAGTTCCTCCAGAATTTTGTGTGCGTCAGTGTGTGTGTGTGTGTGTGTGTGTGTGTGTGTGTGTGTGTGTGTGTGTGTGTGTGTGTGTGTGTGTGTGTGTGTGTGTCTGTCTGTCTGTCTGTCTGTCTGTCTGACTGTCGGTGTGTGTGTGTTATTCCCGTAAAGCTTCAAATGACGAATAAAGTGTATTTTAATTTAAAAATAGTTTGGGGATGTGACAGCGTCGGGGGGTCAGGGATGGGAACGGACACGAACCAGCGCTGAAAGGGCTGAAGACTTCCCCAGGCAGAGACCCGGTGTGGCTGTGGGGGAGGGACAGGGTGTGGGGCGTCGCAGATCCCGTCCCGTCGATAATGGATGTCCGGTCAGTTGTTAATTTCAAAACGTGTCATCGGCAAATTCCGTTGAGGGAAGACGGGAGGGGATCGCTCGGGCAGTTCGGTACCTTAAGGGGGTTATAGCCGGGGTTGGGAGTGCGGGCAAGCTCCCATTACCGATTAAACGCCCCCAATAGCGTGCGTCTCAAACAGCCTCTGACAGCTCCCGGCCTTCACGTGTGGTTTAGCCACTAAGCCCGGCGGAGCCGTGGCTACTGACAGGAGAAGGGGCAAAGGCGGGTCACTGGCGCATTAAAACCAGTCGCTCCAGGCAGATGGGGCTCGTCAGCCGCGGTTGGCAGCTCAGTTAGGAGAAGGAAAACTGATCTCACACCTCCCGCTGCCTTGCGGCTGAACCCACTCGTGGGGAGGGCTTCGGGAGTGAACCCTTGAGGGGAAAAATCCGGAGCTGGAGTCCCTAAGACAATCTTCCGCTGACGGGCAAACCCTGCGATGCCGTGGTGTGCAGGCTGTATCGGTCTCGGCCGTTCCTGCGTGGATAGGGGGTGCTCGCCGCACAGGCAACAGCTTGTTCTCCGTATCGCTGAGCCCTGGCTCGCGTACTGGCGTGTTACGCGGACAGCCGGGGACGCAACGGTCATGGTCAACTCCAACCCACAGTTCTTCTGAGAATGGGTGCTCCGTCAACCGGAGCTACGGTTAATAGTAGTAACCCCCCTCCCCACACACACACACACACACACACACACACACACACACACACACACACACACACACACACACACACACACACACACACACACACACAGCACTCTGGTGGCGGGGGTGGGGGGGGGGAATTCACAGGGAGACCAACACATAACGCTCCCCAGCCCCCGCCGCTGCCACAGCGTCCCGATCTGCACGAACCACAAGTTCCAATGCCTCCAGCAATAATGATATTGCTTTTGACAAAGACAAATTAAAAAGAAATCATTATCTACACTCGAATGCCCGTAGATTAACAGTTCCTGGGACGGTGGGCGAGGGACAACAGGTATTAAAAATCTACACACAGCAGACGGATAAATCGTCAGAAGATATATTTACATTAACGAAAGCAGGCTCCCTCCTTCCAAGAGATTTCTAGCGGAATTGTTTTCTGCGGAATTGTTTTCAGTAGCGAACGGCTCCGGGACTCAGCTGAGAAAAGATGTGCTGGCATTTGAGGGGGGGGGGGGGGGGTGTGGCGGAGGGTTCCCGAGAAAGATAACGAGAACGATGGGGTTAGTGTATGGGTCTCAGGACAACGGGATCCTCGCACCAGTTGGCCTCAGCGGGCTACACTTGGAGATGATTGAAAGGGGACGCAGAACCGGGCCGGGACAGACCCCAAACCAATGGGCGACGTGATTCACTTTGGGAGCGAAATCACAAGCAGGAAGTTACAGGATGCTGCCTGGATTAGAGAGGGTGCACATGATATTCACCAGGATGCTGCCTGGATTAGAGAGGGTGCAGAGGAGATTCACCAGGATGCTGCCTGGATTAGAGAGGGTGCAGAGGAGATTCACCAGGATGCTGCCTGGATTAGAGAGGGCGCAGAGGAAATACACCAGGATGCTGCCTGGATTAGACAGGGTGCACATGATATTCACCAGGATGCTGCCTGGATTAGAGAGGGTGCACATGATATTCACCAGGATGCTGCCTGGATTAGAGAGGGTGCAGCTGAGATTCATAACATGATATCTGGATTAGAGAGGGTGCAGAGGAGATTCTCAAGGATGATGCGTGGATCAGAGAGGGTGCAGAGGAGATTCACAAGGATGCTGCCCGGATTAGTGAGGGTGCAGGGGGCATTCAAATAGGATGATCCCTGATTACAGAAGCTGCAGAGAAGATTCACAAGTGTGCTGCCTGAATAAGGGAGGGTGCAGAGGAGATTCAGCTGGATGCTGTCTGGAATAGAGAGGGTGCAGAGGAGATTCACCAGGATGATGCCTGGATTAGAGAGGGTGCAGCTGAGATTCATAACATGATATCTGGATTAGAGAGGGTGCAGAGGAGATTCTCAAGGATGATGCCTGGATCAGAGAGGGTGCAGAGGAGATTCACAAGGATGCTGCCCGGATTAGTGAGGGTGCAGGGGGCATTCAAATAGGATGATCCCTGATTACAGAAGCTGCAGAGAAGATTCACAAGTGTGCTGCCTGAATAAGGGAGGGTGCAGAGGAGATTCAGCTGGATGCTGTCTGGAATAGAGAGGGTGCAGAGGAAATTCACCAGGATGCTGCCTGGATTAGAGAGGGGGCAGAGGAGATTCACCAATTGCTGCCTGGAATAGAGACGGTGCAGTTGAGATTCACCAGGATGATACCTAAATTAGAGAGGGTGCAGAGGAGTTTCAAAAAGGATGCCGCCCGGATTAGAGCGAGAGCAGAGGACATTTACCATGATACTGCCTTCATTAGAGAGAGTGCAGAGGAGATTCACCAGGATACTGCCTGGATTAGAGAGGGTGCAGATTAGATTCACTGGGATGCCGCTTGGATTAGAAAGGGTGCAGAGGAGATTCGCCAGGTTGCTGCCTGGATTAGTGCGTTCACAGAGGAGGTTGACCAGGATGCTGCCTGGATTAGAGAGGGTGCTGAGGAGATACACCAGAATGCTGCCTGGATCAGAGATGGTGCAGAGGAGATTCAATAGGAAGCTGCCTGGAATAGAGAGGGTGCAGCTGAGATTCATAACAAGAAATCTGGATTAGAGAGGGTGCAGAGTAGATTCACAAGGATGCTGCCTGGATTAGAGAGGGTGCAGAGGAGATTCACCAGGATGCTGCCTGGATTAGAGAGGGCGCAGAGGAAATACACCAGGATGCTGCCTGGATTAGACAGGGTGCACATGATATTCACCAGGATGCTGCCTGGATTAGAGAGGGTGCACATGATATTCACCAGGATGCTGCCTGGATTAGAGAGGGTGCAGCTGAGATTCATAACATGATATCTGGATTAGAGAGGGTGCAGAGGAGATTCTCAAGGATGATGCGTGGATCAGAGAGGGTGCAGAGGAGATTCACAAGGATGCTGCCCGGATTAGTGAGGGTGCAGGGGGCATTCAAATAGGATGATCCCTGATTACAGAAGCTGCAGAGAAGATTCACAAGTGTGCTGCCTGAATAAGGGAGGGTGCAGAGGAGATTCAGCTGGATGCTGTCTGGAATAGAGAGGGTGCAGAGGAGATTCACCAGGATGATGCCTGGATTAGAGAGGGTGCAGCTGAGATTCATAACATGATATCTGGATTAGAGAGGGTGCAGAGGAGATTCTCAATGATGATGCCTGGATCAGAGAGGGTGCAGAGGAGATTCACAAGGATGCTGCCCGGATTAGTGAGGGTGCAGGGGGCATTCAAATAGGATGATCCCTGATTACAGAAGCTGCAGAGAAGATTCACAAGTGTGCTGCCTGAATAAGGGAGGGTGCAGAGGAGATTCAGCTGGATGCTGTCTGGAATAGAGAGGGTGCAGAGGAAATTCACCAGGATGCTGCCTGGATTAGAGAGGGGGCAGAGGAGATTCACCAATTGCTGCCTGGAATAGAGACGGTGCAGTTGAGATTCACCAGGATGATACCTAAATTAGAGAGGGTGCAGAGGAGTTTCAAAAAGGATGCCGCCCGGATTAGAGCGAGAGCAGAGGACATTTACCATGATACTGCCTTCATTAGAGAGAGTGCAGAGGAGATTCACCAGGATACTGCCTGGATTAGAGAGGGTGCAGATTAGATTCACTGGGATGACGCTTGGATTAGAAAGGGTGCAGAGGAGATTCGCCAGGTTGCTGCCTGGATTAGTGCGTTCACAGAGGAGGTTGACCAGGATGCTGCCTGGATTAGAGAGGGTGCTGAGGAGATACACCAGAATGCTGCCTGGATCAGAGATGGTGCAGAGGAGATTCAATAGGAAGCTGCCTGGAATAGAGAGGGTGCAGCTGAGATTCATAACAAGAAACCTGGATTAGAGAGGGTGCAGAGTAGATTCACAAGGATGCTGCCTGGATTAGAGTGGGTGCAGAGGAGATTCAACAGGATGCTGCCTGGTTTAGAGAAGGGGCAAAGAAAATTAACAAGGATGCAGCCTAGATTAGAGACGGTGCAGAGGAGATTCACCAGGATGCTGCCTTGATTAGAGAGGGTGCAGAGGATATTCAGCAGGATGCTGCCTGGAATAGAGAGGGTGCAGAGGAAATTCACCAGGATGCTGCTTGGATTAGAAAGGATGCAATGGAGATTCACAAGGATGCTGCCTGGATTAGTGAGGGTGCGGAGGAAATTCACCAGGATGCTGCCTGGATTAGAGAGGGGGCAGAGGAGATTCACCAGATGCTGCCAGGAATAGAGACGGTGCAATTGAGATTCACCAGGATGCTCCCTGGATTAGAGTGTGTGCTGAGGAGATTCACCAGGTTGCTGCCTGGATTAGTGCGTTCACAGAGGAGGTTGACCAGGATGCTGCCTGGATTAGAGATGGTGCAGAGGAGATTCACCAGGATGCTGCCTGGATTAGAGAGGGGTCAGAGGAGATTCACCACGAAGCTGCCTGGAATAGAGAGGGTGCAGCTGAGATTCATAACAAGATATCTGGATTAGAGAGGGTGCACAGTAGATTCACCAGGATGATGCCCGGATTAGAGCGAGAGCAGAGGACATTTACCATGATACTGCCTTCATTAGAGAGGGTACAGAGGAGATTCACCAGGATGCTCCCTGGATTAGAGAGGGTGCTGAGGATATTCACCAGGTTGCTGCCTGGATTAGTGCGTTCACAGAGGAGGTTGACCAGGATGCTGCCTGGATTAGAGAGCGTGCAGAGGAGATTCGCCAGATGCGGCCTGGAATAGAGACGGTGCAGTTGAGATTCACCCGGATGATACCTAAATTAGAGAGGGTGCAGAGGAGTTTCAAAAAGGATGCCGCCCGGATTAGAGCGAGAGCAGAGGACATTCACCATGATACTGCCTTCATTAGAGAGGGTGCAGAGGAGATTCACAAGGATCCTACCCGGATTAGTGAGGGTGCAGGGGGCATTCAAATAGGTTGACCACTGATTACAGAAGCCTCAGAGGAGATTCACAAGGGTGCTGCCTGAATTAGAGAGGGTGCAGAGGAGATTCACCAGAATGCTGCCTGGATTAGAGAGGGTGCAGAGGAAATTCACCAGGATGCTGCCTGGATTAGAGACGGTGCAGTTGAGATTCATCAGGATGATACCTAAATTAGAGAGGGTACAGAGGAGTTTAAAAAAGGATGCCGCCCGGATTAGTGCGAGAGCAGAGGACATTTACCATGATACTGCCTTCATTAGAGAGGGTACAGAGGAGATTCACCAGGATGCTCCCTGGATTAGAGAGGGTGCTGAGGAGATTCACTTGGTTGCTGCCTGGATTAGTGCGTTCACACAGGAGGTTGACCAGGATGCTGCCTGGATCAGAGATGGTGCAGAGGAGATTCACCATGATACTGCCTTCATTAGAGAGGGTGCAGAGGAGATTCACCAGGATGCTGCCTGGATTAGAGAGGGTGCTGAGGAGATTCACCAGGTTGCTGCCTGAATTAGTGCGTTCACAGAGGAGGTTGACCAGGATGCTGCCTGGATCAGAGATGGTGCAGAGGAGATTCACCATGATACTGCCTTCATTAGAGAGGGTGCAGAGGAGATTCACCAGGATGCTGCCTGGATTAGAGTGCGTGCAGAGGAGATTCACCAGGATGCTGCCTGGATTAGAGAGGGGGCAGACGAGATTCACCACGAAGCTGCCTGGAATAGAGTGGGTGCAGCAGAGATTCATAACAAGGTATCTGGATTAGAGAGGATGCAGAGATGATTCACAAGGATGCTGCCTGGATTAGAGAGGGTGCAGAGCAGATTCACAAGGATCCTACCCGGATTAGTGAGGGTGCAGGGGGCATTCAAATAGGTTGAGCACAGATTACAGAAGCCTCAGAAGAGATTCAATGTGATGCCGCTTGGATTAGAAAGGGTGCAGAGGAGGTTCACCAGGATGCTGCCAGGATTAGAGAGCGTGCAGAGGAGATTCGCCAGATGCTGCCTGGAATAGAGACGGTGCAGTTTAGATTCACCCGGATGATACCTAAATTAGAGAAGGTGCAGAGGAGTTTCAAAAAGGATGCCGCCCGGATTAGAGCGAGAGCAGAGGACATTCACCATGATACTGCCTTCATTAGAGAGGGTGCAGAGGAGATTCACAAAGATCCTACCCGGATTAGTGAGGGTGCAGGGGGCATTCAAATAGGTTGACCACTGATTACAGAAGCCTCAGAGGAGATTCACAAGGGTGCTGCCTGAATTAGGGAGGGTGCAGAGGAGATTCAGCTGGATGCTGTCTGGAAAGAGAGGGTACAGAGGAAATTCACCAGGATGCTGCCTGGATTAGAGACGGTGCAGTTGAGATTCATCAGGATGATACCTAAATTAGAGAGGGTGCAGAGGAGATTAAAAAAGGATGCCGCCCGGATTAGAGCGAGAGCAGAGGACATTTACCATGATACTGCCTTCATTAGAGAGGGTACAGAGGAGATTCACCAGGATGCTCCCTGGATTAGGGAGGGTGCTGAGGAGATTCACCAGGTTGCTGCCTGGATTAGTGCGTTCACAGAGGAGGTTGACCAGGATGCTGCCTGGATCAGAGATGGTGCAGAGGAGATTCACCATGATACTGCCTTCATTAGAGAGGGTGCAGAGGAGATTCACCAGGATGCTGCCTGGATTAGAGTGCGTGCAGAGGAGATTCACCAGGATGCTGCCTGGATTAGAGAGGGGGCAGACGAGATTCACCACGAAGCTGCCTGGATTAGAGTGGGTGCAGCAGAGATTCATAACAAGATATCTGGATTAGAGAGGATGCAGAGATGATTCACAAGGATGCTGCCTGGATTAGAGAGGGTGCAGAGGAGATTCAACAGGATGCTGCCTGGATTAGAGAAGGGGCAAAGGAGATTCACCAGGATGCTGCCTAGATTAGGGACGGTGCAGAGGAGATTCACCAGGATGCTGCCTGGAATAGAGACGGTGCAGTTGAGATTCACCAGGTTGTTACCTAAATTAGAGAGTGTGCAGAGGAGTTTCAAAAAGGATGCCGCCGAGATTAGAGCGAGGGTAGAGGACATTCAACATGATACTGCCTTCATTAGAGAAGATGCAGAGGAGATTCAGCAGGATGCTGCCTGGATTAGTGAGGGTGCAGATTAGATTCACTGGGATGCCGCTTGGATTAGAAAGGGTGCAGAGAAGATTCACCAGGTTGCTGCCTGGATTAGTGCGTTCACAGAGGAGGTTGACCAGGACGCTGCCTGGATTAGAGTGGGTGCAGAGGAGATTCACCATGATACTGCCTTCATTAGAGAGGGTGCAGAGATTCACAAGGATGTTGCCAGGATTACAGAGGGTTCAGAGGAGATTCTGAAAGGATGGTGCCCAGATTAGAGAGGGTGCAGAGGAGATTCACCAGGATGCTGCCTGGATTAGAGAGGGTGCTGAGGAAATTCATCAGTATGATGCCTGGATTAGAGAGGGTACATATTAGATTCACTGGGATGCCGCTTGGATTAGAAAGGGTGCAGAAGAGATTCACCAGGTTGCTGCCTGGATTAGTGCGTTCACAGAGGAGGTTGACCAGGGTGCTGCCTGGATCAGAGATGGTGCAGAGGAGATTCAACAGGACTTTCCATGGATGCGGGAGGGTGCAGAGGAGATTCACAAGGATGCTGCCTGGATTAGAGAGGGGGCAGAGGAGATTCATCAGGACATTCCATGGATGCGGGAGGGTGCAGAGGAGATTCACCAGGATAACTCCTGGATTAGAGAGGGTGCAGAGGAAATTCACCGGGTGCTGCCTGGAATAGAGAAGCTGCAGATGAGATTCAGCAGGATGCTGCCTGGATCAGAGAGGGTGCAGAGGAGATTCACCAGGATGATACTGGATTAGAGAGGGTATAAAGGAGGTTCACCAGAATGCTGCACGGATTAGCGAGGGTGCAGAGGAGATTCACCAGGATACTACCCGGATTGGAGAGGTTAAATAGGAGATTAACCAGGATGATGCCTGCATTAGAGAGAGTGCAAATGAGATTCACCAGGATGATGCCTGGATTAGAGAGAGTGCAGAGGAGATTCACCAGGATGATACTTGGATTAGAGAGGGTTCATATGATTCACCAGGATGATACCTGGTCTATAGGGAGTATGCAGATAAGATTCACCAGGATGATACCTGGATTGGAGAGGGTGCAGAGGAGATTCACCAGGATGATACTTGGAATAGAGAGGGTGCATATGATTCACCAGGATGATACCTGGTATATAGAGAGAATGCAGATAAGATTCACCAGGATGATACCTGGATTAGAAAGGGTGCAAAGGAGATTCACCAGGATGATACCTGGATTAGAGAGATTGCAACGGAGATTCACCGGGATGCTGCCTGGATTAGAGAGGGTGCAGAGGAGATTCGCCAAGATGCTGCCTAGATTAGAGAAGGTGCAGAGGAGATTCGCCAAGATGCTGCCTGGATTAGAGAAGGTGCAGAGGAGATTCACCAGGATGCTGCCTGGATTAGAGAGAGTGCAGAGGAGATACACCAGAATGCTGCCTGGATTACAGAGCGTGCAGAGGAGATTCACCAGGATGCTGCCTGGAATAGAGAGGGTGCAGTTGAGATTCATAACAAGATATCTGGATTAGAGAAGGTGCAGAGTAGATTCACCAGATGCTGCCTGGAATAGAGACGGTGCAGTTGAGATTCACCCGGATGATACCTAAATTAGAGAAGGTGCAGAGGAGTTTCAAAAAGGATGCCGCCCGGATTAGAGCGAGAGCAGAGGACATTCACCATGATACTGCCTTCATTAGAGAGGGTGCAGAGGAGATTCACAAAGATCCTACCCGGATTAGTGAGGGTGCAGGGGGCATTCAAATAGGTTGACCACTGATTACAGAAGCCTCAGAGGAGATTCACAAGGGTGCTGCCTGAATTAGGGAGGGTGCAGAGGAGATTCAGCTGGATGCTGTCTGGAAAGAGAGGGTACAGAGGAAATTCACCAGGATGCTGCCTGGATTAGAGACGGTGCAGTTGAGATTCATCAGGATGATACCTAAATTGGAGAGGGTGCAGAGGAGATTAAAAAAGGATGCCGCCCGGATTAGAGCGAGAGCAGAGGACATTTACCATGATACTGCCTTCATTAGAGAGGGTACAGAGGAGATTCACCAGGATGCTCCCTGGATTAGGGAGGGTGCTGAGGAGATTCACCAGGTTGCTGCCTGGATTAGTGCGTTCACAGAGGAGGTTGACCAGGATGCTGCCTGGATCAGAGATGGTGCAGAGGAGATTCACCATGATACTGCCTTCATTAGAGAGGGTGCAGAGGAGATTCACCAGGATGCTGCCTGGATTAGAGTGCGTGCAGAGGAGATTCACCAGGATGCTGCCTGGATTAGAGAGGGGGCAGACGAGATTCACCACGAAGCTGCCTGGATTAGAGTGGGTGCAGCAGAGATTCATAACAAGATATCTGGATTAGAGAGGATGCAGAGATGATTCACAAGGATGCTGCCTGGATTAGAGAGGGTGCAGAGGAGATTCAACAGGATGCTGCCTGGATTAGAGAAGGGGCAAAGGAGATTCACCAGGATGCTGCCTAGATTAGGGACGGTGCAGAGGAGATTCACCAGGATGCTGCCTGGAATAGAGACGGTGCAGTTGAGATTCACCAGGTTGTTACCTAAATTAGAGAGTGTGCAGAGGAGTTTCAAAAAGGATGCCGCCGAGATTAGAGCGAGGGTAGAGGACATTCAACATGATACTGCCTTCATTAGAGAAGATGCAGAGGAGATTCAGCAGGATGCTGCCTGGATTAGTGAGGGTGCAGATTAGATTCACTGGGATGCCGCTTGGATTAGAAAGGGTGCAGAGAAGATTCACCAGGTTGCTGCCTGGATTAGTGCGTTCACAGAGGAGGTTGACCAGGACGCTGCCTGGATTAGAGTGGGTGCAGAGGAGATTCACCATGATACTGCCTTCATTAGAGAGGGTGCAGAGATTCACAAGGATGTTGCCAGGATTACAGAGGGTTCAGAGGAGATTCTGAAAGGATGGTGCCCAGATTAGAGAGGGTGCAGAGGAGATTCACCAGGATGCTGCCTGGATTAGAGAGGGTGCTGAGGAAATTCATCAGTATGATGCCTGGATTAGAGAGGGTACATATTAGATTCACTGGGATGCCGCTTGGATTAGAAAGGGTGCAGAAGAGATTCACCAGGTTGCTGCCTGGATTAGTGCGTTCACAGAGGAGGTTGACCAGGGTGCTGCCTGGATCAGAGATGGTGCAGAGGAGATTCAACAGGACTTTCCATGGATGCGGGAGGGTGCAGAGGAGATTCACAAGGATGCTGCCTGGATTAGAGAGGGGGCAGAGGAGATTCATCAGGACATTCCATGGATGCGGGAGGGTGCAGAGGAGATTCACCAGGATAACTCCTGGATTAGAGAGGGTGCAGAGGAAATTCACCGGGTGCTGCCTGGAATAGAGAAGCTGCAGATGAGATTCAGCAGGATGCTGCCTGGATCAGAGAGGGTGCAGAGGAGATTCACCAGGATGATACTGGATTAGAGAGGGTATAAAGGAGGTTCACCAGAATGCTGCACGGATTAGCGAGGGTGCAGAGGAGATTCACCAGGATACTACCCGGATTGGAGAGGTTAAATAGGAGATTAACCAGGATGATGCCTGCATTAGAGAGAGTGCAAATGAGATTCACCAGGATGATGCCTGGATTAGAGAGAGTGCAGAGGAGATTCACCAGGATGATACTTGGATTAGAGAGGGTTCATATGATTCACCAGGATGATACCTGGTCTATAGGGAGTATGCAGATAAGATTCACCAGGATGATACCTGGATTGGAGAGGGTGCAGAGGAGATTCACCAGGATGATACTTGGAATAGAGAGGGTGCATATGATTCACCAGGATGATACCTGGTATATAGAGAGAATGCAGATAAGATTCACCAGGATGATACCTGGATTAGAAAGGGTGCAAAGGAGATTCACCAGGATGATACCTGGATTAGAGAGATTGCAAAGGAGATTCACCGGGATGCTGCCTGGATTAGAGAGGGTGCAGAGGAGATTCGCCAAGATGCTGCCTAGATTAGAGAAGGTGCAGAGGAGATTCGCCAAGATGCTGCCTGGATTAGAGAAGGTGCAGAGGAGATTCACCAGGATGCTGCCTGGATTAGAGAGAGTGCAGAGGAGATACACCAGAATGCTGCCTGGATTACAGAGCGTGCAGAGGAGATTCACCAGGATGCTGCCTGGAATAGAGAGGGTGCAGTTGAGATTCATAACAAGATATCTGGATTAGAGAAGGTGCAGAGTAGATTCACCAGATGCTGCCTGGAATAGAGACGGTGCAGTTGAGATTCACCAGGATGATAAATTAGAGAGGGTGCAGAGGAGTTTCAAAAAGGATGCCGCCCGGATTAGAGCGAGAGCAGAGGACATTCACCATGATACTGCCTTCATCAGAGAGGGTGCAGAGGAGATTCACAAGGATGCTGCCTGGATTAGAGAGGGTGCAGAGGAGATTCACCAGGTGCTACCTGGAATAGAGCCGGTGCAGTTGAGATTCACCAGGTTGTTACCTAAATTAGAGAGGGTGCAGAGGAGTTTCAAAAAGGATGCCGCCGAGATTAGAGCGAGGGTAGAGGACATTCACCATGATACTGACTTCATTAGAGAGGATGCAGTGGAGATTCACCAGGATGCTGCCTGGATTAGAGAGAGTGCAGAGGAGATACACCAGAATGCTGCCTGGAATAGAGAGGGTGCAGCCGAGATTCATAACAAGATATCTGGATTAGAGAAGGTGCAGAGTAGATTCACCAGATGCTGCCTGGAATAGAGACGGTGCAGTTGAGATTCACCAGGATGATAAATTAGAGAGGGTGCAGAGGAGTTTCAAAAAGGATGCCGCCCGGATTAGAGCGAGAGCAGAGGACATTCACCATGATACTGCCTTCATCAGAGAGGGTGCAGAGGAGATTCACAAGGATGCTGCCTGGATTAGAGAGGGTGCTGAGGAAATTCAACAGTATGATGCCTGGATTAGAGACGGTGCAGAGGAGATTCACCAGGATGCTGCCTGGATTAGAGAGGTTGCAGAGGAGATTCACCAGGTGCTACCTGGAATAGAGACGGTGCAGTTGAGATTCACCAGGTTGTTACCTAAATTAGAGAGGGTGCAGAGGAGTTTCAAAAAGGATGCCGCCGAGATTAGAGCGAGGGTAGAGGACATTCACCATGATACTGCCTTCATTAGAGAGGATGCAGTGGAGATTCACCAGGATGCTGCCTGGATTAGAGAGAGTGCAGAGGAGATACACCAGAATGCTGCCTGGATTACAGAGCGTGCAGAGGAGATTCACCAGGATGCTGCCTGGAATAGAGAGGGTGCAGCTGAGATTCATAACAAGATATCTGGATTAGAGAGGGTGCAGAGTAGATTCACCAGATGCTGCCTGGAATAGAGACGGTGCAGTTGAGATTCACCAGGTTGTTACCTAAATTAGAGAGGGTGCAGAGGAGATTCACCAGGTGCTACCTGGAATAGAGACGGTGCAGTTGAGATTCACCAGGTTGTTACCTAAATTAGAGAGGGTGCAGAGGAGTTTCAAAAAGGATGCCGCCGAGATTAGAGCGAGGGTAGAGGACATTCACCATGATACTGCCTTCATTAGAGAGGATGCAGTGGAGATTCACCAGGATGCTGCCTGGATTAGAGAGAGTGCAGAGGAGATTCACCAGGATGCTGCCTGGAATAGAGAGGGTGCAGCTGAGATTCATAACAAGATATCTGGATTAGAGAGGGTGCAGAGTAGATTCACCAGATGCTGCCTGGAATAGAAACGGTGCAGTTGAGATTCACCAGGATGATACCTAAATTAGAGAGAGTGCAGAGCAGTTTCAAAAATGATGCGGCGCTGATTAGAGCGAGAGCAGAGGACATTCACCATGATACTGCCTTCATTAGAGATGGTGGTGTGGAGATTCACCAGGATGCTGCCTGGATTAGAGAGGGGGCTGAGGAGATTCAACAGGACTTTCCATGGATGCGGGAGGGTGCAGAGGAGATTCACAAGGATGCTGCCTGGATTAGAGAGGGGGCAGAGGAGATTCATCAGGACATTCCATGGATGCGGGAGGGTGCAGAGGAGATTCACCAGGATAACTCCTGGATTAGAGAGGGTGCAGAGGAAATTCACCGGGTGCTGCCTGGAATAGAGAAGCTGCAGATGAGATTCAGCAGGATGCTGCCTGGATCAGAGAGGGTGCAGAGGAGATTCACCAGGATGATACTGGATTAGAGAGGGTATAAAGGAGGTTCACCAGAATGCTGCACGGATTAGCGAGGGTGCAGAGGAGATTCACCAGGATACTACCCGGATTGGAGAGGTTAAATAGGAGATTAACCAGGATGATGCCTGCATTAGAGAGAGTGCAAATGAGATTCACCAGGATGATGCCTGGATTAGAGAGAGTGCAGAGGAGATTCACCAGGATGATACTTGGATTAGAGAGGGTTCATATGATTCACCAGGATGATACCTGGTCTATAGGGAGTATGCAGATAAGATTCACCAGGATGATACCTGGATTGGAGAGGGTGCAGAGGAGATTCACCAGGATGATACTTGGAATAGAGAGGGTGCATATGATTCACCAGGATGATACCTGGTATATAGAGAGAATGCAGATAAGATTCACCAGGATGATACCTGGATTAGAAAGGGTGCAAAGGAGATTCACCAGGATGATACCTGGATTAGAGAGATTGCAAAGGAGATTCACCGGGATGCTGCCTGGATTAGAGAGGGTGCAGAGGAGATTCGCCAAGATGCTGCCTGGATTAGAGAAGGTGCAGAGGAGATTCGCCAAGATGCTGCCTGGATTAGAGAAGGTGCAGAGGAGATTCACCAGGATGCTGCCTGGATTAGAGAGAGTGCAGAGGAGATACACCAGAATGCTGCCTGGATTACAGAGCGTGCAGAGGAGATTCACCAGGATGCTGCCTGGAATAGAGAGGGTGCAGTTGAGATTCATAACAAGATATCTGGATTAGAGAAGGTGCAGAGTAGATTCACCAGATGCTGCCTGGAATAGAGACGGTGCAGTTGAGATTCACCAGGATGATAAATTAGAGAGGGTGCAGAGGAGTTTCAAAAAGGATGCCGCCCGGATTAGAGCGAGAGCAGAGGACATTCACCATGATACTGCCTTCATCAGAGAGGGTGCAGAGGAGATTCACAAGGATGCTGCCTGGATTAGAGAGGGTGCTGATGAATTTCAACAGTATGATGCCTGGATTAGAGACGGTGCAGAGGAGATTCACCAGGATGCTGCCTGGATTAGAGAGGGTGCAGAGGAGATTCACCAGGTGCTACCTGGAATAGAGACGGTGCAGTTGAGATTCACCAGGTTGTTACCTAAATTAGAGAGGGTGCAGAGGAGTTTCAAAAAGGATGCCGCCGAGATTAGAGCGAGGGTAGAGGACATTCACCATGATACTGACTTCATTAGAGAGGATGCAGTGGAGATTCACCAGGATGCTGCCTGGATTAGAGAGAGTGCAGAGGAGATACACCAGAATGCTGCCTGGAATAGAGAGGGTGCAGCTGAGATTCATAACAAGATATCTGGATTAGAGAAGGTGCAGAGTAGATTCACCAGATGCTGCCTGGAATAGAGACGGTGCAGTTGAGATTCACCAGGATGATAAATTAGAGAGGGTGCAGAGGAGTTTCAAAAAGGATGCCGCCCGGATTAGAGCGAGAGCAGAGGACATTCACCATGATACTGCCTTCATCAGAGAGGGTGTAGAGGAGATTCAACAGGATGCTGCCTGGATTAGAGAGGGTGCTGAGGAAATTCAACAGTATGATGCCTGGATTAGAGAGGGTGCAGATTAGATTCACTGGGATGCCGCTTGGATTAGAAAGTGTGCAGAGGAGATTCGCCAGGTTGCTGCCTGGATTAGTGCGTTCACAGAGGAGGTTGACCAGGATGCTGCCTGGATTAGAGAGGGTGCTGAGGAGATACACCAGAATGCTGCCTGGATCAGAGATGGTGCAGAGGAGATTCAATAGGATGCTGCCTGGATTAGAGAGGGGTCAGAGGAGATTCACCACGAAGCTGCCTGGAATAGAGAGGGTGCAGCTGAGATTCATAACAAGAAATCTGGATTAGAGAGGGTGCAGAGTAGATTCACAAGGATGCTGCCTGGATTAGAGTGGGTGCAGAGGAGATTCAACAGGATGCTGCCTGGATTAGAGAAGGGGCAAAGAAAATTAACAAGGATGCAGCCTAGATTAGAGACGGTGCAGAGGATATTCAGCAGGATGCTGCCTGGAATAGAGAGGGTGCAGAGGAAATTCACCAGGATGCTGCTTGGATTAGAAAGGATGCAATGGAGATTCACAAGGATGCTGCCTGGATTAGTGAGGGTGCGGAGGAAATTCACCAGGATGCTGCCTGGATTAGAGAGGGGGCAGAGGAGATTCACCAGATGCTGCCAGGAATAGAGACGGTGCAATTGAGATTCACCAGGTTGCTGCCTGGATTAGTGCGTTCACAGAGGAGGTTGACCAGGATGCTGCCTGGATTAGAGATGGTGCAGAGGAATTTCAAAAAGTAAGCCGCCCGGATTAGAGCGAGGGCAGAGGACATTCACCATGATACTGCCTTCATTAGAGAGGGTACAGAGGAGATTCACCAGGTTGCTGCCTGGATTAGTGCGTTCACAGACGAGGTTGACCAGGATGCTGCCTGGATTAGAGATGGTGCAGAGGAGATTCACCAGGATGCTGCCTGGATTAGAGAGGGGTCAGAGGAGATTCACCACGAAGCTGCCTGGAATAGAGAGGGTGCAGCTGAGATTCATAACAAGATATCTGGATTAGAGAGGGTGCACAGTAGATTCACCAGGATGATGCCCGGATTAGAGCGAGAGCAGAGGACATTTACCATGATACTGCCTTCATTAGAGAGGGTACAGAGGAGATTCACCAGGATGCTCCCTGGATTAGAGAGGGTGCTGAGGAGATTCACCAGGTTGCTGCCTGGATTAGTGCGTTCACAGAGGAGGTTGACCAGGATGCTGCCTGGATTAGAGAGCGTGCAGAGGAGATTCGCCAGATGCGGCCTGGAATAGAGACGGTGCAGTTGAGATTCACCCGGATGATACCTAAATTAGAGAGGGTGCAGAGGAGTTTCAAAAAGGATGCCGCCCGGATTAGAGCGAGAGCAGAGGACATTCACCATGATACTGCCTTCATTAGAGAGGGTGCAGAGGAGATTCACAAGGATCCTACCCGGATTAGTGAGGGTGCAGGGGGCATTCAAATAGGTTGACCACTGATTACAGAAGCCTCAGAGGAGATTCACAAGGGTGCTGCCTGAATTAGAGAGGGTGCAGAGGAGATTCACCAGAATGCTGCCTGGATTAGAGAGGGTGCAGAGGAAATTTACCAGGATGCTGCCTGGATTAGAGACGGTGCAGTTGAGATTCATCAGGATGATACCTAAATTAGAGAGGGTACAGAGGAGTTTAAAAAAGGATGCCGCCCGGATTAGTGCGAGAGCAGAGGACATTTACCATGATACTGCCTTCATTAGAGAGGGTACAGAGGAGATTCACCAGGATGCTCCCTGGATTAGAGAGGGTGCTGAGGAGATTCACTTGGTTGCTGCCTGGATTAGTGCGTTCACACAGGAGGTTGACCAGGATGCTGCCTGGATCAGAGATGGTGCAGAGGAGATTCACCATGATACTGCCTTCATTAGAGAGGGTGCAGAGGAGATTCACCAGGATGCTGCCTGGATTAGAGAGGGTGCTGAGGAGATTCACCAGGTTGCTGCCTGAATTAGTGCGTTCACAGAGGAGGTTGACCAGGATGCTGCCTGGATCAGAGATGGTGCAGAGGAGATTCACCATGATACTGCCTTCATTAGAGAGGGTGCAGAGGAGATTCACCAGGATGCTGCCTGGATTAGAGTGCGTGCAGAGGAGATTCACCAGGATGCTGCCTGGATTAGAGAGGGGGCAGACGAGATTCACCACGAAGCTGCCTGGAATAGAGTGGGTGCAGCAGAGATTCATAACAAGGTATCTGGATTAGAGAGGATGCAGAGATGATTCACAAGGATGCTGCCTGGATTAGAGAGGGTGCAGAGCAGATTCACAAGGATCCTACCCGGATTAGTGAGGGTGCAGGGGGCATTCAAATAGGTTGAGCACAGATTACAGAAGCCTCAGAAGAGATTCAATGTGATGCCGCTTGGATTAGAAAGGGTGCAGAGGAGGTTCACCAGGATGCTGCCAGGATTAGAGAGCGTGCAGAGGAGATTCGCCAGATGCTGCCTGGAATAGAGACGGTGCAGTTTAGATTCACCCGGATGATACCTAAATTAGAGAAGGTGCAGAGGAGTTTCAAAAAGGATGCCGCCCGGATTAGAGCGAGAGCAGAGGACATTCACCATGATACTGCCTTCATTAGAGAGGGTGCAGAGGAGATTCACAAAGATCCTACCCGGATTAGTGAGGGTGCAGGGGGCATTCAAATAGGTTGACCACTGATTACAGAAGCCTCAGAGGAGATTCACAAGGGTGCTGCCTGAATTAGGGAGGGTGCAGAGGAGATTCAGCTGGATGCTGTCTGGAAAGAGAGGGTACAGAGGAAATTCACCAGGATGCTGCCTGGATTAGAGACGGTGCAGTTGAGATTCATCAGGATGATACCTAAATTAGAGAGGGTGCAGAGGAGATTAAAAAAGGATGCCGCCCGGATTAGAGCGAGAGCAGAGGACATTTACCATGATACTGCCTTCATTAGAGAGGGTACAGAGGAGATTCACCAGGATGCTCCCTGGATTAGGGAGGGTGCTGAGGAGATTCACCAGGTTGCTGCCTGGATTAGTGCGTTCACAGAGGAGGTTGACCAGGATGCTGCCTGGATCAGAGATGGTGCAGAGGAGATTCACCATGATACTGCCTTCATTAGAGAGGGTGCAGAGGAGATTCACCAGGATGCTGCCTGGATTAGAGTGCGTGCAGAGGAGATTCACCAGGATGCTGCCTGGATTAGAGAGGGGGCAGACGAGATTCACCACGAAGCTGCCTGGATTAGAGTGGGTGCAGCAGAGATTCATAACAAGATATCTGGATTAGAGAGGATGCAGAGATGATTCACAAGGATGCTGCCTGGATTAGAGAGGGTGCAGAGGAGATTCAACAGGATGCTGCCTGGATTAGAGAAGGGGCAAAGGAGATTCACCAGGATGCTGCCTAGATTAGGGACGGTGCAGAGGAGATTCACCAGGATGCTGCCTGGAATAGAGACGGTGCAGTTGAGATTCACCAGGTTGTTACCTAAATTAGAGAGTGTGCAGAGGAGTTTCAAAAAGGATGCCGCCGAGATTAGAGCGAGGGTAGAGGACATTCAACATGATACTGCCTTCATTAGAGAAGATGCAGAGGAGATTCAGCAGGATGCTGCCTGGATTAGTGAGGGTGCAGATTAGATTCACTGGGATGCCGCTTGGATTAGAAAGGGTGCAGAGAAGATTCACCAGGTTGCTGCCTGGATTAGTGCGTTCACAGAGGAGGTTGACCAGGACGCTGCCTGGATTAGAGTGGGTGCAGAGGAGATTCACCATGATACTGCCTTCATTAGAGAGGGTGCAGAGATTCACAAGGATGTTGCCAGGATTACAGAGGGTTCAGAGGAGATTCTGAAAGGATGGTGCCCAGATTAGAGAGGGTGCAGAGGAGATTCACCAGGATGCTGCCTGGATTAGAGAGGGTGCTGAGGAAATTCATCAGTATGATGCCTGGATTAGAGAGGGTACATATTAGATTCACTGGGATGCCGCTTGGATTAGAAAGGGTGCAGAAGAGATTCACCAGGTTGCTGCCTGGATTAGTGCGTTCACAGAGGAGGTTGACCAGGGTGCTGCCTGGATCAGAGATGGTGCAGAGGAGATTCACCAGGATGCGGCCTGGATTAGAGAGGGTGGTGTGGAGATTCACCAGGATGCTGCCTGGATTAGAGAGGGGGCTGAGGAGATTCAACAGGACTTTCCATGGATGCGGGAGGGTGCAGTGGAGATTCACAAGGATGCTGCCTGGATTAGAGAGGGGGCAGAGGAGATTCATCAGGACATTCCATGGATGCGGGAGGGTGCAGAGGAGATTCACCAGGATAACTCCTGGATTAGAGAGGGTGCAGAGGAAATTCACCGGGTGCTGCCTGGAATAGAGAAGCTGCAGATGAGATTCAGCAGGATGCTGCCTGGATCAGAGAGGGTGCAGAGGAGATTCACCAGGATGATACTGGATTAGAGAGGGTATAAAGGAGGTTCACCAGAATGCTGCACGGATTAGCGAGGGTGCAGAGGAGATTCACCAGGATACTACCCGGATTGGAGAGGTTAAATAGGAGATTAACCAGGATGATGCCTGCATTAGAGAGAGTGCAAATGAGATTCACCAGGATGATGCCTGGATTAGAGAGAGTGCAGAGGAGATTCACCAGGATGATACTTGGATTAGAGAGGGTTCATATGATTCACCAGGATGATACCTGGTCTATAGGGAGTATGCAGATAAGATTCACCAGGATGATACCTGGATTGGAGAGGGTGCAGAGGAGATTCACCAGGATGATACTTGGAATAGAGAGGGTGCATATGATTCACCAGGATGATACCTGGTATATAGAGAGAATGCAGATAAGATTCACCAGGATGATACCTGGATTAGAAAGGGTGCAAAGGAGATTCACCAGGATGATACCTGGATTAGAGAGATTGCAAAGGAGATTCACCGGGATGCTGCCTGGATTAGAGAGGGTGCAGAGGAGATTCGCCAAGATGCTGCCTGGATTAGAGAAGGTGCAGAGGAGATTCGCCAAGATGCTGCCTGGATTAGAGAAGGTGCAGAGGAGATTCACCAGGATGCTGCCTGGATTAGAGAGAGTGCAGAGGAGATACACCAGAATGCTGCCTGGATTACAGAGCGTGCAGAGGAGATTCACCAGGATGCTGCCTGGAATAGAGAGGGTGCAGTTGAGATTCATCAGGATGATAAATTAGAGAGGGTGCAGAGGAGTTTCAAAAAGGATGCCGCCCGGATTAGAGCGAGAGCAGAGGACATTCACCATGATACTGCCTTCATCAGAGAGGGTGCAGAGGAGATTCACAAGGATGCTGCCTGGATTAGAGAGGGTGCAGAGGAGATTCACCAGGTGCTACCTGGAATAGAGACGGTGCAGTTGAGATTCACCAGGTTGTTACCTAAATTAGAGAGGGTGCAGAGGAGTTTCAATAAGGATGCCGCCGAGATTAGAGCGAGGGTAGAGGACATTCACCATGATACTGCCTTCATTAGAGAGGATGCAGTGGAGATTCACCAGGATGCTGCCTGGATTAGAGAGAGTGCAGAGGAGATTCACCAGGATGCTGCCTGGAATAGAGAGGGTGCAGCTGAGATTCATAACAAGATATCTGGATTAGAGAGGGTGCAGAGTAGATTCACCAGATGCTGCCTGGATTAGAGTGCGTGCAGAGGAGATTCACCAGGATGCTGCCTGGATTAGAGAGGGGGCAGACGAGATTCACCACGAAGCTGCCTGGATTAGAGTGGGTGCAGCAGAGATTCATAACAAGATATCTGGATTAGAGAGGATGCAGAGATGATTCACAAGGATGCTGCCTGGATTAGAGAGGGTGCAGAGGAGATTCAACAGGATGCTGCCTGGATTAGAGAAGGGGCAAAGGAGATTCACCAGGATGCTGCCTAGATTAGGGACGGTGCAGAGGAGATTCACCAGGATGCTGCCTGGAATAGAGACGGTGCAGTTGAGATTCACCAGGTTGTTACCTAAATTAGAGAGTGTGCAGAGGAGTTTCAAAAAGGATGCCGCCGAGATTAGAGCGAGGGTAGAGGACATTCAACATGATACTGCCTTCATTAGAGAAGATGCAGAGGAGATTCAGCAGGATGCTGCCTGGATTAGTGAGGGTGCAGATTAGATTCACTGGGATGCCGCTTGGATTAGAAAGGGTGCAGAGAAGATTCACCAGGTTGCTGCCTGGATTAGTGCGTTCACAGAGGAGGTTGACCAGGACGCTGCCTGGATTAGAGTGGGTGCAGAGGAGATTCACCATGATACTGCCTTCATTAGAGAGGGTGCAGAGATTCACAAGGATGTTGCCAGGATTACAGAGGGTTCAGAGGAGATTCTGAAAGGATGGTGCCCAGATTAGAGAGGGTGCAGAGGTGATTCACCAGGATGCTGCCTGGATTAGAGAGGGTGCTGAGGAAATTCATCAGTATGATGCCTGGATTAGAGAGGGTACATATTAGATTCACTGGGATGCCGCTTGGATTAGAAAGGGTGCAGAAGAGATTCACCAGGTTGCTGCCTGGATTAGTGCGTTCACAGAGGAGGTTGACCAGGGTGCTGCCTGGATCAGAGATGGTGCAGAGGAGATTCAACAGGACTTTCCATGGATGCGGGAGGGTGCAGAGGAGATTCACAAGGATGCTGCCTGGATTAGAGAGGGGGCAGAGGAGATTCATCAGGACATTCCATGGATGCGGGAGGGTGCAGAGGAGATTCACCAGGATAACTCCTGGATTAGAGAGGGTGCAGAGGAAATTCACCGGGTGCTGCCTGGAATAGAGAAGCTGCAGATGAGATTCAGCAGGATGCTGCCTGGATCAGAGAGGGTGCAGAGGAGATTCACCAGGATGATACTGGATTAGAGAGGGTATAAAGGAGGTTCACCAGAATGCTGCACGGATTAGCGAGGGTGCAGAGGAGATTCACCAGGATACTACCCGGATTGGAGAGGTTAAATAGGAGATTAACCAATATGATGCCTGCATTAGAGAGAGTGCAAATGAGATTCACCAGGATGATGCCTGGATTAGAGAGAGTGCAGAGGAGATTCACCAGGATGATACTTGGATTAGAGAGGGTTCATATGATTCACCAGGATGATACCTGGTCTATAGGGAGTATGCAGATAAGATTCACCAGGATGATACCTGGATTGGAGAGGGTGCAGAGGAGATTCACCAGGATGATACTTGGAATAGAGAGGGTGCATATGATTCACCAGGATGATACCTGGTATATAGAGAGAATGCAGATAAGATTCACCAGGATGATACCTGGATTAGAAAGGGTGCAAAGGAGATTCACCAGGATGATACCTGGATTAGAGAGATTGCAAAGGAGATTCACCGGGATGCTGCCTGGATTAGAGAGGGTGCAGAGGAGATTCGCCAAGATGCTGCCTAGATTAGAGAAGGTGCAGAGGAGATTCGCCAAGATGCTGCCTGGATTAGAGAAGGTGCAGAGGAGATTCACCAGGATGCTGCCTGGATTAGAGAGAGTGCAGAGGAGATACACCAGAATGCTGCCTGGATTACAGAGCGTGCAGAGGAGATTCACCAGGATGCTGCCTGGAATAGAGAGGGTGCAGTTGAGATTCATAACAAGATATCTGGATTAGAGAAGGTGCAGAGTAGATTCACCAGATGCTGCCTGGAATAGAGACGGTGCAGTTGAGATTCACCCGGATGATACCTAAATTAGAGAAGGTGCAGAGGAGTTTCAAAAAGGATGCCGCCCGGATTAGAGCGAGAGCAGAGGACATTCACCATGATACTGCCTTCATTAGAGAGGGTGCAGAGGAGATTCACAAAGATCCTACCCGGATTAGTGAGGGTGCAGGGGGCATTCAAATAGGTTGACCACTGATTACAGAAGCCTCAGAGGAGATTCACAAGGGTGCTGCCTGAATTAGGGAGGGTGCAGAGGAGATTCAGCTGGATGCTGTCTGGAAAGAGAGGGTACAGAGGAAATTCACCAGGATGCTGCCTGGATTAGAGACGGTGCAGTTGAGATTCATCAGGATGATACCTAAATTGGAGAGGGTGCAGAGGAGATTAAAAAAGGATGCCGCCCGGATTAGAGCGAGAGCAGAGGACATTTACCATGATACTGCCTTCATTAGAGAGGGTACAGAGGAGATTCACCAGGATGCTCCCTGGATTAGGGAGGGTGCTGAGGAGATTCACCAGGTTGCTGCCTGGATTAGTGCGTTCACAGAGGAGGTTGACCAGGATGCTGCCTGGATCAGAGATGGTGCAGAGGAGATTCACCATGATACTGCCTTCATTAGAGAGGGTGCAGAGGAGATTCACCAGGATGCTGCCTGGATTAGAGTGCGTGCAGAGGAGATTCACCAGGATGCTGCCTGGATTAGAGAGGGGGCAGACGAGATTCACCACGAAGCTGCCTGGATTAGAGTGGGTGCAGCAGAGATTCATAACAAGATATCTGGATTAGAGAGGATGCAGAGATGATTCACAAGGATGCTGCCTGGATTAGAGAAGGTGCAGAGGAGATTCAACAGGATGCTGCCTGGATTAGAGAAGGGGCAAAGGAGATTCACCAGGATGCTGCCTAGATTAGGGACGGTGCAGAGGAGATTCACCAGGATGCTGCCTGGAATAGAGACGGTGCAGTTGAGATTCACCAGGTTGTTACCTAAATTAGAGAGTGTGCAGAGGAGTTTCAAAAAGGATGCCGCCGAGATTAGAGCGAGGGTAGAGGACATTCAACATGATACTGCCTTCATTAGAGAAGATGCAGAGGAGATTCAGCAGGATGCTGCCTGGATTAGTGAGGGTGCAGATTAGATTCACTGGGATGCCGCTTGGATTAGAAAGGGTGCAGAGAAGATTCACCAGGTTGCTGCCTGGATTAGTGCGTTCACAGAGGAGGTTGACCAGGACGCTGCCTGGATTAGAGTGGGTGCAGAGGAGATTCACCATGATACTGCCTTCATTAGAGAGGGTGCAGAGATTCACAAGGATGTTGCCAGGATTACAGAGGGTTCAGAGGAGATTCTGAAAGGATGGTGCCCAGATTAGAGAGGGTGCAGAGGAGATTCACCAGGATGCTGCCTGGATTAGAGAGGGTGCTGAGGAAATTCATCAGTATGATGCCTGGATTAGAGAGGGTACATATTAGATTCACTGGGATGCCGCTTGGATTAGAAAGGGTGCAGAAGAGATTCACCAGGTTGCTGCCTGGATTAGTGCGTTCACAGAGGAGGTTGACCAGGGTGCTGCCTGGATCAGAGATGGTGCAGAGGAGATTCAACAGGACTTTCCATGGATGCGGGAGGGTGCAGAGGAGATTCACAAGGATGCTGCCTGGATTAGAGAGGGGGCAGAGGAGATTCATCAGGACATTCCATGGATGCGGGAGGGTGCAGAGGAGATTCACCAGGATAACTCCTGGATTAGAGAGGGTGCAGAGGAAATTCACCGGGTGCTGCCTGGAATAGAGAAGCTGCAGATGAGATTCAGCAGGATGCTGCCTGGATCAGAGTGGGTGCAGAGGAGATTCACCAGGATGATACTGGATTAGAGAGGGTATAAAGGAGGTTCACCAGAATGCTGCACGGATTAGCGAGGGTGCAGAGGAGATTCACCAGGATACTACCCGGATTGGAGAGGTTAAATAGGAGATTAACCAGGATGATGCCTGCATTAGAGAGAGTGCAAATGAGATTCACCAGGATGATGCCTGGATTAGAGAGAGTGCAGAGGAGATTCACCAGGATGATACTTGGATTAGAGAGGGTTCATATGATTCACCAGGATGATACCTGGTCTATAGGGAGTATGCAGATAAGATTCACCAGGATGATACCTGGATTGGAGAGGGTGCAGAGGAGATTCACCAGGATGATACTTGGAATAGAGAGGGTGCATATGATTCACCAGGATGATACCTGGTATATAGAGAGAATGCAGATAAGATTCACCAGGATGATACCTGGATTAGAAAGGGTGCAAAGGAGATTCACCAGGATGATACCTGGATTAGAGAGATTGCAAAGGAGATTCACCGGGATGCTGCCTGGATTAGAGAGGGTGCAGAGGAGATTCGCCAAGATGCTGCCTAGATTAGAGAAGGTGCAGAGGAGATTCGCCAAGATGCTGCCTGGATTAGAGAAGGTGCAGAGGAGATTCACCAGGATGCTGCCTGGATTAGAGAGAGTGCAGAGGAGATACACCAGAATGCTGCCTGGATTACAGAGCGTGCAGAGGAGATTCACCAGGATGCTGCCTGGAATAGAGAGGGTGCAGTTGAGATTCATAACAAGATATCTGGATTAGAGAAGGTGCAGAGTAGATTCACCAGATGCTGCCTGGAATAGAGACGGTGCAGTTGAGATTCACCAGGATGATAAATTAGAGAGGGTGCAGAGGAGTTTCAAAAAGGATGCCGCCCGGATTAGAGCGAGAGCAGAGGACATTCACCATGATACTGCCTTCATCAGAGAGGGTGCAGAGGAGATTCACAAGGATGCTGCCTGGATTAGAGAGGGTGCAGAGGAGATTCACCAGGTGCTACCTGGAATAGAGCCGGTGCAGTTGAGATTCACCAGGTTGTTACCTAAATTAGAGAGGGTGCAGAGGAGTTTCAAAAAGGATGCCGCCGAGATTAGAGCGAGGGTAGAGGACATTCACCATGATACTGACTTCATTAGAGAGGATGCAGTGGAGATTCACCAGGATGCTGCCTGGATTAGAGAGAGTGCAGAGGAGATACACCAGAATGCTGCCTGGAATAGAGAGGGTGCAGCCGAGATTCATAACAAGATATCTGGATTAGAGAAGGTGCAGAGTAGATTCACCAGATGCTGCCTGGAATAGAGACGGTGCAGTTGAGATTCACCAGGATGATAAATTAGAGAGGGTGCAGAGGAGTTTCAAAAAGGATGCCGCCCGGATTAGAGCGAGAGCAGAGGACATTCACCATGATACTGCCTTCATCAGAGAGGGTGCAGAGGAGATTCACAAGGATGCTGCCTGGATTAGAGAGGGTGCTGAGGAAATTCAACAGTATGATGCCTGGATTAGAGACGGTGCAGAGGAGATTCACCAGGATGCTGCCTGGATTAGAGAGGTTGCAGAGGAGATTCACCAGGTGCTACCTGGAATAGAGACGGTGCAGTTGAGATTCACCAGGTTGTTACCTAAATTAGAGAGGGTGCAGAGGAGTTTCAAAAAGGATGCCGCCGAGATTAGAGCGAGGGTAGAGGACATTCACCATGATACTGCCTTCATTAGAGAGGATGCAGTGGAGATTCACCAGGATGCTGCCTGGATTAGAGAGAGTGCAGAGGAGATACACCAGAATGCTGCCTGGATTACAGAGCGTGCAGAGGAGATTCACCAGGATGCTGCCTGGAATAGAGAGGGTGCAGCTGAGATTCATAACAAGATATCTGGATTAGAGAGGGTGCAGAGTAGATTCACCAGATGCTGCCTGGAATAGAGACGGTGCAGTTGAGATTCACCAGGTTGTTACCTAAATTAGAGAGGGTGCAGAGGAGATTCACCAGGTGCTACCTGGAATAGAGACGGTGCAGTTGAGATTCACCAGGTTGTTACCTAAATTAGAGAGGGTGCAGAGGAGTTTCAAAAAGGATGCCGCCGAGATTAGAGCGAGGGTAGAGGACATTCACCATGATACTGCCTTCATTAGAGAGGATGCAGTGGAGATTCACCAGGATGCTGCCTGGATTAGAGAGAGTGCAGAGGAGATTCACCAGGATGCTGCCTGGAATAGAGAGGGTGCAGCTGAGATTCATAACAAGATATCTGGATTAGAGAGGGTGCAGAGTAGATTCACCAGATGCTGCCTGGAATAGAAACGGTGCAGTTGAGATTCACCAGGATGATACCTAAATTAGAGAGAGTGCAGAGCAGTTTCAAAAATGATGCGGCGCTGATTAGAGCGAGAGCAGAGGACATTCACCATGATACTGCCTTCATTAGAGATGGTGGTGTGGAGATTCACCAGGATGCTGCCTGGATTAGAGAGGGGGCTGAGGAGATTCAACAGGACTTTCCATGGATGCGGGAGGGTGCAGAGGAGATTCACAAGGATGCTGCCTGGATTAGAGAGGGGGCAGAGGAGATTCATCAGGACATTCCATGGATGCGGGAGGGTGCAGAGGAGATTCACCAGGATAACTCCTGGATTAGAGAGGGTGCAGAGGAAATTCACCGGGTGCTGCCTGGAATAGAGAAGCTGCAGATGAGATTCAGCAGGATGCTGCCTGGATCAGAGAGGGTGCAGAGGAGATTCACCAGGATGATACTGGATTAGAGAGGGTATAAAGGAGGTTCACCAGAATGCTGCACGGATTAGCGAGGGTGCAGAGGAGATTCACCAGGATACTACCCGGATTGGAGAGGTTAAATAGGAGATTAACCAGGATGATGCCTGCATTAGAGAGAGTGCAAATGAGATTCACCAGGATGATGCCTGGATTAGAGAGAGTGCAGAGGAGATTCACCAGGATGATACTTGGATTAGAGAGGGTTCATATGATTCACCAGGATGATACCTGGTCTATAGGGAGTATGCAGATAAGATTCACCAGGATGATACCTGGATTGGAGAGGGTGCAGAGGAGATTCACCAGGATGATACTTGGAATAGAGAGGGTGCATATGATTCACCAGGATGATACCTGGTATATAGAGAGAATGCAGATAAGATTCACCAGGATGATACCTGGATTAGAAAGGGTGCAAAGGAGATTCACCAGGATGATACCTGGATTAGAGAGATTGCAAAGGAGATTCACCGGGATGCTGCCTGGATTAGAGAGGGTGCAGAGGAGATTCGCCAAGATGCTGCCTGGATTAGAGAAGGTGCAGAGGAGATTCGCCAAGATGCTGCCTGGATTAGAGAAGGTGCAGAGGAGATTCACCAGGATGCTGCCTGGATTAGAGAGAGTGCAGAGGAGATACACCAGAATGCTGCCTGGATTACAGAGCGTGCAGAGGAGATTCACCAGGATGCTGCCTGGAATAGAGAGGGTGCAGTTGAGATTCATAACAAGATATCTGGATTAGAGAAGGTGCAGAGTAGATTCACCAGATGCTGCCTGGAATAGAGACGGTGCAGTTGAGATTCACCAGGATGATAAATTAGAGAGGGTGCAGAGGAGTTTCAAAAAGGATGCCGCCCGGATTAGAGCGAGAGCAGAGGACATTCACCATGATACTGCCTTCATCAGAGAGGGTGCAGAGGAGATTCACAAGGATGCTGCCTGGATTAGAGAGGGTGCTGATGAATTTCAACAGTATGATGCCTGGATTAGAGACGGTGCAGAGGAGATTCACCAGGATGCTGCCTGGATTAGAGAGGGTGCAGAGGAGATTCACCAGGTGCTACCTGGAATAGAGACGGTGCAGTTGAGATTCACCAGGTTGTTACCTAAATTAGAGAGGGTGCAGAGGAGTTTCAAAAAGGATGCCGCCGAGATTAGAGCGAGGGTAGAGGACATTCACCATGATACTGACTTCATTAGAGAGGATGCAGTGGAGATTCACCAGGATGCTGCCTGGATTAGAGAGAGTGCAGAGGAGATACACCAGAATGCTGCCTGGAATAGAGAGGGTGCAGCTGAGATTCATAACAAGATATCTGGATTAGAGAAGGTGCAGAGTAGATTCACCAGATGCTGCCTGGAATAGAGACGGTGCAGTTGAGATTCACCAGGATGATAAATTAGAGAGGGTGCAGAGGAGTTTCAAAAAGGATGCCGCCCGGATTAGAGCGAGAGCAGAGGACATTCACCATGATACTGCCTTCATCAGAGAGGGTGTAGAGGAGATTCAACAGGATGCTGCCTGGATTAGAGAGGGTGCTGAGGAAATTCAACAGTATGATGCCTGGATTAGAGAGGGTGCAGATTAGATTCACTGGGATGCCGCTTGGATTAGAAAGTGTGCAGAGGAGATTCGCCAGGTTGCTGCCTGGATTAGTGCGTTCACAGAGGAGGTTGACCAGGATGCTGCCTGGATTAGAGAGGGTGCTGAGGAGATACACCAGAATGCTGCCTGGATCAGAGATGGTGCAGAGGAGATTCAATAGGATGCTGCCTGGATTAGAGAGGGGTCAGAGGAGATTCACCACGAAGCTGCCTGGAATAGAGAGGGTGCAGCTGAGATTCATAACAAGAAATCTGGATTAGAGAGGGTGCAGAGTAGATTCACAAGGATGCTGCCTGGATTAGAGTGGGTGCAGAGGAGATTCAACAGGATGCTGCCTGGATTAGAGAAGGGGCAAAGAAAATTAACAAGGATGCAGCCTAGATTAGAGACGGTGCAGAGGATATTCAGCAGGATGCTGCCTGGAATAGAGAGGGTGCAGAGGAAATTCACCAGGATGCTGCTTGGATTAGAAAGGATGCAATGGAGATTCACAAGGATGCTGCCTGGATTAGTGAGGGTGCGGAGGAAATTCACCAGGATGCTGCCTGGATTAGAGAGGGGGCAGAGGAGATTCACCAGATGCTGCCAGGAATAGAGACGGTGCAATTGAGATTCACCAGGTTGCTGCCTGGATTAGTGCGTTCACAGAGGAGGTTGACCAGGATGCTGCCTGGATTAGAGATGGTGCAGAGGAATTTCAAAAAGTATGCCGCCCGGATTAGAGCGAGGGCAGAGGACATTCACCATGATACTGCCTTCATTAGAGAGGGTACAGAGGAGATTCACCAGGTTGCTGCCTGGATTAGTGCGTTCACAGACGAGGTTGACCAGGATGCTGCCTGGATTAGAGATGGTGCAGAGGAGATTCACCAGGATGCTGCCTGGATTAGAGAGGGGTCAGAGGAGATTCACCACGAAGCTGCCTGGAATAGAGAGGGTGCAGCTGAGATTCATAACAAGATATCTGGATTAGAGAGGGTGCACAGTAGATTCACCAGGATGATGCCCGGATTAGAGCGAGAGCAGAGGACATTTACCATGATACTGCCTTCATTAGAGAGGGTACAGAGGAGATTCACCAGGATGCTCCCTGGATTAGAGAGGGTGCTGAGGAGATTCACCAGGTTGCTGCCTGGATTAGTGCGTTCACAGAGGAGGTTGACCAGGATGCTGCCTGGATTAGAGAGCGTGCAGAGGAGATTCGCCAGATGCGGCCTGGAATAGAGACGGTGCAGTTGAGATTCACCAGGATGATACCTAAATTAGAGAGGGTGCAGAGGAGTTTCAAAAAGGATGCCGCCCGGATTAGAGCGAGAGCAGAGGACATTCACCATGATACTGCCTTCATTAGAGAGGGTGCAGAGGAGATTCACAAGGATCCTACCCGGATTAGTGAGGGTGCAGGGGGCATTCAAATAGGTTGACCACTGATTACAGAAGCCTCAGAGGAGATTCACAAGGGTGCTGCCTGAATTAGAGAGGGTGCAGAGGAGATTCACCAGAATGCTGCCTGGATTAGAGAGGGTGCAGAGGAAATTTACCAGGATGCTGCCTGGATTAGAGACGGTGCAGTTGAGATTCATCAGGATGATACCTAAATTAGAGAGGGTACAGAGGAGTTTAAAAAAGGATGCCGCCCGGATTAGTGCGAGAGCAGAGGACATTTACCATGATACTGCCTTCATTAGAGAGGGTACAGAGGAGATTCACCAGGATGCTCCCTGGATTAGAGAGGGTGCTGGGGAGATTCACTTGGTTGCTGCCTGGATTAGTGCGTTCACACAGGAGGTTGACCAGGATGCTGCCTGGATCAGAGATGGTGCAGAGGAGATTCACCATGATACTGCCTTCATTAGAGAGGGTGCAGAGGAGATTCACCAGGATGCTGCCTGGATTAGAGAGGGTGCTGAGGAGATTCACCAGGTTGCTGCCTGAATTAGTGCGTTCACAGAGGAGGTTGACCAGGATGCTGCCTGGATCAGAGATGGTGCAGAGGAGATTCACCATGATACTGCCTTCATTAGAGAGGGTGCAGAGGAGATTCACCAGGATGCTGCCTGGATTAGAGTGCGTGCAGAGGAGATTCACCAGGATGCTGCCTGGATTAGAGAGGGGGCAGACGAGATTCACCACGAAGCTGCCTGGAATAGAGTGGGTGCAGCAGAGATTCATAACAAGGTATCTGGATTAGAGAGGATGCAGAGATGATTCACAAGGATGCTGCCTGGATTAGAGAGGGTGCAGAGCAGATTCACAAGGATCCTACCCGGATTAGTGAGGGTGCAGGGGGCATTCAAATAGGTTGAGCACAGATTACAGAAGCCTCAGAAGAGATTCAATGTGATGCCGCTTGGATTAGAAAGGGTGCAGAGGAGGTTCACCAGGATGCTGCCAGGATTAGAGAGCGTGCAGAGGAGATTCGCCAGATGCTGCCTGGAATAGAGACGGTGCAGTTTAGATTCACCCGGATGATACCTAAATTAGAGAAGGTGCAGAGGAGTTTCAAAAAGGATGCCGCCCGGATTAGAGCGAGAGCAGAGGACATTCACCATGATACTGCCTTCATTAGAGAGGGTGCAGAGGAGATTCACAAAGATCCTACCCGGATTAGTGAGGGTGCAGGGGGCATTCAAATAGGTTGACCACTGATTACAGAAGCCTCAGAGGAGATTCACAAGGGTGCTGCCTGAATTAGGGAGGGTGCAGAGGAGATTCAGCTGGATGCTGTCTGGAAAGAGAGGGTACAGAGGAAATTCACCAGGAGGCTGCCTGGATTAGAGACGGTGCAGTTGAGATTCATCAGGATGATACCTAAATTAGAGAGGGTGCAGAGGAGATTAAAAAAGGATGCCGCCCGGATTAGAGCGAGAGCAGAGGACATTTACCATGATACTGCCTTCATTAGAGAGGGTACAGAGGAGATTCACCAGGATGCTCCCTGGATTAGGGAGGGTGCTGAGGAGATTCACCAGGTTGCTGCCTGGATTAGTGCGTTCACAGAGGAGGTTGACCAGGATGCTGCCTGGATCAGAGATGGTGCAGAGGAGATTCACCATGATACTGCCTTCATTAGAGAGGGTGCAGAGGAGATTCACCAGGATGCTGCCTGGATTAGAGTGCGTGCAGAGGAGATTCACCAGGATGCTGCCTGGATTAGAGAGGGGGCAGACGAGATTCACCACGAAGCTGCCTGGATTAGAGTGGGTGCAGCAGAGATTCATAACAAGATATCTGGATTAGAGAGGATGCAGAGATGATTCACAAGGATGCTGCCTGGATTAGAGAGGGTGCAGAGGAGATTCAACAGGATGCTGCCTGGATTAGAGAAGGGGCAAAGGAGATTCACCAGGATGCTGCCTAGATTAGGGACGGTGCAGAGGAGATTCACCAGGATGCTGCCTGGAATAGAGACGGTGCAGTTGAGATTCACCAGGTTGTTACCTAAATTAGAGAGTGTGCAGAGGAGTTTCAAAAAGGATGCCGCCGAGATTAGAGCGAGGGTAGAGGACATTCAACATGATACTGCCTTCATTAGAGAAGATGCAGAGGAGATTCAGCAGGATGCTGCCTGGATTAGTGAGGGTGCAGATTAGATTCACTGGGATGCCGCTTGGATTAGAAAGGGTGCAGAGAAGATTCACTAGGTTGCTGCCTGGATTAGTGCGTTCACAGAGGAGGTTGACCAGGACGCTGCCTGGATTAGAGTGGGTGCAGAGGAGATTCACCATGATACTGCCTTCATTAGAGAGGGTGCAGAGATTCACAAGGATGTTGCCAGGATTACAGAGGGTTCAGAGGAGATTCTGAAAGGATGGTGCCCAGATTAGAGAGGGTGCAGAGGAGATTCACCAGGATGCTGCCTGGATTAGAGAGGGTGCTGAGGAAATTCATCAGTATGATGCCTGGATTAGAGAGGGTACATATTAGATTCACTGGGATGCCGCTTGGATTAGAAAGGGTGCAGAAGAGATTCACCAGGTTGCTGCCTGGATTAGTGCGTTCACAGAGGAGGTTGACCAGGGTGCTGCCTGGATCAGAGATGGTGCAGAGGAGATTCACCAGGATGCGGCCTGGATTAGAGAGGGTGGTGTGGAGATTCACCAGGATGCTGCCTGGATTAGAGAGGGGGCTGAGGAGATTCAACAGGACTTTCCATGGATGCGGGAGGGTGCAGTGGAGATTCACAAGGATGCTGCCTGGATTAGAGAGGGGGCAGAGGAGATTCATCAGGACATTCCATGGATGCGGGAGGGTGCAGAGGAGATTCACCAGGATAACTCCTGGATTAGAGAGGGTGCAGAGGAAATTCACCGGGTGCTGCCTGGAATAGAGAAGCTGCAGATGAGATTCAGCAGGATGCTGCCTGGATCAGAGAGGGTGCAGAGGAGATTCACCAGGATGATACTGGATTAGAGAGGGTATAAAGGAGGTTCACCAGAATGCTGCACGGATTAGCGAGGGTGCAGAGGAGATTCACCAGGATACTACCCGGATTGGAGAGGTTAAATAGGAGATTAACCAGGATGATGCCTGCATTAGAGAGAGTGCAAATGAGATTCAGCAGGATGATGCCTGGATTAGAGAGAGTGCAGAGGAGATTCACCAGGATGATACTTGGATTAGAGAGGGTTCATATGATTCACCAGGATGATACCTGGTCTATAGGGAGTATGCAGATAAGATTCACCAGGATGATACCTGGATTGGAGAGGGTGCAGAGGAGATTCACCAGGATGATACTTGGAATAGAGAGGGTGCATATGATTCACCAGGATGATACCTGGTATATAGAGAGAATGCAGATAAGATTCACCAGGATGATACCTGGATTAGAAAGGGTGCAAAGGAGATTCACCAGGATGATACCTGGATTAGAGAGATTGCAAAGGAGATTCACCGGGATGCTGCCTGGATTAGAGAGGGTGCAGAGGAGATTCGCCAAGATGCTGCCTGGATTAGAGAAGGTGCAGAGGAGATTCGCCAAGATGCTGCCTGGATTAGAGAAGGTGCAGAGGAGATTCACCAGGATGCTGCCTGGATTAGAGAGAGTGCAGAGGAGATACACCAGAATGCTGCCTGGATTACAGAGCGTGCAGAGGAGATTCACCAGGATGCTGCCTGGAATAGAGAGGGTGCAGTTGAGATTCATAACAAGATATCTGGATTAGAGAAGGTGCAGAGTAGATTCACCAGATGCTGCCTGGAATAGAGACGGTGCAGTTGAGATTCACCAGGTTGTTACCTAAATTAGAGAGGGTGCAGAGGAGTTTCAATAAGGATGCCGCCGAGATTAGAGCGAGGGTAGAGGACATTCACCATGATACTGCCTTCATTAGAGAGGATGCAGTGGAGATTCACCAGGATGCTGCCTGGATTAGAGAGAGTGCAGAGGAGATTCACCAGGATGCTGCCTGGAATAGAGAGGGTGCAGCTGAGATTCATAACAAGATATCTGGATTAGAGAGGGTGCAGAGTAGATTCACCAGATGCTGCCTGGAATAGAAACGGTGCAGTTGAGATTCACCAGGATGATACCTAAATTAGAGAGAGTGCAGAGCAGTTTCAAAAATGATGCGGCGCTGATTAGAGCGAGAGCAGAGGACATTCACCATGATACTGCCTTCATTAGAGAGGGTGGTGTGGAGATTAACAAGGATGCTGCCTGGATTAGAGAGGGTGCTGAGGAAATTCAACAGTATGATGCCTGGATTAGAGAGGGGGCAGACGAGATTCACCACGAAGCTGCCTGGAATAGAGTGTGTGCAGCTGAGATTCATAACAAGATATCTGGGTTAGAGAGGGTGCAGAGATGATTCACAAGGATGCTGCCTGGATTAGAGAAGGTGCAGAGGAGATTAAAAAGGATGCTGCCTGGATTAGAGAAGGGGCAAAGAAAATTAAGCAGGATGCTGCCTGGATTAGAGAGAGTGCAGAGGAGATTCACCAGTATGCTGCCTTGATTAGAGACGGTGCAGAGGATATTCAGCAGGATGCTGCCTGGAATAGAGAGGGTGCAGAGGAAATTCACCAGGATGCTGCCTGGATTAGAAAGGGTGCAAAGGAGATTCACCAGGATGCTGCCTGGATTAGAGAGGGGGCAGAGGAGATTCACCAGATGCTACCTGGAATAGAGACGGTGCAGTTGAGATTCACCAGGTTGTTACCTAAATTAGAGAGGGTGCAGAGGAGTTTCAAAAAGGATGCCGCCGAGAATAGTGAGGGTGCAGGGGAGATTCAAATAGGGTTATCCCAGGTTGGAGAAGGTGCAGAGCAGATACACAAAGGTGCTGCCTTAATTAGGGACTATGCAGAGGAGATTCAGCGGTGTGCTGCCTGGATTGGGGAGGGTGCAGAGGAGATTCACAAGGATGCTGCGTGGACTAGAGAGGTTGCAGAGGAGATTCACCAGGATGCTGACTGGAAGTGAGAGGGTGCAGACTAGATTCACCAGGACGCTGCCTGGATTAGAGAGGGTGCAGAGGAGATTCATCAGGACTTTCCATGGATGCGGGAGGGTGCAGAGGAGATTCACAAGGATGCTGTCTGGATTAGAGAGGGTGCAGAGGAGATTCACCAGGATAATTCCTGGATTAGAGAGGGTGCAGAGGAAATTCACCGGGTGCTGCCTGGAATAGAGAGGCTGCAGATGAGATTCACCAGGATGATACTGGATTAGAGAGGTTATAAAGGAGGTTCACCAGAATGCTGCATGGATTAGAGAGGGTGCAGAGGAGATTCATGAGGATGCTGCCTGGATTAGAGAGGGTGCAGAGGAGATTCACCAGGATACTGCCTGGATTAGAGAGGGTGCATATGATTCACGAGGATGATACCTGGTATATAGAGAGAATGCAGATAAGATTCACCAGGATGATACCTGGATTAGAAAGGGTGCAAAGGAGATTCACCAGGATGATACCTGGATTAGAGAGATTGCAAAGGAGATTCACCAGGATGATACTTGGATTAGAGAGGGTGCATAAGATTCACCAGGATGCTGCCTGGATTAGAGAGGGTGCAGTGGAGATTCTCAAGGATGATGCCTGCATCAGAGAGGGTGCAGAGGAGATTCACCAGGATGCTGCCTGGATTAGAGAGGGTGCAGAGGAGATTCACCTGATGCTGCCTGAAATATAGACGGTGCAGTTGAGATTCACCAGGATGATACCTAAATTAGAGAGGGTGAAGAGGTGTTTCAAAAAGCATGCCGCCCGGATTAGAGCGAGAGCAGAGGACATTCACCATGATACTGCCTTCATTGGAGAGGATGCAGAGATTCACAAGGACGTTGCCAGGAATACAGAGGGTTCATAGGAGATTCTAAAAGGATGGTGCCCAGATTAGAGAGGGTGCAGAGGAGATTCACCAGGATGCAGCCTGGATTAGAGAGGGTGCTGAGGAAATTCATCAGTATGATGCCTGGATTAGAGAGGGTACATATTAGATTCACTGGGATACCGCTTGGATTAGAAAGGGTGCAGAAGAGATTCACCAGGTTGCAGCCAGGATTAGTGCGTTCACAGAGGAGGTTGACCAGGATGCTGCCTGGATTAGAGAGGGTGGTGTGGAGATTCACCAGGTTGCTGCCTGGATTACAGAGCGTGCAGAGGAGATGCACCAGGATGCTGCCTGGATTTGAGAGGGGGCTGAGGAGATTCATCAGGACTTTCCATGAATGGGGGAGGGTGCAGAGGAGATTCACAACGATGTTGCCTGGATTAGAGAGGGGGCAGAGGAGATTCATCAGGACTTTCCATGGATGCGGGAGGCTGCACAGGAGATTCACCAGGATAATTCCTGGATTAGAGAGGGTGCAGAGGAAATTCACCGGGTGCTGCCTGGAATAGAGAGGCTGCAGATGAGATTCACCAGGATGATACTGGATTGGAGAGGCTATAAAGGAGGTTCACCAGAATGCTGCATGGATTAGAGAGGGTGCAGAGCAGATTCATGAGGATGCTGCCTGGATTAGAGAGGGTGCTGAGGAGATTCACCAGGATACTACCCGGATTGGAGAGGTTGAATAGGAGATTAACCAGGATGATGCCTGCATTAGAGAGAGTGCAAAGGAAATTCACCAGGATGATGCCTGGATTAGAGAGAGTGCAGAGGAGATTCACCAGGATGATACTTGGATTAGAGAGGGTGCATATGATTCACCAGGTTGATACCTGGTATATAGAAAGAATGCAGATAAGATTCACCAGGATGATACCTGGATTAGAAAGAGTGCAAAGGAGATTCACCAGGATGATACCTAGATTAGAGAGATTGCAAAGGAGATTCACGAGGATGCTGCCTGGATTAGAGAGGGTGCAGATTAGATTCACTGGGATGCCGCTTTGATTAGAAAGGGTGCAGAGAAGATTCACCAGGTTGCTGCCTGGATTAGTGCGTTCACAGAGGAGGTTGACCAGGACGCTGCCTGGACTAGAGAGGGTGCAGAGGAGATTCATCAGGATGCTGCCTGGATTTGAGAGGGTGCTGAGGAGATTCACCAGGATGCTGCCCGGATTAGTGAGGGTGCAGGGGAGATTCAAATAGGGTTATCCCAGATGGGAGAAGGTGCAGAGCAGATACACAAAGGTGCTGCCTTAATTAGGGACTATGCAGAGGAGATTCACAAGGATGCTGCGTGGACTAGAGAGGTTGCAGAGGAGATTCACCAGGATGCTGACTGGAAGTGAGAGGGTGCAGACTAGATTCACCAGGACGCTGCCTTGATTAGAGAGGGTGCAGAGGAGATTCACGAGGATAATTCCTGGATTAGAGAGGGTGCAGAGGAAATTCACCGGGTGCTGCCTGGAATAGAGAGGCTGCAGATGGGATTCACCAGGATGATACTGGATTAGAGAGGTTATAAAGGAGGTTCACCAGAATGCTGCATGGATTAGAGAGGGTGCAGAGGAGATTCATGAGGATGCTGCCTGGATTAGAGAGGGTGCAGAGGAGATTCACCAGGATACTACCCGGATTGGAGAGGTTGAATTGGAGTTTAACCAGGATGATGCCTGCATTAGAGAGGGTGCAAAGGAGATTCACCAGGATGCTGCCTGGATTAGAGAGGGTGCAAAGGAGATTCACCAGGATGATGCCTGGATTAGAGAGAGTGCAGAGGAGATTCACCAGGATGATTCTTGGATTAGAGAGGGTGCATATGAATCACCAGGATGATACCTGGTATATAGAGAGAATGCAGATAAGATTCACCAGGATGACACCTGGATTAGAAAGGGTGCAAAGGAGATTCACCAGGATGATACCTGGATTAGAGAGATTGCAAAGGAGATTCACCAGGATGCTGCCTGGATTAGAGAGGGTGCTCAGGAGATTCACCAGGATGCTGCCTGGATTAGAGAGGGTGCAGAGGAGATTCACCAGATGCTGCCTGGAATAGAGACGGTGCAGTTGAGATTCACCAGGATGATACCTAAATTAGAGAGGGTGCAGAGGAGTTTCAAAAAGGATGCCGCCGAGATTAGAGCGAGGGTAGAGGACATTCACCATGATACTGACTTCATTAGAGAGGATGCAGTGGAGATTCACCAGGATGCTGCCTGGATTAGAGAGAGTGCAGAGGAGATACACCAGAATGCTGCCTGGAATAGAGAGGGTGCAGCTGAGATTCATAACAAGATATCTGGATTAGAGAAGGTGCAGAGTAGATTCACCAGATGCTGCCTGGAATAGAGACGGTGCAGTTGAGATTCACCAGGATGATAAATTAGAGAGGGTGCAGAGGAGTTTCAAAAATGATGCCGCCCGGATTAGAGCGAGAGCAGAGGACATTCACCATGATACTGCCTTCATCAGAGAGGGTGTAGAGGAGATTCAACAGGATGCTGCCTGGATTAGAGAGGGTGCTGAGGAAATTCAACAGTATGATGCCTGGATTAGAGAGGGTGCAGATTAGATTCACTGGGATGCCGCTTGGATTAGAAAGTGTGCAGAGGAGATTCGCCAGGTTGCTGCCTGGATTAGTGCGTTCACAGAGGAGGTTGACCAGGATGCTGCCTGGATTAGAGAGGGTGCTGAGGAGATACACCAGAATGCTGCCTGGATCAGAGATGGTGCAGAGGAGATTCAATAGGATGCTGCCTGGATTAGAGAGGGGTCAGAGGAGATTCACCACGAAGCTGCCTGGAATAGAGAGGGTGCAGCTGAGATTCATAACAAGAAATCTGGATTAGAGAGGGTGCAGAGTAGATTCACAAGGATGCTGCCTGGATTAGAGTGGGTGCAGAGGAGATTCAACAGGATGCTGCCTGGATTAGAGAAGGGGCAAAGAAAATTAACAAGGATGCAGCCTAGATTAGAGACGGTGCAGAGGATATTCAGCAGGATGCTGCCTGGAATAGAGAGGGTGCAGAGGAAATTCACCAGGATGCTGCTTGGATTAGAAAGGATGCAATGGAGATTCACAAGGATGCTGCCTGGATTAGTGAGGGTGCGGAGGAAATTCACCAGGATGCTGCCTGGATTAGAGAGGGGGCAGAGGAGATTCACCAGATGCTGCCAGGAATAGAGACGGTGCAATTGAGATTCACCAGGTTGCTGCCTGGATTAGTGCGTTCACAGAGGAGGTTGACCAGGATGCTGCCTGGATTAGAGATGGTGCAGAGGAATTTCAAAAAGTATGCCGCCCGGATTAGAGCGAGGGCAGAGGACATTCACCATGATACTGCCTTCATTAGAGAGGGTACAGAGGAGATTCACCAGGTTGCTGCCTGGATTAGTGCGTTCACAGACGAGGTTGACCAGGATGCTGCCTGGATTAGAGATGGTGCAGAGGAATTTCAAAAAGTATGCCGCCCGGATTAGAGCGAGGGCAGAGGACATTCACCATGATACTGCCTTCATTAGAGAGGGTACAGAGGAGATTCACCAGGTTGCTGCCTGGATTAGTGCGTTCACAGACGAGGTTGACCAGGATGCTGCCTGGATTAGAGATGGTGCAGAGGAGATTCACCAGGATGCTGCCTGGATTAGAGAGGGGTCAGAGGAGATTCACCACGAAGCTGCCTGGAATAGAGAGGGTGCAGCTGAGATTCATAACAAGATATCTGGATTAGAGAGGGTGCACAGTAGATTCACCAGGATGATGCCCGGATTAGAGCGAGAGCAGAGGACATTTACCATGATACTGCCTTCATTAGAGAGGGTACAGAGGAGATTCACCAGGATGCTCCCTGGATTAGAGAGGGTGCTGAGGAGATTCACCAGGTTGCTGCCTGGATTAGTGCGTTCACAGAGGAGGTTGACCAGGATGCTGCCTGGATTAGAGAGCGTGCAGAGGAGATTCGCCAGATGCGGCCTGGAATAGAGACGGTGCAGTTGAGATTCACCAGGATGATACCTAAATTAGAGAGGGTGCAGAGGAGTTTCAAAAAGGATGCCGCCCGGATTAGAGCGAGAGCAGAGGACATTCACCATGATACTGCCTTCATTAGAGAGGGTGCAGAGGAGATTCACAAGGATCCTACCCGGATTAGTGAGGGTGCAGGGGGCATTCAAATAGGTTGACCACTGATTACAGAAGCCTCAGAGGAGATTCACAAGGGTGCTGCCTGAATTAGAGAGGGTGCAGAGGAGATTCACCAGAATGCTGCCTGGATTAGAGAGGGTGCAGAGGAAATTTACCAGGATGCTGCCTGGATTAGAGACGGTGCAGTTGAGATTCATCAGGATGATACCTAAATTAGAGAGGGTACAGAGGAGTTTAAAAAAGGATGCCGCCCGGATTAGTGCGAGAGCAGAGGACATTTACCATGATACTGCCTTCATTAGAGAGGGTACAGAGGAGATTCACCAGGATGCTCCCTGGATTAGAGAGGGTGCTGAGGAGATTCACTTGGTTGCTGCCTGGATTAGTGCGTTCACACAGGAGGTTGACCAGGATGCTGCCTGGATCAGAGATGGTGCAGAGGAGATTCACCATGATACTGCCTTCATTAGAGAGGGTGCAGAGGAGATTCACCAGGATGCTGCCTGGATTAGAGAGGGTGCTGAGGAGATTCACCAGGTTGCTGCCTGAATTAGTGCGTTCACAGAGGAGGTTGACCAGGATGCTGCCTGGATCAGAGATGGTGCAGAGGAGATTCACCATGATACTGCCTTCATTAGAGAGGGTGCAGAGGAGATTCACCAGGATGCTGCCTGGATTAGAGTGCGTGCAGAGGAGATTCACCAGGATGCTGCCTGGATTAGAGAGGGGGCAGACGAGATTCACCACGAAGCTGCCTGGAATAGAGTGGGTGCAGCAGAGATTCATAACAAGGTATCTGGATTAGAGAGGATGCAGAGATGATTCACAAGGATGCTGCCTGGATTAGAGAGGGTGCAGAGCAGATTCACAAGGATCCTACCCGGATTAGTGAGGGTGCAGGGGGCATTCAAATAGGTTGAGCACAGATTACAGAAGCCTCAGAAGAGATTCAATGTGATGCCGCTTGGATTAGAAAGGGTGCAGAGGAGGTTCACCAGGATGCTGCCAGGATTAGAGAGCGTGCAGAGGAGATTCGCCAGATGCTGCCTGGAATAGAGACGGTGCAGTTTAGATTCACCCGGATGATACCTAAATTAGAGAAGGTGCAGAGGAGTTTCAAAAAGGATGCCGCCCGGATTAGAGCGAGAGCAGAGGACATTCACCATGATACTGCCTTCATTAGAGAGGGTGCAGAGGAGATTCACAAAGATCCTACCCGGATTAGTGAGGGTGCAGGGGGCATTCAAATAGGTTGACCACTGATTACAGAAGCCTCAGAGGAGATTCACAAGGGTGCTGCCTGAATTAGGGAGGGTGCAGAGGAGATTCAGCTGGATGCTGTCTGGAAAGAGAGGGTACAGAGGAAATTCACCAGGATGCTGCCTGGATTAGAGACGGTGCAGTTGAGATTCATCAGGATGATACCTAAATTAGAGAGGGTGCAGAGGAGATTAAAAAAGGATGCCGCCCGGATTAGAGCGAGAGCAGAGGACATTTACCATGATACTGCCTTCATTAGAGAGGGTACAGAGGAGATTCACCAGGATGCTCCCTGGATTAGGGAGGGTGCTGAGGAGATTCACCAGGTTGCTGCCTGGATTAGTGCGTTCACAGAGGAGGTTGACCAGGATGCTGCCTGGATCAGAGATGGTGCAGAGGAGATTCACCATGATACTGCCTTCATTAGAGAGGGTGCAGAGGAGATTCACCAGGATGCTGCCTGGATTAGAGTGCGTGCAGAGGAGATTCACCAGGATGCTGCCTGGATTAGAGAGGGGGCAGACGAGATTCACCACGAAGCTGCCTGGATTAGAGTGGGTGCAGCAGAGATTCATAACAAGATATCTGGATTAGAGAGGATGCAGAGATGATTCACAAGGATGCTGCCTGGATTAGAGAGGGTGCAGAGGAGATTCAACAGGATGCTGCCTGGATTAGAGAAGGGGCAAAGGAGATTCACCAGGATGCTGCCTAGATTAGGGACGGTGCAGAGGAGATTCACCAGGATGCTGCCTGGAATAGAGACGGTGCAGTTGAGATTCACCAGGTTGTTACCTAAATTAGAGAGTGTGCAGAGGAGTTTCAAAAAGGATGCCGCCGAGATTAGAGCGAGGGTAGAGGACATTCAACATGATACTGCCTTCATTAGAGAAGATGCAGAGGAGATTCAGCAGGATGCTGCCTGGATTAGTGAGGGTGCAGATTAGATTCACTGGGATGCCGCTTGGATTAGAAAGGGTGCAGAGAAGATTCACTAGGTTGCTGCCTGGATTAGTGCGTTCACAGAGGAGGTTGACCAGGACGCTGCCTGGATTAGAGTGGGTGCAGAGGAGATTCACCATGATACTGCCTTCATTAGAGAGGGTGCAGAGATTCACAAGGATGTTGCCAGGATTACAGAGGGTTCAGAGGAGATTCTGAAAGGATGGTGCCCAGATTAGAGAGGGTGCAGAGGAGATTCACCAGGATGCTGCCTGGATTAGAGAGGGTGCTGAGGAAATTCATCAGTATGATGCCTGGATTAGAGAGGGTACATATTAGATTCACTGGGATGCCGCTTGGATTAGAAAGGGTGCAGAGGAGATTCACCAGGATGCGGCCTGGATTAGAGAGGGTGGTGTGGAGATTCACCAGGATGCTGCCTGGATTAGAGAGGGGGCTGAGGAGATTCAACAGGACTTTCCATGGATGCGGGAGGGTGCAGTGGAGATTCACAAGGATGCTGCCTGGATTAGAGAGGGGGCAGAGGAGATTCATCAGGACATTCCATGGATGCGGGAGGGTGCAGAGGAGATTCACCAGGATAACTCCTGGATTAGAGAGGGTGCAGAGGAAATTCACCGGGTGCTGCCTGGAATAGAGAAGCTGCAGATGAGATTCAGCAGGATGCTGCCTGGATCAGAGAGGGTGCAGAGGAGATTCACCAGGATGATACTGGATTAGAGAGGGTATAAAGGAGGTTCACCAGAATGCTGCACGGATTAGCGAGGGTGCAGAGGAGATTCACCAGGATACTACCCGGATTGGAGAGGTTAAATAGGAGATTAACCAGGATGATGCCTGCATTAGAGAGAGTGCAAATGAGATTCAGCAGGATGATGCCTGGATTAGAGAGAGTGCAGAGGAGATTCACCAGGATGATACTTGGATTAGAGAGGGTTCATATGATTCACCAGGATGATACCTGGTCTATAGGGAGTATGCAGATAAGATTCACCAGGATGATACCTGGATTGGAGAGGGTGCAGAGGAGATTCACCAGGATGATACTTGGAATAGAGAGGGTGCATATGATTCACCAGGATGATACCTGGTATATAGAGAGAATGCAGATAAGATTCACCAGGATGATACCTGGATTAGAAAGGGTGCAAAGGAGATTCACCAGGATGATACCTGGATTAGAGAGATTGCAAAGGAGATTCACCGGGATGCTGCCTGGATTAGAGAGGGTGCAGAGGAGATTCGCCAAGATGCTGCCTGGATTAGAGAAGGTGCAGAGGAGATTCGCCAAGATGCTGCCTGGATTAGAGAAGGTGCAGAGGAGATTCACCAGGATGCTGCCTGGATTAGAGAGAGTGCAGAGGAGATACACCAGAATGCTGCCTGGATTACAGAGCGTGCAGAGGAGATTCACCAGGATGCTGCCTGGAATAGAGAGGGTGCAGTTGAGATTCATAACAAGATATCTGGATTAGAGAAGGTGCAGAGTAGATTCACCAGATGCTGCCTGGAATAGAGACGGTGCAGTTGAGATTCACCAGGATGATAAATTAGAGAGGGTGCAGAGGAGTTTCAAAAAGGATGCCGCCCGGATTAGAGCGAGAGCAGAGGACATTCACCATGATACTGCCTTCATCAGAGAGGGTGCAGAGGAGATTCACAAGGATGCTGCCTGGATTAGAGAGGGTGCAGAGGAGATTCACCAGGTGCTACCTGGAATAGAGACGGTGCAGTTGAGATTCACCAGGTTGTTACCTAAATTAGAGAGGGTGCAGAGGAGTTTCAATAAGGATGCCGCCGAGATTAGAGCGAGGGTAGAGGACATTCACCATGATACTGCCTTCATTAGAGAGGATGCAGTGGAGATTCACCAGGATGCTGCCTGGATTAGAGAGAGTGCAGAGGAGATTCACCAGGATGCTGCCTGGAATAGAGAGGGTGCAGCTGAGATTCATAACAAGATATCTGGATTAGAGAGGGTGCAGAGTAGATTCACCAGATGCTGCCTGGAATAGAAACGGTGCAGTTGAGATTCACCAGGATGATACCTAAATTAGAGAGAGTGCAGAGCAGTTTCAAAAATGATGCGGCGCTGATTAGAGCGAGAGCAGAGGACATTCACCATGATACTGCCTTCATTAGAGAGGGTGGTGTGGAGATTAACAAGGATGCTGCCTGGATTAGAGAGGGTGCTGAGGAAATTCAACAGTATGATGCCTGGATTAGAGAGGGGGCAGACGAGATTCACCACGAAGCTGCCTGGAATAGACTGTGTGCAGCTGAGATTCATAACAAGATATCTGGGTTAGAGAGGGTGCAGAGATGATTCACAAGGATGCTGCCTGGATTAGAGAAGGTGCAGAGGAGATTAAAAAGGATGCTGCCTGGATTAGAGAAGGGGCAAAGAAAATTAAGCAGGATGCTGCCTGGATTAGAGAGAGTGCAGAGGAGATTCACCAGTATGCTGCCTTGATTAGAGACGGTGCAGAGGATATTCAGCAGGATGCTGCCTGGAATAGAGAGGGTGCAGAGGAAATTCACCAGGATGCTGCCTGGATTAGAAAGGGTGCAAAGGAGATTCACCAGGATGCTGCCTGGATTAGAGAGGGGGCAGAGGAGATTCACCAGATGCTACCTGGAATAGAGACGGTGCAGTTGAGATTCACCAGGTTGTTACCTAAATTAGAGAGGGTGCAGAGGAGTTTCAAAAAGGATGCCGCCGAGAATAGTGAGGGTGCAGGGGAGATTCAAATAGGGTTATCCCAGGTTGGAGAAGGTGCAGAGCAGATACACAAAGGTGCTGCCTTAATTAGGGACTATGCAGAGGAGATTCAGCGGTGTGCTGCCTGGATTGGGGAGGGTGCAGAGGAGATTCACAAGGATGCTGCGTGGACTAGAGAGGTTGCAGAGGAGATTCACCAGGATGCTGACTGGAAGTGAGAGGGTGCAGACTAGATTCACCAGGACGCTGCCTGGATTAGAGAGGGTGCAGAGGAGATTCATCAGGACTTTCCATGGATGCGGGAGGGTGCAGAGGAGATTCACAAGGATGCTGTCTGGATTAGAGAGGGTGCAGAGGAGATTCACCAGGATAATTCCTGGATTAGAGAGGGTGCAGAGGAAATTCACCGGGTGCTGCCTGGAATAGAGAGGCTGCAGATGAGATTCACCAGGATGATACTGGATTAGAGAGGTTATAAAGGAGGTTCACCAGAATGCTGCATGGATTAGAGAGGGTGCAGAGGAGATTCATGAGGATGCTGCCTGGATTAGAGAGGGTGCAGAGGAGATTCACCAGGATACTGCCTGGATTAGAGAGGGTGCATATGATTCACGAGGATGATACCTGGTATATAGAGAGAATGCAGATAAGATTCACCAGGATGATACCTGGATTAGAAAGGGTGCAAAGGAGATTCACCAGGATGATACCTGGATTAGAGAGATTGCAAAGGAGATTCACCAGGATGATACTTGGATTAGAGAGGGTGCATAAGATTCACCAGGATGCTGCCTGGATTAGAGAGGGTGCAGTGGAGATTCTCAAGGATGATGCCTGCATCAGAGAGGGTGCAGAGGAGATTCACCAGGATGCTGCCTGGATTAGAGAGGGTGCAGAGGAGATTCACCTGATGCTGCCTGAAATATAGACGGTGCAGTTGAGATTCACCAGGATGATACCTAAATTAGAGAGGGTGAAGAGGTGTTTCAAAAAGCATGCCGCCCGGATTAGAGCGAGAGCAGAGGACATTCACCATGATACTGCCTTCATTGGAGAGGATGCAGAGATTCACAAGGACGTTGCCAGGAATACAGAGGGTTCATAGGAGATTCTAAAAGGATGGTGCCCAGATTAGAGAGGGTGCAGAGGAGATTCACCAGGATGCAGCCTGGATTAGAGAGGGTGCTGAGGAAATTCATCAGTATGATGCCTGGATTAGAGAGGGTACATATTAGATTCACTGGGATACCGCTTGGATTAGAAAGGGTGCAGAAGAGATTCACCAGGTTGCAGCCAGGATTAGTGCGTTCACAGAGGAGGTTGACCAGGATGCTGCTTGGATTAGAGAGGGTGGTGTGGAGATTCACCAGGTTGCTGCCTGGATTACAGAGCGTGCAGAGGAGATGCACCAGGATGCTGCCTGGATTTGAGAGGGGGCTGAGGAGATTCATCAGGACTTTCCATGAATGGGGGAGGGTGCAGAGGAGATTCACAACGATGTTGCCTGGATTAGAGAGGGGGCAGAGGAGATTCATCAGGACTTTCCATGGATGCGGGAGGCTGCACAGGAGATTCACCAGGATAATTCCTGGATTAGAGAGGGTGCAGAGGAAATTCACCGGGTGCTGCCTGGAATAGAGAGGCTGCAGATGAGATTCACCAGGATGATACTGGATTGGAGAGGCTATAAAGGAGGTTCACCAGAATGCTGCATGGATTAGAGAGGGTGCAGAGCAGATTCATGAGGATGCTGCCTGGATTAGAGAGGGTGCTGAGGAGATTCACCAGGATACTACCCGGATTGGAGAGGTTGAATAGGAGATTAACCAGGATGATGCCTGCATTAGAGAGAGTGCAAAGGAAATTCACCAGGATGATGCCTGGATTAGAGAGAGTGCAGAGGAGATTCACCAGGATGATACTTGGATTAGAGAGGGTGCATATGATTCACCAGGTTGATACCTGGTATATAGAAAGAATGCAGATAAGATTCACCAGGATGATACCTGGATTAGAAAGAGTGCAAAGGAGATTCACCAGGATGATACCTAGATTAGAGAGATTGCAAAGGAGATTCACGAGGATGCTGCCTGGATTAGAGAGGGTGCAGATTAGATTCACTGGGATGCCGCTTTGATTAGAAAGGGTGCAGAGAAGATTCACCAGGTTGCTGCCTGGATTAGTGCGTTCACAGAGGAGGTTGACCAGGACGCTGCCTGGACTAGAGAGGGTGCAGAGGAGATTCATCAGGATGCTGCCTGGATTTGAGAGGGTGCTGAGGAGATTCACCAGGATGCTGCCCGGATTAGTGAGGGTGCAGGGGAGATTCAAATAGGGTTATCCCAGATGGGAGAAGGTGCAGAGCAGATACACAAAGGTGCTGCCTTAATTAGGGACTATGCAGAGGAGATTCACAAGGATGCTGCGTGGACTAGAGAGGTTGCAGAGGAGATTCACCAGGATGCTGACTGGAAGTGAGAGGGTGCAGACTAGATTCACCAGGACGCTGCCTTGATTAGAGAGGGTGCAGAGGAGATTCACGAGGATAATTCCTGGATTAGAGAGGGTGCAGAGGAAATTCACCGGGTGCTGCCTGGAATAGAGAGGCTGCAGATGGGATTCACCAGGATGATACTGGATTAGAGAGGTTATAAAGGAGGTTCACCAGAATGCTGCATGGATTAGAGAGGGTGCAGAGGAGATTCATGAGGATGCTGCCTGGATTAGAGAGGGTGCAGAGGAGATTCACCAGGATACTACCCGGATTGGAGAGGTTGAATTGGAGTTTAACCAGGATGATGCCTGCATTAGAGAGGGTGCAAAGGAGATTCACCAGGATGCTGCCTGGATTAGAGAGGGTGCAAAGGAGATTCACCAGGATGATGCCTGGATTAGAGAGAGTGCAGAGGAGATTCACCAGGATGATTCTTGGATTAGAGAGGGTGCATATGAATCACCAGGATGATACCTGGTATATAGAGAGAATGCAGATAAGATTCACCAGGATGACACCTGGATTAGAAAGGGTGCAAAGGAGATTCACCAGGATGATACCTGGATTAGAGAGATTGCAAAGGAGATTCACCAGGATGCTGCCTGGATTAGAGAGGGTGCTCAGGAGATTCACCAGGATGCTGCCTGGATTAGAGAGGGTGCAGAGGAGATTCACCAGATGCTGCCTGGAATAGAGACGGTGCAGTTGAGATTCACCAGGATGATACCTAAATTAGAGAGGGTGAAGAGGTGTTTCAAAAAGCATGCCGCCCGGATTAGAGCGAGAGCAGAGGACATTCACCATGATACTGCCTTCATTGGAGAGGGTGCAGAGATTCACAAGGACGTTGCCAGGAATACAGAGGGTTCATAGGAGATTCTAAAAGGATGGTGCCCAGATTAGAGAGCGTGCAGAAGAGATTCACCAGGATGCTGCCTGGATTAGAGAGGGTGCTGAGGAAATTCATCAGTATGATGTCTGGATTAGAGAGGGTACATATTAGATTCACTGGGATGCCGCTTGGATTAGAAAGGGTGCAGAAGAGATTCACCAGGTTGCTGCCTGGATTAGTGCGTTCACAGAGGAGGTTGACCAGGATGCTGCCTGGATCAGAGATGGTGCAGAGGAGATTCACCAGGATGCTGCCTGGATTAGAGAGGGTGGTGTGGAGATTCACCAGGTTGCTGCCTGGATTACAGAGCGTGCAGAGGAGATGCACCAGGATGCTGCCTGGATTAGAGAGGGGGCTGAGGAGATTCATCAGGACTTTCCATGAATGCGGGAGGGTGCAGAGGAGATTCACAACGATGTTGCCTGGATTAGAGAGGGGGCAGAGGAGATTCATCAGGACTTTCCATGGATGCGGGAGGCTGCAGAGGAGATTCACCAGGATAATTCCTGGATTAGAGAGGGTGCAGAGGAGATTCACCAGGATGATGCCTGGATTAGAGAGAGTGCAGAGGAGATTCACCAGGATGATACTTGGATTAGAGAGGGTGCATATGATTCACCAGGATGATACCTGGTATATAGAGAGAATGCAGATAAGATTCACCAGGATGATACCTGGATTAGAAAGGGTGCAAAGGAGATTCACCAGGATGATACCTGGATTAGAGAGATTGCAAACGAGATTCACCAGGATGCTGCCTGGATTAGAGAGGGTGCTCAGGAGATTCACCAGGATGCTGCCTGGATTAGAGAGGGTGCAGAGGAGATTCACCAGATGCTGCCTGGAATAGAGACGGTGCAGTTGAGATTCACCAGGATGATACCTAAATTTGAGAGGGTGAAGAGGTGTTTCAAAAAGCATGCCGCCCGGATTAGAGCGAGAGCAGAGGACATTCACCATGATACTGCCTTCATTGGAGAGGGTGCAGAGATTCACAAGGACGTTGCAAGGAATACAGAGGGTTCATAGGAGATTCTAAAAGGATGGTGCCCAGATTAGAGAGCGTGCAGAGGAGATTCACCAGGATGCTGCCTGGATTAGAGAGGGTATAAAGGAGGTTCACCAGAATGCTGCATGGATTAGAGAGGGTGCAGAGGAGATTCATGAGGATGCTGCCTGGATTAGAGAGGGTGCAGAGGAGATTCACCAGGATACTACCCGGATTGGAGAGGTTGAATAGGAGATTAACCAGGATGATGCCTGCATTAGAGAGAGTGCAAAGGAAATTCACCAGGATGATGCCTGGATTAGAGAGAGTGCAGAGGATATTCACCAGGATGATACTTGGATTAGAGAGGGTGCATATGATTCACCAGGATGATACCTGGTATATAGAGAGAATGCAGATAAGATTCACCAGGATGATACCTGGATTGGAGAGGGTGCTGAGGAGATTCACCAGGATGCTGCCCGGATTAGTGAGGGTGCAGGGGAGATTCAAATATGGTTATCCCAGATGGGAGAAGGTGCAGAGCAGATACACAAAGGTGCTGCCTTAATTAGGGACTATACAGAGGAGATTCAGCGGTGTGCTGCCTGGATTGGGGAGGGTGCAGAGGAGATTCAGCGGTGTGCTGCCTGGATTGGGGAGGGTGCAGAGGAGATTCACCGGTGTGCTGCCTGGATTGGGGAGGGTGCAGAGGAGATTCACAAGGATGCTGCGTGGACTAGAGAGGTTGCAGACTAGATTCACCAGGACGCTGCCTGGATTAGAGAGGGTGCTGAGGAGATTCACCAGGACGCTGCCTGGATTAGTGAGGGGGCAGACGAGATTCACCACGAAGCTGCCTGGAATAGAGTGGGTGCAGCTGAGATTCATAACAAGATATCTGGGTTAGAGAGGGTGCAGAGATGATTCACAAGGATGCTGCCTGGATTAGAGAGGGTGCAGAGGAGATTAAAAAGGATGCTGCCTGGATTAGAGAAGGGGCAAAGAAAATTAAGCAGGATGCTGCCTAGATTAGGGACGGTGCAGAGGAGATTCACCAGTATGCTGCCTTGATTAGAGACGGTGCAGAGGATATTCAGCAGGATGCTGCCTGGAATAGAGAGGGTGCAGAGGAAATTCAACAGGATGCTGCCTGGATTAGAAAGGGTGCAAAGGAGATTCACCAGGATGCTCCCTGGATTAGAGAGGTGGCAGAGGAGATTCACCAGATGCTACCTGGAATAGAGACGGTGCAGTTGAGATTCACCAGGTTGTTACCTAAATTAGAGAGGGTGCAGAGGAGTTTCAAAAAGGATGCCGCAGAGAATAGTGAGGGTGCAGGGGAGATTCAAATAGGGTTATCCCAGATTGGAGAAGGTGCAGAGCAGATACACAAAGGTGCTGCCTTAATTAGGGACTATGCAGAGGAGATTCAACGGTGTGCTGCCTGGATTGGGGAGGGTGCAGAGGAGATTCACAAGGATGCTGCGTGGACTAGAGAGGTTGCAGAGGAGATTCAACAGGATGCTGACTGGAAGTGAGAGGGTGCAGACTAGATTCACCAGGACGCTGCCTGGATTAGAGAGGGTGCAGAGGAGATTCACCAGGATAATTCCTGGATTAGAGAGGGTGCAGAGGAAATTCACCGGGTGCTGCCTGGAATAGAGAGGCTGCAGATGAGATTCACCAGGATGATACTGGATTAGAGAGGTTATAAAGGAGGTTCACCAGAATGCTGCATGGATTAGAGAGGGTGCAGAGGAGATTCATGAGGATGCTGCCTGGATTAGAGAGGGTGCAGAGGAGATTCACCAGGATACTACCCGGATTGGAGAGGTTGAATTGGAGATTAACCAGGATGATGCCTGCATTAGAGAGGGTGAAAAGGAGATTCACCAGGATGCTGCCTGGATTAGAGAGGGTGCAAAGGAGATTCACCAGGATGATGCCTGGATTAGAGAGAGTGCAGAGGAGATTCACCAGGATGATACTTGGATTAGAGAGGGTGCATATGATTCACCAGGATGATACCTGGATTAGAAAGGGTGCAAAGGAGATTCACCAGGATGATACCTGGATTAGAGAGATTGCAAAGGAGATTCACCAGGATGCTGCCTGGATTAGAGAGGGTGCTCAGGAGATTCACCAGGATGCTGCCTGGATTAGAGAGGGTGCAGAGGAGATTCACCAGATGCTGCCTGGAATAGAGACGGTGCTGTTGAGATTCACCAGGATGATACCTAAATTAGAGAGGGTGAAGAGGTGTTTCAAAAAGCATGCCGCCCGGATTAGAGCGAGAGCAGAGGACATTCACCATGATACTGCCTTCATTGGAGAGGGTGCAGAGATTCACAAGGACGTTGCCAGGAATACAGAGGGTTCATAGGAGATTCTAAAAGGATGGTGCCCAGATTAGAGAGCGTGCAGAGGAGATTCACCAGGATGCTGCCTGGATTAGAGAGGGTGCTGAGGAAATTCATCAGTATGATGTCTGGATTAGAGAGGGTACATATTAGATTCACTGGGATGCCGCTTGGATTAGAAAGGGTGCAGAAGAGATTCACCAGGTTGCTGCCTGGATTAGTGCGTTCACAGAGGAGGTTGACCAGGATGCTGCCTGGATCAGAGATGGTGCAGAGGAGATTCACCAGGATGCTGCCTGGATTAGAGAGGGTGGTTTGGAGATTCACCAGTTTGCTGCCTGGATTACAGAGCGTGCAGAGGAGATGCACCAGGATGCTGCCTGGATTAGAGAGGGGGCTGAGGAGATTCATCAGGACTTTCCATGAATGCGGGAGGGTGCAGAGGAGATTCACAACGATGTTGCCTGGATTAGAGAGGGGGCAGAGGAGATTCATCAGGACTTTCCATGGATGCGGGAGGCTGCAGAGGAGATTCACCAGGATAATTCCTGGATTAGAGAGGGTGCAGAGGAAATTCACCGGGTGCTGGCTGGAATAGAGAGGCTGCAGATGAGATTCACCAGGATGATACTGGATTGGAGAGGGTATAAAGGAGGTTCACCATAATGCTGCATGTATTAGAGAGGGTGCAGAGCAGATTCATGAGGATGCTGCCTGGATTAGAGAGGGTGCAGAGGAGATTCACCAGGATACTACCCGGATTGGAGAGGTTGAATAGGAGATTAACCAGGATGATGCCTGCATTAGAGAGAGTGCAAAGGAAATTCACCAGGATGATGCCTGGATTGGAGAGAGTGCAGAGGAGATTCACCAGGATGATACTTGGATTAGAGAGGGTGCATATGATTCACCAGGATGATACCTGGTATATAGAGAGAATGCAGATAAGATTCACCAGGATGATACCTGGATTAGAAAGGGTGCAAAGGAGATTCACCAGGATGATACCTAGATTAGAGAGATTGCAAAGGAGATTCACCAGGATGCTGCCTGGATTAGTGAGGGTGCAGATTAGATTCACTGGGATGCCGCTTGGATTAGAAAGGGTGCAGAGAAGATTCACCAGGTTGCTGCCTGGATTAGTGCGTTCACAGAGGAGGTTGACCAGGACGCTGCCTGGATTAGAGAGGGTGCAGAGGAGATTCATCAGGATGCTGCCTGGATTTGAGAGGGTGCTGAGGAGATTCACAAGGATGCTGCCTGGATTAGAGAGGGTGCAGAGGAGATTCACCAGGATAATTCCTGGATTAGAGAGGGTGCAGAGGAAATTCACCGGGTGCTGCCTGGAATAGAGAGGCTGCAGATGAGATTCACCAGGATGATACTTGGATTAGAGAGGGTGCATATGATTCACCAGGATGATACCTGGTATATAGAGAGAATGCAGATAAGATTCACCAGGATGATACCTGGATTAGAAAGGGTGCAAAGGAGATTCACCAGGATGATACCTGGATTAGAGAGATTGCAAAGGAGATTCACCAGGATGATACTTGGATTAGAGAGGGTGCATAAGATTCACCAGGATGCTGCCTGATTTAGAGAGGGTGCAGAGGAGATTCTCAAGAATGATGCCTGGATCAGAGAGGGTGCAGAGGAGATTCACCAGGATGCTGCCTGGATTAGTGAGGGTGCAGATTAGATTCACTGCATGCCGCTTGGATTAGTGCGTTCACAGAGGAGGTTGACCAGGACGCTGCCTGGATTAGAGAGGGTGCAGAGGAGATTCATCAGGATGCTGCCTGGATTTGAGAGGGTGCTGAAGAGTTTCACCAAGATGCTGCCCGGATTAGTGAGGGTGCAGGGGAGATTCAAATAGGGTTATCCCAGATGGGAGAAGGTGCAGAGCAGATACACAAAGGTGCTGCCTTAATTAGGGACTATGCAGAGGAGATTCAGCGGTGTGCTGCCTGGATTGGGGAGGGTGCAGAGGAGATTCACAAGGATGCTGCGTGGACTAGAGAGGTTGCAGAGGAGTTTCACCAGGATGCTGACTGGAAGTGAGAGGGTGCAGACTAGATTCACCAGGACGCTGCCTGGATTAGAGAGGGTGCAGAGGAGATTCACCAGTATAATTCCTGGATTAGAGAGGGTGCAGAGGAAATTCACCGGGTGCTGCCTGGAATAGAGAGGCTGCAGATGAGATTCACCAGGATGATACTGGATTAGAGAGGTTATAAAGGAGGTTCACCAGAATGCTGCATGGATTAGAGAGGGTGCAGAGGAGATTCATGAGGATGCTGCCTGGATTAGAGAGGGTGCAGAGGAGATTCACCAGGATACTACCCGGATTGGAGAGGTTGAATAGGAGATTAACCAGGATGATGCCTGCATTAGAGAGGGTGCAAAGGAGATTCACCAGGATGCTGCCTGGATTAGAGAGGGTGCAAAGGAGATTCACCAGGATGATGCCTGGATTAGAGAGAGTGCAGAGGAGATTCACCAGGATGATACTTGGATTAGAGAGGGTGCATATGATTCACCAGGTTGATACCTGGTATATAGAGAGAATGCAGATAAGATTCACCAGGATGATACCTGGATTAGAAAGGGTGCAAAGGAGATTCACCAGGATGATACCTGGATTAGAGAGATTGCAAAGGAGATTCACCAGGATGATACTTGGATTAGAGTGGGTGCAAAAGATTCACCAGGATGCTGCCCGGATTAGTGAGGGTGCATGGGAGATTCAAATAGGGTTATCCCAGATGGGAGAAGGTGCAGAGCAGATACACAAGGGTGCTGCCTTAATTAGGGACTATGCAGAGGAGATTCAGCGGTGTGCTGCCTGGATTGGGGAGGGTGCAGAGGAGATTCACAAGGATGCTGCGTGGACTAGAGAGGTTGCAGAGGAGATTCAACAGGATGCTGACTGGAAGTGAGAGGGTGCAGACTAGATTCACCAGGACGCTGCCTGGATTAGAGAGGGTGCAGAGGAGATTCATCAGGACTTTCCATGGATGCGGGAGGGTGCAAAGGAGATTCACCAGGATGCTGCCTGGATTAGAGAGGGTGCAAAGGAGATTCACCAGGATGATGCCTGGATTAGAGAGAGTGCAGAGGAGATTCACCAGGATGATACTTGGATTAGAGAGGGTGCATATGATTCACCAGGATGATACCTGGTATATAGAGAGAATGCAGATAAGATTCACCAGGATGATACCTGGATTAGAAAGGGTGCAAAGGAGATTCACCAGGATGATACCTGGATTAGAGAGATTGCAAAGGAAATTCACCAGGATGATACTTGGATTAGAGAGGGTGCATAAGATTCACCAGGATGCTGCCCGGATTATTGAGGGTGCAGGGGAGATTCAAATAGGGTTATCCCAGATGGGAGAAGGTGCAGAGCAGATACACAAAGGTGCTGCCTTAATTAGGGACTATGCAGAGGAGATTCACAAGGATGCTGCGTGGACTAGAGAGGTTGCAGAGGAGATTCACCAGGATGCTGACTGGAAGTGAGAGGGTGCAGACTAGATTCAACAGGACGCTGCCTGGATTAGAGAGGGTGCAGAGGAGATTCATCAGGACTTTCCATGGATGCGGGAGGGTGCAGAGGAGATTCACAAGGATGCTGCCTGGATTAGAGAGGGTGCAGAGGAGATTCACCAGGATAATTCCTGGATTAGAGAGGGTGCAGAGGAAATTCACCGGGTGCTGCCTGGAATAGAGAGGCTGCAGATGAGATTCACCAGGATGATACTGGATTAGAGAGGTTATAAAGGAGGTTCACCAGAATGCTGCATGGATTAGAGAGGGTGCAGAGGAGATTCATGAGGATGCTGCCTGGATTAGAGAGGGTGCAGAGGAGATTCACCAGGATACTACCCGGATTGGAGAGGTTGAATAGGAGATTAACCAGGATGATGCCTGCATTAGAGAGGGTGCAAAGGAGATTCACCAGGATGCTGCCTGGATTAGAGAGGTGCAAAGGAGATTCACCAGGATGATGCCTGGATTAGAGAGAGTGCAGAGGAGATTCAGCAGGATGATACTTGGATTAGAGAGGGTGCATATGATTCACCAGGATGATAGCTGGTATATAGAGAGAATGCAGATAAGATTCACCAGGATGATACCTGGATTAGAAAGGGTGCAAAGGAGATTCACCAGGATGATACCTGGATTAGAGAGATTGCAAAGGAGATTCACCAGGATGATACTTGGATTAGAGAGGGTGCAGAGGAGATTCTCAAGGATGATGCCTGGATCAGAGAGGGTGCAGAGGAGATTCACCAGGATGCTGCCTGGATTAGAGAGGGTGCATATGATTCACCAGGATGATAGCTGGTATATAGAGAGAATGCAGATAAGATTCACCAGGATGATACCTGGATTAGAAAGGGTGCAAAGGAGATTCACCAGGATGATACCTGGATTAGAGAGATTGCAAAGGAGATTCACCAGGATGATACTTGGATTAGAGAGGGTGCAGAGGAGATTCTCAAGGATGATGCCTGGATCAGAGAGGGTGCAGAGGATATTCACCAGGATGCTGCCTGGATTAGTGAGGGTGCAGATTAGATTCACTGTGATGCCGCTTGGATTAGTGCGTTCACAGAGGAGGTTGACCAGGACGCTGCCTGGATTAGAGAGGGTGCAGAAGAGATTCATCAGGATGCTGCCTGGATTTGAGAGGGTGCTGAGGAGATTCACCAGGATGCTGCCCGGATTAGTGAGGGTGCAGGGGAGATTCAAATAGGGTTATCCCAGATGGGAGAAGGTGCAGAGCAGATACACAAAGGTGCTGCCTTAATTAGGGACTATGCAGAGGAGATTCAGCGGTGTGCTGCCTGGATTGGGGAGGGTGCAGAGGAGATTCACAAGGATGCTGCGTGGACTAGAGAGGTTGCAGAGGAGATTCACCAGGATGCTGACTGGAAGTGAGAGGGTGCAGACTAGATTCACCAGGACGCTGCCTGGATTAGAGAGGGTGCAGAGGAGATTCATCAGGACTTTCCATGGATGCGGGAGGGTGCAGAGGAGATTCACAAGGATGCTGCCTGGATTAGAGAGGGTGCAGAGGAGATTCACCAGGATAATTCCTGGATTAGAGAGGGTGCAGAGGAAATTCACCGGGTGCTGCCTGGAATAGAGAGGCTGCAGATGAGATTCACCAGGATGATACTGGATTAGAGAGGTTATAAAGGAGGTTCACCAGAATGCTGCATGGATTAGAGAGGGTGCAGAGGAGATTCATGAGGATGCTGCCTGGATTAGAGAGGGTGCAGAGGAGATTCACCAGGATACTACCCGGAATGGAGAGCTTGAATAGGAGATTAACCAGGATGATGCCTGCATTAGAGAGGGTGCAAAGGAGATTCACCAGGATGCTGCCTGGATTAGAGAGGGTGCAAAGGAGATTCACCAGGATGATGCCTGGATTAGAGAGAGTGCAGAGGAGATTCACCAGGACTTTCCATGGATGCGGGAGGGTGCAAAGGAGATTCACCAGGATGCTGCCTGGATTAGAGAGGGTGCAAAGGAGATTCACCAGGATGATGCCTGGATTAGAGAGAGTGCAGAGGAGATTCACCAGGATGATACTTGGATTAGAGAGGGTGCATATGATTCACCAGGATGATACCTGGTATATAGAGAGAATGCAGATAAGATTCACCAGGATGATACCTGGATTAGAAAGGGTGCAAAGGAGATTCTCCAGGATGATACCTGGATTAGAGAGATTGCAAAGGAAATTCACCAGGATGATACTTGGATTAGAGAGGGTGCATAAGATTCACCAGGATGCTGCCCGGATTATTGAGGGTGCAGGGGAGATTCAAATAGTGTTATCCCAGATGGGAGAAGGTGCAGAGCAGATACACAAAGGTGCTGCCTTAATTAGGGACTATGCAGAGGAGATTCACAAGGATGCTGCGTGGACTAGAGAGGTTGCAGAGGAGATTCACCAGGATGCTGACTGGAAGTGAGAGGGTGCAGACTAGATTCAACAGGACGCTGCCTGGATTAGAGAGGGTGCAGAGGAGATTCATCAGGACTTTCCATGGATGCGGGAGGGTGCAGAGGAGATTCACAAGGATGCTGCCTGGATTAGAGAGGGTGCAGAGGAGATTCACCAGGATAATTCCTGGATTAGAGAGGGTGCAGTGGAAATTCACCGGGTGCTGCCTGGAATAGAGAGGCTGCAGATGAGATTCACCAGGATGATACTGGATTAGAGAGGTTATAAAGGAGGTTCACCAGAATGCTGCATGGATTAGAGAGGGTGCAGAGGAGATTCATGAGGATGCTGCCTGGATTAGAGAGGGTGCAGAGGAGATTCACCAGGATACTACCCGGATTGGAGAGGTTGAATAGGAGATTAACCAGGATGATGCCTGCATTAGAGAGGGTGCAAAGGAGATTCACCAGGATGCTGCCTGGATTAGAGAGGGTGCAAAGGAGATTCACCAGGATGATGCCTGGATTAGAGAGAGTGCAGAGGAGATTCAGCAGGATGATACTTGGATTAGAGAGGGTGCATATGATTCACCAGGATGATAGCTGGTATATAGAGAGAATGCAGATAAGATTCACCAGGATGATACCTGGATTAGAAAGGGTGCAAAGGAGATTCACCAGGATGATACCTGGATTAGAGAGATTGCAAAGGAGATTCACCAGGATGATACTTGGATTAGAGAGGGTGCAGAGGAGATTCTCAAGGATGATGCCTGGATCAGAGAGGGTGCAGAGGAGATTCACCAGGATGCTGCCTGGATTAGTGAGGGTGCAGATTAGATTCACTGTGATGCCGCTTGGATTAGTGCGTTCACAGAGGAGGTTGACCAGGACGCTGCCTGGATTAGAGAGGGTGCAGAAGAGATTCATCAGGATGCTGCCTGGATTTGAGAGGGTGCTGAGGAGATTCACCAGGATGCTGCCCGGATTAGTGAGGGTGCAGGGGAGATTCAAATAGGGTTATCCCAGATGGGAGAAGGTGCAGAGCAGATACACAAAGGTGCTGCCTTAATTAGGGACTATGCAGAGGAGATTCAGCGGTGTGCTGCCTGGATTGGGGAGGGTGCAGAGGAGATTCACAAGGATGCTGCGTGGACTAGAGAGGTTGCAGAGGAGATTCACCAGGATGCTGACTGGAAGTGAGAGGGTGCAGACTAGATTCACCAGGACGCTGCCTGGATTAGAGAGGGTGCAGAGGAGATTCATCAGGACTTTCCATGGATGCGGGAGGGTGCAGAGGAGATTCACAAGGATGCTGCCTGGATTAGAGAGGGTGCAGAGGAGATTCACCAGGATAATTCCTGGATTAGAGAGGGTGCAGAGGAAATTCACCGGGTGCTGCCTGGAATAGAGAGGCTGCAGATGAGATTCACCAGGATGATACTGGATTAGAGAGGTTATAAAGGAGGTTCACCAGAATGCTGCATGGATTAGAGAGGGTGCAGAGGAGATTCATGAGGATGCTGCCTGGATTAGAGAGGGTGCAGAGGAGATTCACCAGGATACTACCCGGATTGGAGAGCTTGAATAGGAGATTAACCAGGATGATGCCTGCATTAGAGAGGGTGCAAAGGAGATTCACCAGGATGCTGCCTGGATTAGAGAGGGTGCAAAGGAGATTCACCAGGATGATGCCTGGATTAGAGAGAGTGCAGAGGAGATTCACCAGGATGATACTTGGATTAGAGAGGGTGCATATGATTCACCAGGATGATACCTGGTATATAGAGAGAATGCAGATAAGATTCACCAGGATGATACCTGGATTAGAAAGGGTGCAAAGGAGATTCACCAGGATGATACCTGGATTAGAGAGATTGCAAAGGAAATTCACCAGGATGATACTTGGATTAGAGAGGGTGCATAAGATTCACCAGGATGCTGCCCGGATTATTGAGGGTGCAGGGGAGATTCAAATAGGGTTATCCCAGATGGGAAAAGGTGCAGAGCAGATACACAAAGGTGCTGCCTTAATTAGGGACTATGCAGAGGAGATTCACAAGGATGCTGCGTGGACTAGAGAGGTTGCAGAGCAGATTCACCAGGATGCTGACTGGAAGTGAGAGGGTGCAGACTAGATTCAACAGGACGCTGCCTGGATTAGAGAGGGTGCAGAGGAGATTCATCAGGACTTTCCATGGATGCGGGAGGGTGCAGAGGAGATTCACAAGGATGCTGCCTGGATTAGAGAGGGTGCAGAGGAGATTCACCAGGATAATTCCTGGATTAGAGAGGGTGCAGAGGAAATTCACCGGGTGCTGCCTGGAATAGAGAGGCTGCAGATGAGATTCACCAGGATGATACTGGATTAGAGAGGTTATAAAGGAGGTTCACCAGAATGCTGCATGGATTAGAGAGGGTGCAGAGGAGATTCATGAGGATGCTGCCTGGATTAGAGAGGGTGCAGAGGAGATTCACCAGGATACTACCCGGATTGGAGAGGTTGAATAGGAGATTAACCAGGATGATGCCTGCATTAGAGAGGGTGCAAAGGAGATTCACCAGGATGCTGCCTGGATTAGAGAGGGTGCAAAGGAGATTCACCAGGATGATGCCTGGATTAGAGAGAGTGCAGAGGAGATTCAGCAGGATGATACTTGGATTAGAGAGGGTGCATATGATTCACCAGGATGATAGCTGGTATATAGAGAGAATGCAGATAAGATTCACCAGGATGATACCTGGATTAGAAAGGGTGCAAAGGAGATTCACCAGGATGATACCTGGATTAGAGAGATTGCAAAGGAGATTCACCAGGATGATACTTGGATTAGAGAGGGTGCAGAGGAGATTCTCAAGGATGATGCCTGGATCAGAGAGGGTGCAGAGGAGATTCACCAGGATGCTGCCTGGATTAGTGAGGGTGCAGATTAGATTCACTGTGATGCCGCTTGGATTAGTGCGTTCACAGAGGAGGTTGACCAGGACGCTGCCTGGATTAGAGAGGGTGCAGAAGAGATTCATCAGGATGCTGCCTGGATTTGAGAGGGTGCTGAGGAGATTCACCAGGATGCTGCCCGGATTAGTGAGGGTGCAGGGGAGATTCAAATAGGGTTATCCCAGATGGGAGAAGGTGCAGAGCAGATACACAAAGGTGCTGCCTTAATTAGGGACTATGCAGAGGAGATTCAGCGGTGTGCTGCCTGGATTGGGGAGGGTGCAGAGGAGATTCACAAGGATGCTGCGTGGACTAGAGAGGTTGCAGAGGAGATTCACCAGGATGCTGACTGGAAGTGAGAGGGTGCAGACTAGATTCACCAGGACGCTGCCTGGATTAGAGAGGGTGCAGAGGAGATTCATCAGGACTTTCCATGGATGCGGGAGGGTGCAGAGGAGATTCACAAGGATGCTGCCTGGATTAGAGAGGGTGCAGAGGAGATTCACCAGGATAATTCCTGGATTAGAGAGGGTGCAGAGGAAATTCACCGGGTGCTGCCTGGAATAGAGAGGCTGCAGATGAGATTCACCAGGATGATACTGGATTAGAGAGGTTATAAAGGAGGTTCACCAGAATGCTGCATGGATTAGAGAGGGTGCAGAGGAGATTCATGAGGATGCTGCCTGGATTAGAGAGGGTGCAGAGGAGATTCACCAGGATACTACCCGGATTGGAGAGCTTGAATAGGAGATTAACCAGGATGATGCCTGCATTAGAGAGGGTGCAAAGGAGATTCACCAGGATGCTGCCTGGATTAGAGAGGGTGCAAAGGAGATTCACCAGGATGATGCCTGGATTAGAGAGAGTGCAGAGGAGATTCACCAGGACTTTCCATGGATGCGGGAGGGTGCAAAGGAGATTCACCAGGATGCTGCCTGGATTAGAGAGGGTGCAAAGGAGATTCACCAGGATGATGCCTGGATTAGAGAGAGTGCAGAGGAGATTCACCAGGATGATACTTGGATTAGAGAGGGTGCATATGATTCACCAGGATGATACCTGGTATATAGAGAGAATGCAGATAAGATTCACCAGGATGATACCTGGATTAGAAAGGGTGCAAAGGAGATTCACCAGGATGATACCTGGATTAGAGAGATTGCAAAGGAAATTCACCAGGATGATACTTGGATTAGAGAGGGTGCATAAGATTCACCAGGATGCTGCCCGGATTATTGAGGGTGCAGGGGAGATTCAAATATGGTTATCCCAGATGGGAGAAGGTGCAGAGCAGATACACAAAGGTGCTGCCTTAATTAGGGACTATGCAGAGGAGATTCACAAGGATGCTGCGTGGACTAGAGAGGTTGCAGAGGAGATTCACCAGGATGCTGACTGGAAGTGAGAGGGTGCAGACTAGATTCAACAGGACGCTGCCTGGATTAGAGAGGGTGCAGAGGAGATTCATCAGGACTTTCCATGGATGCGGGAGGGTGCAGAGGAGATTCACAAGGATGCTGCCTGGATTAGAGAGGGTGCAGAGGAGATTCACCAGGATAATTCCTGGATTAGAGAGGGTGCAGAGGAAATTCACCGGGTGCTGCCTGGAATAGAGAGGCTGCAGATGAGATTCACCAGGATGATACTGGATTAGAGAGGTTATAAAGGAGGTTCACCAGAATGCTGCATGGATTAGAGAGGGTGCAGAGGAGATTCATGAGGATGCTGCCTGGATTAGAGAGGGTGCAGAGGAGATTCACCAGGATACTACCCGGATTGGAGAGGTTGAATAGGAGATTAACCAGGATGATGCCTGCATTAGAGAGGGTGCAAAGGAGATTCACCAGGATGCTGCCTGGATTAGAGAGGGTGCAAAGGAGATTCACCAGGATGATGCCTGGATTAGAGAGAGTGCAGAGGAGATTCAGCAGGATGATACTTGGATTAGAGAGGGTGCATATGATTCACCAGGATGATAGCTGGTATATAGAGAGAATGCAGATAAGATTCACCAGGATGATACCTGGATTAGAAAGGGTGCAAAGGAGATTCACCAGGATGATACCTGGATTAGAGAGATTGCAAAGGAGATTCACCAGGATGATACTTGGATTAGAGAGGGTGCAGAGGAGATTCTCAAGGATGATGCCTGGATCAGAGAGGGTGCAGAGGAGATTCACCAGGATGCTGCCTGGATTAGTGAGGGTGCAGATTAGATTCACTGTGATGCCGCTTGGATTAGTGCGTTCACAGAGGAGGTTGACCAGGACGCTGCCTGGATTAGAGAGGGTGCAGAAGAGATTCATCAGGATGCTGCCTGGATTTGAGAGGGTGCTGAGGAGATTCACCAGGATGCTGCCCGGATTAGTGAGGGTGCAGGGGAGATTCAAATAGGGTTATCCCAGATGGGAGAAGGTGCAGAGCAGATACACAAAGGTGCTGCCTTAATTAGGGACTATGCAGAGGAGATTCAGCGGTGTGCTGCCTGGATTGGGGAGGGTGCAGAGGAGATTCACAAGGATGCTGCGTGGACTAGAGAGGTTGCAGAGGAGATTCACCAGGATGCTGACTGGAAGTGAGAGGGTGCAGACTAGATTCACCAGGACGCTGCCTGGATTAGAGAGGGTGCAGAGGAGATTCATCAGGACTTTCCATGGATGCGGGAGGGTGCAGAGGAGATTCACAAGGATGCTGCCTGGATTAGAGAGGGTGCAGAGGAGATTCACCAGGATAATTCCTGGATTAGAGAGGGTGCAGAGGAAATTCACCGGGTGCTGCCTGGAATAGAGAGGCTGCAGATGAGATTCACCAGGATGATACTGGATTAGAGAGGTTATAAAGGAGGTTCACCAGAATGCTGCATGGATTAGAGAGGGTGCAGAGGAGATTCATGAGGATGCTGCCTGGATTAGAGAGGGTGCAGAGGAGATTCACCAGGATACTACCCGGATTGGAGAGCTTGAATAGGAGATTAACCAGGATGATGCCTGCATTAGAGAGGGTGCAAAGGAGATTCACCAGGATGCTGCCTGGATTAGAGAGGGTGCAAAGGAGATTCACCAGGATGATGCCTGGATTAGAGAGAGTGCAGAGGAGATTCACCAGGATGATACTTGGATTAGAGAGGGTGCATATGATTCACCTGGATGATACCTGGTATATAGAGAGAATGCAGATAAGATTCACCAGGATGATGCCTGGATTAGAGAGAGTGCAGAGGAGATTCACCAGGATGATACTTGGATTAGAGAGGGTGCATATGATTCACCAGGATGATACCTGGTATATAGAGAGAATGCAGATAAGATTCACCAGGATGATACCTGGATTAGAAAGGGTGCAAAGGAGATTCACCAGGATGATACCTGGATTAGAGAGATTGCAAAGGAGATTCACCAGGATGATACTTGGATTAGAGAGGGTGCATAAGATTCACCAGGATGCTGCCCGGATTATTGAGGGTGCAGGGGAGATTCAAATAGGGTTATCCCAGATGGGAGAAGGTGCAGAGCAGATACACAAAGGTGCTGCCTTAATTAGGGACTATGCAGAGGAGATTCACAAGGATGCTGCGTGGACTAGAGAGGTTGCAGAGGAGATTCACCAGGATGCTGACTGGTAGTGAGAGGGTGCAGGCTAGATTCACCAGGACGCTGCCTGGATTAGAGAGGGTGCAGAGGAGATTCATCAGGACTTTCCATGGATGCGGGAGGGTGCAGAGGAGATTCACAAGGATGCTGCCTGGATTAGAGAGGGTGCAGAGGAGATTCACCAGGATAATTCCTGGATTAGAGAGGGTGCAGAGGAAATTCACCGGGTGCTGCCTGGAATAGAGAGGCTGCAGATGAGATTCACCAGGATGATACTGGATTAGAGAGGTTATAAAGGAGGTTCACCAGAATGCTGCATGGATTAGAGAGGGTGCAGAGGAGATTCATGAGGATGCTGCCTGGATTAGAGAGGGTGCAGAGGAGATTCACCAGGATACTACCCGGATTGGAGAGGTTGAATAGGAGATTAACCAGGATGATGCCTGCATTAGAGAGGGTGCAAAGGAGATTCACCAGGATGCTGCCTGGATTAGAGAGGGTGCAAAGGAGATTCACCAGGATGATGCCTGGATTAGAGAGAGTGCAGAGGAGATTCAGCAGGATGATACTTGGATTAGAGAGGGTGCATATGATTCACCAGGATGATAGCTGGTATATAGAGAGAATGCAGATAAGATTCACCAGGATGATACCTGGATTAGAAAGGGTGCAAAGGAGATTCACCAGGATGATACCTGGATTAGAGAGATTGCAAAGGAGATTCACCAGGATGATACTTGGATTAGAGAGGGTGCATAAGATTCACCAGGATGCTGCCTGGATTAGAGAGGGTGCAGAGGAGATTCTCAAGGATGATGCCTGGATCTGAGAGGGTGCAGAGGAGATTCACCAGGATGCTGCCTGGATTAGTGAGGGTGCAGATTAGATTCACTGTGATGCCGCTTGGATTAGTGCGTTCACAGAGGAGGTTGACAAGGACGCTGCCTGGATTAGAGAGGGTGCAGAAGAGATTCATCAGGATGCTGCCTGGATTTGAGAGGGTGCTGAGGAGATTCACCAGGATGCTGCCCGGATTAGTGAGGGTGCAGGGGAGATTCAAATAGGGTTATCCCAGATGGGAGAAGGTGCAGAGCAGATACACAAAGGTGCTGCCTTAATTAGGGACTATGCAGAGGAGATTCAGCGGTGTGCTGCCTGGATTGGGTAGGGTGCAGAGGAGATTCACAAGGATGCTGCGTGGACTAGAGAGGTTGCAGAGGAGATTCACCAGGATGCTGACTGGAAGTGAGAGGGTGCAGACTAGATTCACCAGGACGCTGCCTGGATTAGAGAGGGTGCAGAGGAGATTCATCAGGACTTTCCATGGATGCGGGAGGGTGCAGAGGAGATTCACAAGGATGCTGCCTGGATTAGAGAGGGTGCACAGGAGATTCATGAGGATGCTGCCTGGATTAGAGAGGGTGCAGAGGAGATTCACCAGGATACTACCCGGATTGGAGAGCTTGAATAGGATATTAACCAGGATGATGCCTGCATTAGAGAGGGTGCAAAGGAGATTCACCAGTATGCTGCCTTGTTTAGAGAGGGTGCAAAGGAGATTCACCAGGATGATGCCTGGATTAGAGAGAGTGCAGAGGAGATTCACCAGGATGATACTTGGATTAGAGAGGGTGCATATGATTCACCAGGATGATACCTGGTATATAGAGAGAATGCAGATAAGATTCACCAGGATGATGCCTGGATTAGAGAGAGTGCAGAGGAGATTCACCAGGATGATACTTGGATTAGAGAGGGTGCATATGATTCACCAGGATGATACCTGGTATATAGAGAGAATGCAGATAAGATTCACCAGGATGATACCTGGATTAGAAAGGGTGCAAAGGAGATTCACCAGGATGATACCTGGATTAGAGAGATTGCAAAGGAGATTCACCAGGATGATACTTGGATTAGAGAGGGTGCATAAGATTCACCAGGATGCTGCCCGGATTATTGAGGGTTCAGGGGAGATTCAAATATGGTTATCCCAGATGGGAGAAGGTGCAGAGCAGATACACAAATGTGCTGCCTTAATTAGGGACTATGCAGAGGAGATTCAGCGGTGTGCTGCCTGGATTGGGGAGGGTGCAGAGGAGATTCACAAGGATGCTGCGTGGACTAGAGAGGTTGCAGAGGAGATTCACCAGGATGCTGACTGGAAGTGAGAGGGTGCAGTCTAGATTCACCAGGACGCTGCCTGGATTAGAGAGGGTGCAGAGGAGATTCATCGGGACTTTCCTTGGATGCGGGAGGGTGCAGAGGAGATTCACAAGAATGCTGCCTGGATTAGAGAGGGTGCAGAGGAGATTCACCAGGATAATCCCTGGATTAGAGAGGGTGCAGAGGAAATTCACCGGGTGCTGCCTGGAATAGAGAGGCTGCTGATGAGATTCACCAGGATGATACTGGATTAGAGAGGTTATAAAAGAGGTTCACCAGAATGCTGCATGGATTAGAGAGGGTGCAGAGGAGATTCAAGAGGATGCTGCCTGGATTAGAGAGGGTGCAGAGGAGATTCACCTGGATACTACCCGGATTGGAGAGGTTGAATAGGAGATTAACCAGGATGATTCCTGCATTAGAGAGGGTGCAAAGGAGATTCACCAGGATGCTGCCTGGATTAGAGAGGGTGCAAAGGAGATTCACCAGGATGATGCCTGGATTAGAGAGAGTGCAGAGGAGATTCACCAGGATGATACTTGGATTAGAGGGGGTGCATATGATTCACCAGGATGATACCTGGTATATAGAGAGAATGTAGATAAGATTCACCAGGATGATACCTGGATTAGAAAGGGTGCAAAGGAGATTCACCAGGATGATACCTGGATTAGAGAGATTGCAAAGGAGATTCACCAGGATGATACTTGGATTAGAGAGGGTGCATAAGATTCACCAGGATGCTGCCTGGATTAGAGAGGGTGCAGAGGAGATTCTCAAGGATGATGCCTGGATCAGAGAGGGTGCAGAGGAGATACACCAGGAAGCTGCCTGGATTAGTGAGGGTGCAGATTAGATTCACTGTGATGCCGCTTGGATTAGTGCGTTCACAGAGGAGGTTGACCAGGACGCTGCCTGGATTAGAGAGGGTGCAGAAGAGATTCATCAGGATGCTGCCTGGATTTGAGAGGGTGCTGAGGAGATTCACCAGGATGCTGCCCGGATTAGTGAGGGTGCAGGGGAGATTCAAATAGGGTTATCCCAGATGGGAGAAGGTGCAGAGCAGATACACAATGGTGCTGCCTTAATTAGGGACTATGCAGAGGAGATTCAGCGGTGTGCTGCCTGGATTGGGGAGGGTGCAGAGGAGATTCACAAGGATGCTGCGTGGACTAGAGAGGTTGCAGAGGAGATTCACCAGGATGCTGACTGGAAGTGAGAGGGTGCAGACTAGATTCACCAGGACGCTGCCTGGATTAGAGAGGGTGCAGAGGAGATTCATCAGGACTTTCCATGGATGCGGGAGGGTGCAGAGGAGATTCACAAGGATGCTGCCTGGATTAGAGAGGGTGCAGAGGAGATTCACCAGGATAATTCCTGGATTAGAGAGGGTGCAGAGGAAATTCACCGGGTGCTGCCTGGAATAGAGAGGCTGCAGATGAGATTCACCAGGATGATACTGGATTAGAGAGGTTATAAAGGAGGTTCACCAGAATGCTGCATGGATTAGAGAGGGTGCAGAGGAGATTCATGAGGATGCTGCCTGGATTAGAGAGGGTGCAGAGGAGATTCACCAGGATACTACCCGGATTGGAGAGGTTGAATAGGAGATTAACCAGGATGATGCCTGCATTAGAGAGGGTGCAAAGGAGATTCACCAGGATGCTGCCTGGATTAGAGAGGGTGCAAAGGAGATTCACCAGGATGATGCCTGCATTAGAGAGAGTGCAGAGGAGATTCACCAGGATGATACTTGGATTAGAGGGGGTGCATATGATTCACCAGGATGATACCTGGTATATAGAGAGAATGCAGATAAGATTCACCAGGATGATACCTGGATTAGAAAGGGTGCAATGGAGATTCACCAGGATGATACCTGGATTAGAGAGATTGCAAAGGAGATTCACCAGGATGATACTTGGATTAGAGAGGGAGCATAAGATTCACCAGGATGCTGCCTGGATTAGAGAGGGTGCAGAGGAGATTCTCAAGGATGATGCCTGGATCAGAGAGGGTGCAGAGTGGATTCACCAGGATGCTGCCTGGATTAGTGAGGGTGCAGATTAGATTCACTGGGATGCCGCTTGGATTAGTGCGTTCACAGAGGAGGTTGACCAGGACGCTGCCTGGATTAGAGAGGGTGCAGAGGAGATTCATCAGGATGCTGCCCGGATTAGTGAGTGTGCAGGGGAGATTCAAATAGGGTTATCCCAGATGGGAGAAGGTGCAGAGCAGATACACAAAGGTGCTGCCTTAATTAGGGACTATGCAGAGGAGATTCAGCGGTGTGCTGCCTGGATTGGGGAGGGTGCAGAGGAGATTCACAAGGATGCTGCGTGGACTAGAGAGGTTGCAGAGGAGTTTCACCAGGATGCTGACTGGAAGTGAGAGGGTGCAGACTAGATTCACCAGGACGCTGCCTGGATTAGAGAGGGTGCAGAGGAGATTCACCAGTATAATTCCTGGATTAGAGAGGCTGCAAAGGAAATTCACCGGGTGCTGCCTGGAATAGAGAGGCTGCAGATGAGATTTACCAGGATGATACTGGATTAGAGAGGTTATAAAGGAGGTTCACCAGAATGCTGCATGGATTAGAGAGGGTGCAGAGGAGATTCATGAGGATGCTGCCTGGATTAGAGAGGGTGCAGAGGAGATTCACCAGGATACTACCCGGATTGGAGAGGTTGAATAGGAGATTAACAAGGATGATGCCTGCATTAGAGAGGGTGCAAAGGAGATTCACCAGGATGCTGCCTGGATTAGAGAGGGTGCAAAAGAGATTCACCAGGATGATGCCTGGATTAGAGAGAGTGCAGAGGAGATTCACCAGGATGATACTTGGATTAGAGAGGGTGCATATGATTCACCAGGATGATACCTGGTATATACAGAGAATGCAGATAAGATTCACCATGATGATACCTGGATTAGAAAGGGTGCAAAGGAGATTCACCAGGATGATACCTGGATTAGAGAGATTGCAAAGGAGATTCACCAGGATGATACTTGGATTAGAGAGGGTGCATAAGATTCACCAGGATGCTGCCTGGATTAGAGAGGGTGCAGAGGAGATTCTCAAGGATGATGCCTGGATCAGAGAGGGTGCAGAGTGGATTCACCAGGATGCTGCCTGGATTAGTGAGGGTGCAGATTAGATTCACTGGGATGCCGCTTGGATTAGTGCGTTCACAGAGGAGGTTGACCAGGACGCTGCCTGGATTAGAGAGGGTGCAGAGGAGATTCATCAGGATGCTGCCCGCATTAGTGAGTGTGCAGGGGAGATTCAAATAGGGTTATCCCAGATGGGAGAAGGTGCAGAGCAGATACACAAAGGTGCTGCCTTAATTAGGGACTATGCAGAGGAGATTCAGCGGTGTGCTGCCTGGATTGGGGAGGGTGCAGAGGAGATTCACAAGGATGCTGCGTGGACTAGAGAGGTTGCAGAGGAGTTTCACCAGGATGCTGACTGGAAGTGAGAGGGTGCAGACTAGATTCACCAGGACGCTGCCTGGATTAGAGAGGGTGCAGAGGAGATTCACCAGTATAATTCCTGGATTAGAGAGGCTGCAAAGGAAATTCACCGGGTGCTGCCTGGAATAGAGAGGCTGCAGATGAGATTCACCAGGATGATACTGGATTAGAGAGGTTATAAAGGAGGTTCACCAGAATGCTGCATGGATTAGAGAGGGTGCAGAGGAGATTCATGAGGATGCTGCCTGGATTAGAGAGGGTGCAGAGGAGATTCACCAGGATACTACCCGGATTGGAGAGGTTGAATAGGAGATTAACCAGGATGATGCCTGCATTAGAGAGGGTGCAAAGGAGATTCACCAGGATGCTGCCTGGATTAGAGAGGGTGCAAAAGAGATTCACCAGGATGATGCCTGGATTAGAGAGAGTGCAGAGGAGATTCACCAGGATGATACTTGGATTAGAGAGGGTGCATATGATTCACCAGGATGATACCTGGTGTATACAGAGAATGCAGATAAGATTCACCATGATGATACCTGGATTAGAAAGGGTGCAAAGGAGATTCACCAGGATGATACCTGGATTAGAGAGATTGCAAAGGAGATTCACCAGGATGATACTTGGATTAGAGAGGGTGCATAAGTTTCACCAGGATGCTGCCTGGATTAGAGAGGGTGCAGAGGAGATTCTCAAGGATGATGCCTGGATCAGAGAGGGTGCAGAGTGGATTCACCAGGATGCTGCCTGGATTAGTGAGGGTGCAGATTAGATTCACTGGGATGCCGCTTGGATTAGTGCGTTCACAGAGGAGGTTGACCAGGACGCTGCCTGGATTAGAGAGGGTGCAGAGGAGATTCATCAGGATGCTGCCTGGATTTGAGAGGGTGCTGAAGAGATTCACCAGGATGCTGCCCGGATTAGTGAGGGTGCAGGGGAGATTCAAATAGGGTTATCCCAGATGGGAGAAGGTGCAGAGCAGATACACAAAGGTGCAGCCTTAATTAGGGACTATGCAGAGGAGATTCAGCGGTGTGCTGCCTGGATTGGGGAGGGTGCAGAGGAGATTCACAAGGATGCTGCGTGGACTAGAGAGGTTGCAGAGGAGTTTCACCAGGATGCTGACTGGAAGTGAGAGGGTGCAGACTAGATTCACCAGGACGCTGCCTGGATTAGAGAGGGTGCAGAGGAGATTCACCAGTATAATTCCTGGATTAGAGAGGCTGCAAAGGAAATTCACCGGGTGCTGCCTGGAATAGAGAGGCTGCAGATGAGATTCACCAGGATGATACTGGATTAGAGAGGTTATAAAGGAGGTTCACCAGAATGCTGCATGGATTAGAGAGGGTGCAGAGGAGATTCAAGAGGATGCTGCCTGGATTAGAGAGGGTGCAGAGGAGATTCACCTGGATACTACCCGGATTGGAGAGGTTGAATAGGAGATTAACCAGGATGATGCCTGCATTAGAGAGGGTGCAAAGGAGATTCACCAGGATGCTGCCTGGATTAGAGAGGGTGCAAAGGAGATTCACCAGGATGATGCCTGGATTAGAGAGAGTGCAGAGGAGATTCACCAGGATGATACTTGGATTAGAGAGGGTGCATATGATTCACCAGGATGATACCTGGTATATAGAGAGAATGCAGATAAGATACACCAGGATGATACCTGGATTAGAAAGGGTGCAAAGGAGATTCACCAGGATGATACCAGGATTAGAGAGATTGCAAAGGAGAATCACCAGGATGATACTTGGATTAGAGAGGGTGCATAAGATTCACCAGGATGCTGCCTGGATTAGAGAGGGTGCAGAGGAGATTCTCAAGGATGATGCCTGGATCAGAGAGGGTGCTGAGGAGATTCACCAGGATGCTGCCCGGATTAGTGAGGGTGCAGGGGAGATTCAAATAGGGTTATCCCAGATGGGAGAAGGTGCAGAGCAGATACACAAAGGTGCTGCCTTAATTAGGGACTATGCAGAGGAGATTCAGCGGTGTGCTGCCTGGATTGGGGAGGGAGCAGAGGAGATTCACAAGGATGCTGCGTGGACTAGAGAGGTTGCAGAGGAGATTCACCAGGATGCTGACTGGAAGTGAGAGGGTGCAGACTAGATTCACCAGGACGCTGCCTGGATTAGAGAGGGTGCAGAGGAGATTCATCAGGACTTTCCATGGATGCGGGAGGGTGCAGAGGAGATTCACAAGGATGCTGCCTGGATTAGAGAGGGTGCAGAGGAGATTCACCAGGATAATTCCTGGATTAGAGAGGGTGCAGAGGAAATTCACCGGGTGCTGCCTGGAATAGAGAGGCTGCAGATGAGATTCACCAGGATGATACTGGATTAGAGAGGTTATAAAGGAGTTTCACCAGAATGCTGCATGGATTAGAGAGGGTGCAGAGGAGATTCATGAGGATGCTGCCTGGATTAGAGAGGGTGCAGAGGAGATTCACCAGGATACTACCCGGATTGGAGAGGTTGAATAGGAGATTAACCAGGATGATGCCTGCATTAGAGAGGGTGCAAAGGAGATTCACCAGGATGCTGCCTGGATTAGAGAGGGTGCAAAGGAGATTCACCAGGATGATGCCTGGATTAGAGAGGGTGCATATGATTCACCAGTATGATACCTGGTATATAGAGAGAATGCAGATAAGATTCACCAGGATGATACCTGGATTAGAAAGGGTGCAGAGGAGATTCACCAGGATGATACTTGGATTAGAGAGGGGGCATATGATTCACCAGGATGATACCTGGTATATAGAGAGAATGCAGATAAGATTCACCAGGATGATACCTGGATTAGAAAGGGTGCAAAGGAGATTTACCAGGATGATACCTGGATTAGAGAGATTGCAAAGGAGATTCATCAGGATGATACTTGGATTAGAGAGGGTGCATAAGATTCACCAGGATGCTGCCTGGATAAGAGAGGGTGCAGAGGAGATTCTCAATGATGATGCCTGGATCAGAGAGGGTGCAGAGTGGATTCACCAGGATGCTGCCTGGATTAGTGAGGGTGCAGATTAGATTCACTGGGATGCCGCTTGGATTAGTGCGTTCACAGAGGAGGTTGACCAGGACGCTGCCTGGATTAGAGAGGGTGCAGAGGAGATTCATCAGGATGCTGCCTGGATTTGAGAGGGTGCTGAAGAGATTCACCAGGATGCTGCCCGGATTAGTGAGGGTGCAGGGGAGATTCAAATAGGGTTATCCCAGATGGGAGAAGGTGCAGAGCAGATACACAAAGGTGCTGCCTTAATTAGGGACTATGCAGAGGAGATTCAGCGGTGTGCTGCCTGGATTGGGGAGGGTGCAGAGGAGATTCACAAGGATGCTGCCTGGACTAGAGAGGTTGCAGAGGAGTTTCACCAGGATGCTGACTGGAAGTGAGAGGGTGCAGACTAGATTCACCAGGACGCTGCCTGGATTAGAGAGGGTGCAGAGGAGATTCACCAATATAATTCCTGGATTAGAGAGGCTGCAAAGGAAATTCACCGGGTGCTGCCTGGAATAGAGAGGCTGCAGATGAGATTCACCAGGATGATACTGGATTAGAGAGGTTATAAAGGAGGTTCACCAGAATGCTGCATGGATTAGAGAGGGTGCAGAGGAGATTCATGAGCATGCTGCCTGGATTAGAGAGGGTGCAGAGGAGATTCACCAGGATACTACCCGGATTGGAGAGGTTGAATAGGAGATTAACCAGGATGATGCCTGCATTAGAGAGGGTGCAAAGGAGATTCACCAGGATGCTGCCTGGATTAGAGAGGGTGCAAAGGAGATTCACCAGGATGATGCCTGGATTAGAGAGAGTGCAGAGGAGATTCACCAGGATGATACTTGGATTAGAGAGGGTGCATATGATTCACCAGGATGATACCTGGTATATAGAGAGAATGCAGATAAGATTCACCATGATGATACCTGGATTAGAAAGGGTGCAAAGGAGATTCACCAGGATGATACCTGGATTAGAGAGATTGCAAAGGAGATTCACCAGGATGATACTTGGATTAGAGAGGGTGCATAAGATTCACCAGGATGCTGCCTGGATTAGAGAGGGTGCAGAGGAGATTCTCAAGGATGATGCCTGGATCAGAGAGGGTGCAGAGTGGATTCACCAGGATGCTGCCTGGATTAGTGAGGGTGCAGATTAGATTCACTGGGATGCCGCTTGGATTAGTGCGTTCACAGAGGAGGTTGACCAGGACGCTGCCTGGATTAGAGAGGGTGCAGAGGGGATTCATCAGGATGCTGCCTGGATTTGAGAGGGTGCTGAAGAGATTCACCAGGATGCTGCCCGGATTAGTGAGGGTGCAGGGGAGATTCAAATAGGGTTATCCCAGATGGGAGAAGGTGCAGAGCAGATACACAAAGGTGCAGCCTTAATTAGGGACTATGCAGAGGAGATTCAGCGGTGTGCTGCCTGGATTGGGGAGGGTGCAGAGGAGATTCACAAGGATGCTGCGTGGACTAGAGAGGTTGCAGAGGAGTTTCACCAGGATGCTGACTGGAAGTGAGAGGGTGCAGACTAGATTCACCAGGACGCTGCCTGGATTAGAGAGGGTGCAGAGGAGATTCACCAGTATAATTCCTGGATTAGAGAGGCTGCAAAGGAAATTCACCGGGTGCTGCCTGGAATAGAGAGGCTGCAGATGAGATTCACCAGGATGATACTGGATTAGAGAGGTTATAAAGGAGGTTCACCAGAATGCTGCATGGATTAGAGAGGGTGCAGAGGAGATTCATGAGGATGCTGCCTGGATTAGAGAGGGTGCAGAGGAGATTCACCAGGATACTACCCGGATTGGAGAGGTTGAATAGGAGATTAACAAGTATGATGCCTGCATTAGAGAGGGTGCAAAGGAGATTCACCAGGATGCTGCCTGGATTAGAGAGGGTGCAAAGGAGATTCACCAGGATGCTGCCTGGATTAGAGAGGGTGCAGAGGAGATTCTCAAGGATGATGCCTGGATCAGAGAGGGTGCAGAGGAGATTCACCAGGATGCTGCCTGGATTAGTGAGGGTGCAGATTAGATTCACTGGGATGCCGCTTGGATTAGTGCGTTCACAGAGGATGTTGACCAGGACGCTGCCTGGATTAGAGAGGGTGCAGAAGAGATTCATCAGGATGCTGCCTGGATTTGAGAGGGTGCTGAGGAGATTCACCAGGATGATGCCTGGATTAGAGAGGGTGCATATGATTCACCAGTATGATACCTGGTATATAGAGAGAATGCAGATAAGATTCACCAGGATGATACCTGGATTAGAAAGGGTGCAGAGGAGATTCACCAGGATGATACTTGGATTAGAGAGGGTGCATATGATTCACCAGGATGATACCTGGTATATAGAGAGAATGCAGATAAGATTCACCATGATGATACCTGGATTAGAAAGGGTGCAAAGGAGATTCACCAGGATGATACCTGGATTAGAGAGATTGCAAAGGAGATTCACCAGGATGATACTTGGATTAGAGAGGGTGCATAAGATTCACCAGGATGCTGCCTGGATTAGAGAGGGTGCAGAGGAGATTCTCAAGGATGATGCCTGGATCAGAGAGGGTGCAGAGTGGATTCACCAGGATGCTGCCTGGATTAGTGAGGGTGCAGATTAGATTCACTGGGATGCCGCTTGGATTAGTGCGTTCACAGAGGAGGTTGACCAGGACGCTGCCTGGATTAGAGAGGGTGCAGAGGAGATTCATCAGGATGCTGCCTGGATTTGAGAGGGTGCTGAAGAGATTCACCTGGATGCTGCCCGGATTAGTGAGGGTGCAGGGGAGATTCAAATAGGGTTATCCCAGATGGGAGAAGGTGCAGAGCAGATACACAAAGGTGCAGCCTTAATTAGGGACTATGCAGAGGAGATTCAGCGGTGTGCTGCCTGGATTGGGGAGGGTGCAGAGGAGATTCACAAGGATGCTGCGTGGACTAGAGAGGTTGCAGAGGAGTTTCACCAGGATGCTGACTGGAAGTGAGAGGGTGCAGACTAGATTCACCAGGACGCTGCCTGGATTAGAGAGGGTGCAGAGGAGATTCACCAGTATAATTCCTGGATTAGAGAGGCTGCAAAGGAAATTCACCGGGTGCTGCCTGGAATAGAGAGGCTGCAGATGAGATTCACCAGGATGATACTGGATTAGAGAGGTTATAAAGGAGGTTCACCAGAATGCTGCATGGATTAGAGAGGGTGCAGAGGAGATTCATGAGGATGCTGCCTGGATTAGAGAGGGTGCAGAGGAGATTCACCAGGATACTACCCGGATTGGAGAGCTTGAATAGGAGATTAACAAGTATGATGCCTGCATTAGAGAGGGTGCAAAGGAGATTCACCAGGATGCTGCCTGGATTAGAGAGGGTGCAAAGGAGATTCACCAGGATGCTGCCTGGATTAGAGAGGGTGCAGAGGAGATTCTCAAGGATGATGCCTGGATCAGAGTGGGTGCAGAGGAGATTCACCAGGATGCTGCCTGGATTAGTGAGGGTGCAGATTAGATTCACTGGGATGCCGCTTGGATTAGTGCGTTCACAGAGGATGTTGACCAGGACGCTGCCTGGATTAGAGAGGGTGCAGAAGAGATTCATCAGGATGCTGCCTGGATTTGAGAGGGTGCTGAGGAGATTCACCAGGATGATGCCTGGATTAGAGAGGGTGCATATGATTCACCAGTATGATACCTGGTATATAGAGAGAATGCAGATAAGATTCACCAGGTTGATACCTGGATTAGAAAGGGTGCAGAGGAGATTCACCAGGATGATACTTGGATTAGAGAGGGGGCATATGATTCACCAGGATGATACCTGGTATATAGAGAGAATGCAGATAAGATTCACCTGGATGATACCTGGATTGGAAAGGGTGCAAAGGAGATTTACCAGGATGATACCTGGATTAGAGAGATTGCAAAGGAGATTCACCAGTATGATACTTGGATTAGAGAGGGTGCATAAGATTAACCAGGATGCTGCCTGGATTAGAGAGGGTGCAGAGGAGATTCTCAATGATGATGCCTGGATCAGAGAGGGTGCAGAGTGGATTCACCAGGATGCTGCCTGGATTAGTGAGGGTGCAGATTAGATTCACTGGGATGCCGCTTGGATTAGTGCGTTCACAGAGGAGGTTGACCAGGACGCTGCCTGCATTAGAGAGGGTGCAGAGGAGATTCATCAGGATGCTGCCTGGATTTGAGAGGGTGCAGAAGAGATTCACCAGGATGCTGCCCGGATTAGTGAGGGTGCAGGGGAGATTCAAATAGGGTTATCCCAGATGGGAGAAGGTGCAGAGCAGATACACAAAGGTGCTGCCTTAATTAGGGACTATGCAGAGGAGATTCAGCGGTGTGCTGCCTGGATTGGGGAGGGTGCAGAGGAGATTCACAAGGATGCTGCGTGGACTAGAGAGGTTGCAGAGGAGTTTCACCAGGATGCTGACTGGAAGTGAGAGGGTGCAGACTAGATTCTCCAGGACGCTGCCTGGATTAGAGAGGGTGCAGAGGAGATTCACCAGTATAATTCCTGGATTAGAGAGGCTGCAAAGGAAATTCACCGGGTGCTGCCTGGAATAGAGAGGCTGCAGATGAGATTCACCAGGATGATACTGGATTAGAGAGGTTATAAAGGAGGTTCACCAGAATGCTGCATGGATTAGAGAGGGTGCAGAGGAGATTCATGAGGATGCTGCCTGGATTAGAGAGGGTGCAGAGGAGATTCACCAGGATACTACCCGGATTGGAGAGGTTGAATAGGAGATTAACAAGTATGATGCCTGCATTAGAGAGGGTGCAAAGGAGATTCACCAGGATGCTGCCTGGATTAGAGAGGGTGCAAAGGAGATTCACCAGGATGCTGCCTGGATTAGAGAGGGTGCAGAGGAGATTCTCAAGGATGATGCCTGGATCAGAGAGGGTGCAGAGGAGATTCACCAGGATGCTGCCTGGATTAGTGAGGGTGCAGATTAGATTCACTGGGATGCCGCTTGGATTAGTGCGTTCACAGAGGATGTTGACCAGGACGCTGCCTGGATTAGAGAGGGTGCAGAAGAGATTCATCAGGATGCTGCCTGGATTTGAGAGGGTGCTGAGCAGATTCACCAGGATGATGCCTGGATTAGAGAGGGTGCATATGATTCACCAGTATGATACCTGGTATATAGAGAGAATGCAGATACGATTCACCAGGATGATACCTGGATTAGAAAGGTGCAGAGGAGATTCACCAGGATGATACTTGGATTAGAGAGGGTGCATATGATTCACCAGGATGATACCTGGTATATAGAGAGAATGCAGATAAGATTCACCATGATGATACCTGGATTAGAAAGGGTGCAAAGGAGATTCACCAGGATGATACCTGGATTAGAGAGATTGCAAAGGAGATTCACCAGGATGATACTTGGATTAGAGAGGGTGCATAAGATTCACCAGGATGCTGCCTGGATTAGAGAGGGTGCAGAGGAGATTCTCAAGGATGATGCCTGGATCAGAGAGGGTGCAGAGTGGATTCACCAGGATGCTGCCTGGATTAGTGAGGGTGCAGATTAGATTCACTGGGATGCCGCTTGGATTAGTGCGTTCACAGAGGAGGTTGACCAGGACGCTGCCTGCATTAGAGAGGGTGCAGAGGAGATTCATCAGGATGCTGCCTGGATTTGAGAGGGTGCAGAAGAGATTCACCAGGATGCTGCCCGGATTAGTGAGGGTGCAGGGGAGATTCAAATAGGGTTATCCCAGATGGGAGAAGGTGCAGAGCAGATACACAAAGGTGCTGCCTTAATTAGGGACTATGCAGAGGAGATTCAGCGGTGTGCTGCCTGGATTGGGGAGGGTGCAGAGGAGATTCACAAGGATGCTGCGTGGACTAGAGAGGTTGCAGAGGAGTTTCACCAGGATGCTGACTGGAAGTGAGAGGGTGCAGACTAGATTCACCAGGACGCTGCCTGGATTAGAGAGGGTGCAGAGGAGATTCACCAGTATAATTCCTGGATTAGAGAGGCTGCAAAGGAAATTCACCGGGTGCTGCCTGGAATAGAGAGGCTGCAGATGAGATTCACCAGGATGATACTGGATTAGAGAGATTGCAAAGGAGATTCACCAGTATGATACTTGGATTAGAGAGGGTGCATAAGATTAACCAGGATGCTGCCTGGATTAGAGAGGGTGCAGAGGAGATTCTCAATGATGATGCCTGGATCAGAGAGGGTGCAGAGTGGATTCACCAGGATGCTGCCTGGATTAGTGAGGGTGCAGATTAGATTCACTGGGATGCCGCTTGGATTAGTGCGTTCACAGAGGAGGTTGACCAGGACGCTGCCTGCATTAGAGAGGGTGCAGAGGAGATTCATCAGGATGCTGCCTGGATTTGAGAGGGTGCAGAAGAGATTCACCAGGATGCTGCCCGGATTAGTGAGGGTGCAGGGGAGATTCAAATAGGGTTATCCCAGATGGGAGAAGGTGCAGAGCAGATACACAAAGGTGCTGCCTTAATTAGGGACTATGCAGAGGAGATTCAGCGGTGTGCTGCCTGGATTGGGGAGGGTGCAGAGGAGATTCACAAGGATGCTGCGTGGACTAGAGAGGTTGCAGAGGAGTTTCACCAGGATGCTGACTGGAAGTGAGAGGGTGCAGACTAGATTCACCAGGACGCTGCCTGGATTAGAGAGGGTGCAGAGGAGATTCACCAGTATAATTCCTGGATTAGAGAGGCTGCAAAGGAAATTCACCGGGTGCTGCCTGGAATAGAGAGGCTGCAGATGAGATTCACCAGGATGATACTGGATTAGAGAGGTTATAAAGGAGGTTCACCAGAATGCTGCATGGATTAGAGAGGGTGCAGAGGAGATTCATGAGAATGCTGCCTGGATTAGAGAGGGTGCAGAGGAGATTCACCAGGATACTACCCGGATTGGAGAGGTTGAATAGGAGATTAACAAGTATGATGCCTGCATTAGAGAGGGTGCAAAGGAGATTCACCAGGATGCTGCCTGGATTAGAGAGGGTGCAAAGGAGATTCACCAGGATGCTGCCTGGATTAGAGAGGGTGCAGAGGAGATTCTCAAGGATGATGCCTGGATCAGAGAGGGTGCAGAGGAGATTCACCAGGATGCTGCCTGGATTAGTGAGGGTGCAGATTAGATTCACTGGGATGCCGCTTGGATTAGTGCGTTCACAGAGGATGTTGACCAGGACGCTGCCTGGATTAGAGAGGGTGCAGAAGAGATTCATCAGGATGCTGCCTGGATTTGAGAGGGTGCTGAGGAGATTCACCAGGATGATGCCTGGATTAGAGAGGGTGCATATGATTCACCAGTATGATACCTGGTATATAGAGAGAATGCAGATAAGATTCACCAGGTTGATACCTGGATTAGAAAGGGTGCAGAGGAGATTCACCAGGATGATACTTGGATTAGAGAGGGGGCATATGATTCACCAGGATGATACCTGGTATATAGAGAGAATGCAGATAAGATTCACCTGGATGATACCTGGATTGGAAAGGGTGCAAAGGAGATTTACCAGGATGATACCTGGATTAGAGAGATTGCAAAGGAGATTCACCAGTATGATACTTGGATTAGAGAGGGTGCATAAGATTAACCAGGATGCTGCCTGGATTAGAGAGGGTGCAGAGGAGATTCTCAATGATGATGCCTGGATCAGAGAGGGTGCAGAGTGGATTCACCAGGATGCTGCCTGGATTAGTGAGGGTGCAGATTAGATTCACTGGGATGCCGCTTGGATTAGTGCGTTCACAGAGGAGGTTGACCAGGACGCTGCCTGCATTAGAGAGGGTGCAGAGGAGATTCATCAGGATGCTGCCTGGATTTGAGAGGGTGCAGAAGAGATTCACCAGGATGCTGCCCGGATTAGTGAGGGTGCAGGGGAGATTCAAATAGGGTTATCCCAGATGGGAGAAGGTGCAGAGCAGATACACAAAGGTGCTGCCTTAATTAGGGACTATGCAGAGGAGATTCAGCGGTGTGCTGCCTGGATTGGGGAGGGTGCAGAGGAGATTCACAAGGATGCTGCGTGGACTAGAGAGGTTGCAGAGGAGTTTCACCAGGATGCTGACTGGAAGTGAGAGGGTGCAGACTAGATTCACCAGGACGCTGCCTGGATTAGAGAGGGTGCAGAGGAGATTCATCAGGACTTTCCATGGATGCGGGAGGGTGCAGAGGAGATTCACAAGGATGTTGCCTGGATTAGAGAGGGTGCAGAGGGGATTCATCAGGATGCTGCCTGGATTTGAGAGGGTGCTGAAGAGATTCACCAGGATGCTGCCCGGATTAGTGAGGGTGCAGGGGAGATTCAAATAGGGTTATCCCAGATGGGAGAAGGTGCAGAGCAGATACACAAAGGTGCAGCCTTAATTAGGGACTATGCAGAGGAGATTCAGCGGTGTGCTGCCTGGATTGGGGAGGGTGCAGAGGAGATTCACAAGGATGCTGCGTGGACTAGAGAGGTTGCAGAGGAGTTTCACCAGGATGCTGACTGGAAGTGAGAGGGTGCAGACTAGATTCACCAGGACGCTGCCTGGATTAGAGAGGGTGCAGAGGAGATTCACCAGTATAATTCCTGGATTAGAGAGGCTGCAAAGGAAATTCACCGGGTGCTGCCTGGAATAGAGAGGCTGCAGATGAGATTCACCAGGATGATACTGGATTAGAGAGGTTATAAAGGAGGTTCACCAGAATGCTGCATGGATTAGAGAGGGTGCAGAGGAGATTCATGAGGATGCTGCCTGGATTAGAGAGGGTGCAGAGGAGATTCACCAGGATACTACCCGGATTGGAGAGGTTGAATAGGAGATTAACAAGTATGATGCCTGCATTAGAGAGGGTGCAAAGGAGATTCACCAGGATGCTGCCTGGATTAGAGAGGGTGCAAAGGAGATTCACCAGGATGCTGCCTGGATTAGAGAGGGTGCAGAGGAGATTCTCAAGGATGATGCCTGGATCAGAGAGGGTGCAGAGGAGATTCACCAGGATGCTGCCTGGATTAGTGAGGGTGCAGATTAGATTCACTGGGATGCCGCTTGGATTAGTGCGTTCACAGAGGATGTTGACCAGGACGCTGCCTGGATTAGAGAGGGTGCAGAAGAGATTCATCAGGATGCTGCCTGGATTTGAGAGGGTGCTGAGGAGATTCACCAGGATGATGCCTGGATTAGAGAGGGTGCATATGATTCACCAGTATGATACCTGGTATATAGAGAGAATGCAGATAAGATTCACCAGGATGATACCTGGATTAGAAAGGGTGCAGAGGAGATTCACCAGGATGATACTTGGATTAGAGAGGGTGCATATGATTCACCAGGATGATACCTGGTATATAGAGAGAATGCAGATAAGATTCACCATGATGATACCTGGATTAGAAAGGGTGCAAAGGAGATTCACCAGGATGATACCTGGATTAGAGAGATTGCAAAGGAGATTCACCAGGATGATACTTGGATTAGAGAGGGTGCATAAGATTCACCAGGATGCTGCCTGGATTAGAGAGGGTGCAGAGGAGATTCTCAAGGATGATGCCTGGATCAGAGAGGGTGCAGAGTGGATTCACCAGGATGCTGCCTGGATTAGTGAGGGTGCAGATTAGATTCACTGGGATGCCGCTTGGATTAGTGCGTTCACAGAGGAGGTTGACCAGGACGCTGCCTGGATTAGAGAGGGTGCAGAGGAGATTCATCAGGATGCTGCCTGGATTTGAGAGGGTGCTGAAGAGATTCACCTGGATGCTGCCCGGATTAGTGAGGGTGCAGGGGAGATTCAAATAGGGTTATCCCAGATGGGAGAAGGTGCAGAGCAGATACACAAAGGTGCAGCCTTAATTAGGGACTATGCAGAGGAGATTCAGCGGTGTGCTGCCTGGATTGGGGAGGGTGCAGAGGAGATTCACAAGGATGCTGCGTGGACTAGAGAGGTTGCAGAGGAGTTTCACCAGGATGCTGACTGGAAGTGAGAGGGTGCAGACTAGATTCACCAGGACGCTGCCTGGATTAGAGAGGGTGCAGAGGAGATTCACCAGTATAATTCCTGGATTAGAGAGGCTGCAAAGGAAATTCACCGGGTGCTGCCTGGAATAGAGAGGCTGCAGATGAGATTCACCAGGATGATACTGGATTAGAGAGGTTATAAAGGAGGTTCACCAGAATGCTGCATGGATTAGAGAGGGTGCAGAGGAGATTCATGAGGATGCTGCCTGGATTAGAGAGGGTGCAGAGGAGATTCACCAGGATACTACCCGGATTGGAGAGCTTGAATAGGAGATTAACAAGTATGATGCCTGCATTAGAGAGGGTGCAAAGGAGATTCACCAGGATGCTGCCTGGATTAGAGAGGGTGCAAAGGAGATTCACCAGGATGCTGCCTGGATTAGAGAGGGTGCAGAGGAGATTCTCAAGGATGATGCCTGGATCAGAGTGGGTGCAGAGGAGATTCACCAGGATGCTGCCTGGATTAGTGAGGGTGCAGATTAGATTCACTGGGATGCCGCTTGGATTAGTGCGTTCACAGAGGATGTTGACCAGGACGCTGCCTGGATTAGAGAGGGTGCAGAAGAGATTCATCAGGATGCTGCCTGGATTTGAGAGGGTGCTGAGGAGATTCACCAGGATGATGCCTGGATTAGAGAGGGTGCATATGATTCACCAGTATGATACCTGGTATATAGAGAGAATGCAGATAAGATTCACCAGGTTGATACCTGGATTAGAAAGGGTGCAGAGGAGATTCACCAGGATGATACTTGGATTAGAGAGGGGGCATATGATTCACCAGGATGATACCTGGTATATAGAGAGAATGCAGATAAGATTCACCTGGATGATACCTGGATTGGAAAGGGTGCAAAGGAGATTTACCAGGATGATACCTGGATTAGAGAGATTGCAAAGGAGATTCACCAGTATGATACTTGGATTAGAGAGGGTGCATAAGATTAACCAGGATGCTGCCTGGATTAGAGAGGGTGCAGAGGAGATTCTCAATGATGATGCCTGGATCAGAGAGGGTGCAGAGTGGATTCACCAGGATGCTGCCTGGATTAGTGAGGGTGCAGATTAGATTCACTGGGATGCCGCTTGGATTAGTGCGTTCACAGAGGAGGTTGACCAGGACGCTGCCTGCATTAGAGAGGGTGCAGAGGAGATTCATCAGGATGCTGCCTGGATTTGAGAGGGTGCAGAAGAGATTCACCAGGATGCTGCCCGGATTAGTGAGGGTGCAGGGGAGATTCAAATAGGGTTATCCCAGATGGGAGAAGGTGCAGAGCAGATACACAAAGGTGCTGCCTTAATTAGGGACTATGCAGAGGAGATTCAGCGGTGTGCTGCCTGGATTGGGGAGGGTGCAGAGGAGATTCACAAGGATGCTGCGTGGACTAGAGAGGTTGCAGAGGAGTTTCACCAGGATGCTGACTGGAAGTGAGAGGGTGCAGACTAGATTCTCCAGGACGCTGCCTGGATTAGAGAGGGTGCAGAGGAGATTCACCAGTATAATTCCTGGATTAGAGAGGCTGCAAAGGAAATTCACCGGGTGCTGCCTGGAATAGAGAGGCTGCAGATGAGATTCACCAGGATGATACTGGATTAGAGAGGTTATAAAGGAGGTTCACCAGAATGCTGCATGGATTAGAGAGGGTGCAGAGGAGATTCATGAGGATGCTGCCTGGATTAGAGAGGGTGCAGAGGAGATTCACCAGGATACTACCCGGATTGGAGAGGTTGAATAGGAGATTAACAAGTATGATGCCTGCATTAGAGAGGGTGCAAAGGAGATTCACCAGGATGCTGCCTGGATTAGAGAGGGTGCAAAGGAGATTCACCAGGATGCTGCCTGGATTAGAGAGGGTGCAGAGGAGATTCTCAAGGATGATGCCTGGATCAGAGAGGGTGCAGAGGAGATTCACCAGGATGCTGCCTGGATTAGTGAGGGTGCAGATTAGATTCACTGGGATGCCGCTTGGATTAGTGCGTTCACAGAGGATGTTGACCAGGACGCTGCCTGGATTAGAGAGGGTGCAGAAGAGATTCATCAGGATGCTGCCTGGATTTGAGAGGGTGCTGAGCAGATTCACCAGGATGATGCCTGGATTAGAGAGGGTGCATATGATTCACCAGTATGATACCTGGTATATAGAGAGAATGCAGATACGATTCACCAGGATGATACCTGGATTAGAAAGGTGCAGAGGAGATTCACCAGGATGATACTTGGATTAGAGAGGGTGCATATGATTCACCAGGATGATACCTGGTATATAGAGAGAATGCAGATAAGATTCACCATGATGATACCTGGATTAGAAAGGGTGCAAAGGAGATTCACCAGGATGATACCTGGATTAGAGAGATTGCAAAGGAGATTCACCAGGATGATACTTGGATTAGAGAGGGTGCATAAGATTCACCAGGATGCTGCCTGGATTAGAGAGGGTGCAGAGGAGATTCTCAAGGATGATGCCTGGATCAGAGAGGGTGCAGAGTGGATTCACCAGGATGCTGCCTGGATTAGTGAGGGTGCAGATTAGATTCACTGGGATGCCGCTTGGATTAGTGCGTTCACAGAGGAGGTTGACCAGGACGCTGCCTGCATTAGAGAGGGTGCAGAGGAGATTCATCAGGATGCTGCCTGGATTTGAGAGGGTGCAGAAGAGATTCACCAGGATGCTGCCCGGATTAGTGAGGGTGCAGGGGAGATTCAAATAGGGTTATCCCAGATGGGAGAAGGTGCAGAGCAGATACACAAAGGTGCTGCCTTAATTAGGGACTATGCAGAGGAGATTCAGCGGTGTGCTGCCTGGATTGGGGAGGGTGCAGAGGAGATTCACAAGGATGCTGCGTGGACTAGAGAGGTTGCAGAGGAGTTTCACCAGGATGCTGACTGGAAGTGAGAGGGTGCAGACTAGATTCACCAGGACGCTGCCTGGATTAGAGAGGGTGCAGAGGAGATTCACCAGTATAATTCCTGGATTAGAGAGGCTGCAAAGGAAATTCACCGGGTGCTGCCTGGAATAGAGAGGCTGCAGATGAGATTCACCAGGATGATACTGGATTAGAGAGATTGCAAAGGAGATTCACCAGTATGATACTTGGATTAGAGAGGGTGCATAAGATTAACCAGGATGCTGCCTGGATTAGAGAGGGTGCAGAGGAGATTCTCAATGATGATGCCTGGATCAGAGAGGGTGCAGAGTGGATTCACCAGGATGCTGCCTGGATTAGTGAGGGTGCAGATTAGATTCACTGGGATGCCGCTTGGATTAGTGCGTTCACAGAGGAGGTTGACCAGGACGCTGCCTGCATTAGAGAGGGTGCAGAGGAGATTCATCAGGATGCTGCCTGGATTTGAGAGGGTGCAGAAGAGATTCACCAGGATGCTGCCCGGATTAGTGAGGGTGCAGGGGAGATTCAAATAGGGTTATCCCAGATGGGAGAAGGTGCAGAGCAGATACACAAAGGTGCTGCCTTAATTAGGGACTATGCAGAGGAGATTCAGCGGTGTGCTGCCTGGATTGGGGAGGGTGCAGAGGAGATTCACAAGGATGCTGCGTGGACTAGAGAGGTTGCAGAGGAGTTTCACCAGGATGCTGACTGGAAGTGAGAGGGTGCAGACTAGATTCACCAGGACGCTGCCTGGATTAGAGAGGGTGCAGAGGAGATTCACCAGTATAATTCCTGGATTAGAGAGGCTGCAAAGGAAATTCACCGGGTGCTGCCTGGAATAGAGAGGCTGCAGATGAGATTCACCAGGATGATACTGGATTAGAGAGGTTATAAAGGAGGTTCACCAGAATGCTGCATGGATTAGAGAGGGTGCAGAGGAGATTCATGAGAATGCTGCCTGGATTAGAGAGGGTGCAGAGGAGATTCACCAGGATACTACCCGGATTGGAGAGGTTGAATAGGAGATTAACAAGTATGATGCCTGCATTAGAGAGGGTGCAAAGGAGATTCACCAGGATGCTGCCTGGATTAGAGAGGGTGCAAAGGAGATTCACCAGGATGCTGCCTGGATTAGAGAGGGTGCAGAGGAGATTCTCAAGGATGATGCCTGGATCAGAGAGGGTGCAGAGGAGATTCACCAGGATGCTGCCTGGATTAGTGAGGGTGCAGATTAGATTCACTGGGATGCCGCTTGGATTAGTGCGTTCACAGAGGATGTTGACCAGGACGCTGCCTGGATTAGAGAGGGTGCAGAAGAGATTCATCAGGATGCTGCCTGGATTTGAGAGGGTGCTGAGGAGATTCACCAGGATGATGCCTGGATTAGAGAGGGTGCATATGATTCACCAGTATGATACCTGGTATATAGAGAGAATGCAGATAAGATTCACCAGGTTGATACCTGGATTAGAAAGGGTGCAGAGGAGATTCACCAGGATGATACTTGGATTAGAGAGGGGGCATATGATTCACCAGGATGATACCTGGTATATAGAGAGAATGCAGATAAGATTCACCTGGATGATACCTGGATTGGAAAGGGTGCAAAGGAGATTTACCAGGATGATACCTGGATTAGAGAGATTGCAAAGGAGATTCACCAGTATGATACTTGGATTAGAGAGGGTGCATAAGATTAACCAGGATGCTGCCTGGATTAGAGAGGGTGCAGAGGAGATTCTCAATGATGATGCCTGGATCAGAGAGGGTGCAGAGTGGATTCACCAGGATGCTGCCTGGATTAGTGAGGGTGCAGATTAGATTCACTGGGATGCCGCTTGGATTAGTGCGTTCACAGAGGAGGTTGACCAGGACGCTGCCTGCATTAGAGAGGGTGCAGAGGAGATTCATCAGGATGCTGCCTGGATTTGAGAGGGTGCAGAAGAGATTCACCAGGATGCTGCCCGGATTAGTGAGGGTGCAGGGGAGATTCAAATAGGGTTATCCCAGATGGGAGAAGGTGCAGAGCAGATACACAAAGGTGCTGCCTTAATTAGGGACTATGCAGAGGAGATTCAGCGGTGTGCTGCCTGGATTGGGGAGGGTGCAGAGGAGATTCACAAGGATGCTGCGTGGACTAGAGAGGTTGCAGAGGAGTTTCACCAGGATGCTGACTGGAAGTGAGAGGGTGCAGACTAGATTCACCAGGACGCTGCCTGGATTAGAGAGGGTGCAGAGGAGATTCATCAGGACTTTCCATGGATGCGGGAGGGTGCAGAGGAGATTCACAAGGATGTTGCCTGGATTAGAGAGGGTGCAGAGGAGATTCACCAGGATAATTCCTGGATTAGAGAGGGTGCAGAGGAAATTCACCGGATGCTGCCTGGAATAGAGAGGCTGCAGATGAGATTCACCAGGATGATACTGGATTAGAGAGGTTATAAAGGAGGTTCACCAGAATGCTGCATGGATTAGAGAGGGTGCAGAGGAGATTCATGAGGATGCAGCCTGGATTAGAGAGGGTGCAGAGGAGATTCACCAGGATACTACCCGGATTGGAGAGGTTGAATAGGAGATTAACCAGGATGATGCCTGCATTAGAGAGGGTGCAAAGGAGATTCACCAGGATGCTGCCTGGATTAGAGAGGGTGCAAAGGAGATTCACCAGGATGATGCCTGGATTAGAGAGGGTGCATATGATTCACCAGTATGATACCTGGTAAAAAGAGAGAATGCAGATAAGATTCACCAGGATGATACCTGGATTAGAAAGGGTGCAGAGGAGATTCACCAGGATGATACCTGGATTAGAGAGGGGGCATATGATTCACCAGGATGATACCTGGTATATAGAGAGAATGCAGATAAGATTCACCAGGATGATACCTGGATTAGAAAGGGTGCAAAGGAGATTTACCAGGATGATACCTGGATTAGAGAGATTGCAAAGGAGATTCACCAGGATGATACTTGGATTAGAGAGGGTGCATAAGATTCACCAGGATGCTGCCTGGATTAGAGAGGGTGCAGAGGAGATTCTCAATGATGATGCCTGGATCAGAGAGGGTGCAGAGTGGATTCACCAGGATGCTGCCTGGATTAGTGAGGGTGCAGATTAGATTCACTGGGATGCCGCTTGGATTAGTGCGTTCACAGAGGAGGTTGACCAGGACGCTGCCTGGATTAGAGAGGGTGCAGAGGAGATTCATCAGGATGCTGCCTGGATTTGAGAGGGTGCTGAAGAGATTCACCAGGATGCTGCCCGGATTAGTGAGGGTGCAGGGGAGATTCAAATAGGGTTATCCCAGATGGGAGAAGGTGCAGAGCAGATACACAAAGGTGCTGCCTTAATTAGGGACTATGCAGAGGAGATTCAGCGGTGTGCTGCCTGGATTGGGGAGGGTGCAGAGGAGATTCACAAGGATGCTGCGTGGACTAGAGAGGTTGCAGAGGAGTTTCACCAGGATGCTGACTGGAAGTGAGAGGGTGCAGACTAGATTCACCAGGACGCTGCCTGGATTAGAGAGGGTGCAGAGGAGATTCACCAGTATAATTCCTGGATTAGAGAGGGTGCAAAGGAAATTCACCGGGTGCTGCCTGGAATAGGGAGGCTGCAGATGAGATTCACCAGGATGATACTGGATTAGAGAGGTTATAAAGGAGGTTCACCAGAATGCTGCATGGATTAGAGAGGGTGCAGAGGAGATTCATGAGCATGCTGCCTGGATTAGAGAGGGTGCAAAGGAGATTCACCAGGATGATGCCTGGATTAGAGAGAGTGCAGAGGAGATTCACCAGGATGATACTTGGATTAGAGAGGGTGCATAGATTCACCAGGATGATACCTGGTATATAGAGAGAATGCAGATAAGATACACCAGGATGATACCTGGATTAGAAAGGGTGCAAAGGAGATTCACCAGGATGATACCAGGATTAGAGAGATTGCAAAGGAGAATCACCAGGATGATACTTGGATTAGAGAGGGTGCATAAGATTCACCAGGATGCTGCCTGGATTAGAGAGGGTGCAGAGGAGATTCTCAAGGATGATGCCTGGATCAGAGAGGGTGCTGAGGAGATTCACCAGGATGCTGCCCGGATTAGTGAGGGTGCAGGGGAGATTCAAATAGGGTTATCCCAGATGGGAGAAGGTGCAGAGCAGATACACAAAGGTGCTGCCTTAATTAGGGACTATGCAGAGGAGATTCAGCGGTGTGCTGCCTGGATTGGGGAGGGAGCAGAGGAGATTCACAAGGATGCTGCGTGGACTAGAGAGGTTGCAGAGGAGATTCACCAGGATGCTGACTGGAAGTGAGAGGGTGCAGACTAGATTCACCAGGACGCTGCCTGGATTAGAGAGGGTGCAGAGGAGATTCATCAGGACTTTCCATGGATGCGGGAGGGTGCAGAGGAGATTCACAAGGATGCTGCCTGGATTAGAGAGGGTGCAGAGGAGATTCACCAGGATAATTCCTGGATTAGAGAGGGTGCAGAGGAAATTCACCGGGTGCTGCCTGGAATAGAGAGGCTGCAGATGAGATTCACCAGGATGATACTGGATTAGAGATGTTATAAAGGAGTTTCACCAGAATGCTGCATGGATTAGAGAGGGTGCAGAGGAGATTCATGAGGATGCTGCCTGGATTAGAGAGGGTGCAGAGGAGATTCACCAGGATACTACCCGGATTGGAGAGGTTGAATAGGAGATTAACCAGGATGATGCCTGCATTAGAGAGGGTGCAAAGGAGATTCACCAGGATGCTGCCTGGATTAGAGAGGGTGCAAAGGAGATTCACCAGGATGATGCCTGGATTAGAGAGGGTGCATATGATTCACCAGTATGATACCTGGTATATAGAGAGAATGCAGATAAGATTCACCAGGATGATACCTGGATTAGAAAGGGTGCAGAGGAGATTCACCAGGATGATACTTGGATTAGAGAGGGGGCATATGATTCACCAGGATGATACCTGGTATATAGAGAGAATGCAGATAAGATTCACCAGGATGATACCTGGATTAGAAAGGGTGCAAAGGAGATTTACCAGGATGATACCTGGATTAGAGAGATTGCAAAGGAGATTCATCAGGATGATACTTGGATTAGAGAGGGTGCATAAGATTCACCAGGATGCTGCCTGGATAAGAGAGGGTGCAGAGGAGATTCTCAATGATGATGCCTGGATCAGAGAGGGTGCAGAGTGGATTCACCAGGATGCTGCCTGGATTAGTGAGGGTGCAGATTAGATTCACTGGGATGCCGCTTGGATTAGTGCGTTCACAGAGGAGGTTGACCAGGACGCTGCCTGGATTAGAGAGGGTGCAGAGGAGATTCATCAGGATGCTGCCTGGATTTGAGAGGGTGCTGAAGAGATTCACCAGGATGCTGCCCGGATTAGTGAGGGTGCAGGGGAGATTCAAATAGGGTTATCCCAGATGGGAGAAGGTGCAGAGCAGATACACAAAGGTGCTGCCTTAATTAGGGACTATGCAGAGGAGATTCAGCGGTGTGCTGCCTGGATTGGGGAGGGTGCAGAGGAGATTCACAAGGATGCTGCCTGGACTAGAGAGGTTGCAGAGGAGTTTCACCAGGATGCTGACTGGAAGTGAGAGGGTGCAGACTAGATTCACCAGGACGCTGCCTGGATTAGAGAGGGTGCAGAGGAGATTCACCAATATAATTCCTGGATTAGAGAGGCTGCAAAGGAAATCCACCGGGTGCTGCCTGGAATAGAGAGGCTGCAGATGAGATTCACCAGGATGATACTGGATTAGAGAGGTTATAAAGGAGGTTCACCAGAATGCTGCATGGATTAGAGAGGGTGCAGAGGAGATTCATGAGCATGCTGCCTGGATTAGAGAGGGTGCAGAGGAGATTCACCAGGATACTACCCGGATTGGAGAGGTTGAATAGGAGATTAACCAGGATGATGCCTGCATTAGAGAGGGTGCAAAGGAGATTCACCAGGATGCTGCCTGGATTAGAGAGGGTGCAAAGGAGATTCACCAGGATGATGCCTGGATTAGAGAGAGTGCAGAGGAGATTCACCAGGATGATACTTGGATTAGAGAGGGTGCATATGATTCACCAGGATGATACCTGGTATATAGAGAGAATGCAGATAAGATTCACCATGATGATACCTGGATTAGAAAGGGTGCAAAGGAGATTCACCAGGATGATACCTGGATTAGAGAGATTGCAAAGGAGATTCACCAGGATGATACTTGGATTAGAGAGGGTGCATAAGATTCACCAGGATGCTGCCTGGATTAGAGAGGGTGCAGAGGAGATTCTCAAGGATGATGCCTGGATCAGAGAGGGTGCAGAGTGGATTCACCAGGATGCTGCCTGGATTAGTGAGGGTGCAGATTAGATTCACTGGGATGCCGCTTGGATTAGTGCGTTCACAGAGGAGGTTGACCAGGACGCTGCCTGGATTAGAGAGGGTGCAGAGGAGATTCATCAGGATGCTGCCTGGATTTGAGAGGGTGCTGAAGAGATTCACCAGGATGCTGCCCGGATTAGTGAGGGTGCAGGGGAGATTCAAATAGGGTTATCCCAGATGGGAGAAGGTGCAGAGCAGATACACAAAGGTGCAGCCTTAATTAGGGACTATGCAGAGGAGATTCAGCGGTGTGCTGCCTGGATTGGGGAGGGTGCAGAGGAGATTCACAAGGATGCTGCGTGGACTAGAGAGGTTGCAGAGGAGTTTCACCAGGATGCTGACTGGAAGTGAGAGGGTGCAGACTAGATTCACCAGGACGCTGCCTGGATTAGAGAGGGTGCAGAGGAGATTCACCAGTATAATTCCTGGATTAGAGAGGCTGCAAAGGAAATTCACCGGGTGCTGCCTGGAATAGAGAGGCTGCAGATGAGATTCACCAGGATGATACTGGATTAGAGAGGTTATAAAGGAGGTTCACCAGAATGCTGCATGGATTAGAGAGGGTGCAGAGGAGATTCATGAGGATGCTGCCTGGATTAGAGAGGGTGCAGAGGAGATTCACCAGGATACTACCCGGATTGGAGAGGTTGAATAGGAGATTAACAAGTATGATGCCTGCATTAGAGAGGGTGCAAAGGAGATTCACCAGGATGCTGCCTGGATTAGAGAGGGTGCAAAGGAGATTCACCAGGATGCTGCCTGGATTAGAGAGGGTGCAGAGGAGATTCTCAAGGATGATGCCTGGATCAGAGAGGGTGCAGAGGAGATTCACCAGGATGCTGCCTGGATTAGTGAGGGTGCAGATTAGATTCACTGGGATGCCGCTTGGATTAGTGCGTTCACAGAGGATGTTGACCAGGACGCTGCCTGGATTAGAGAGGGTGCAGAAGAGATTCATCAGGATGCTGCCTGGATTTGAGAGGGTGCTGAGGAGATTCACCAGGATGATGCCTGGATTAGAGAGGGTGCATATGATTCACCAGTATGATACCTGGTATATAGAGAGAATGCAGATAAGATTCACCAGGATGATACCTGGATTAGAAAGGGTGCAGAGGAGATTCACCAGGATGATACTTGGATTAGAGAGGGTGCATATGATTCACCAGGATGATACCTGGTATATAGAGAGAATGCAGATAAGATTCACCATGATGATACCTGGATTAGAAAGGGTGCAAAGGAGATTCACCAGGATGATACCTGGATTAGAGAGATTGCAAAGGAGATTCACCAGGATGATACTTGGATTAGAGAGGGTGCATAAGATTCACCAGGATGCTGCCTGGATTAGAGAGGGTGCAGAGGAGATTCTCAAGGATGATGCCTGGATCAGAGAGGGTGCAGAGTGGATTCACCAGGATGCTGCCTGGATTAGTGAGGGTGCAGATTAGATTCACTGGGATGCCGCTTGGATTAGTGCGTTCACAGAGGAGGTTGACCAGGACGCTGCCTGGATTAGAGAGGGTGCAGAGGAGATTCATCAGGATGCTGCCTGGATTTGAGAGGGTGCTGAAGAGATTCACCAGGATGCTGCCCGGATTAGTGAGGGTGCAGGGGAGATTCAAATAGGGTTATCCCAGATGGGAGAAGGTGCAGAGCAGATACACAAAGGTGCAGCCTTAATTAGGGACTATGCAGAGGAGATTCAGCGGTGTGCTGCCTGGATTGGGGAGGGTGCAGAGGAGATTCACAAGGATGCTGCGTGGACTAGAGAGGTTGCAGAGGAGTTTCACCAGGATGCTGACTGGAAGTGAGAGGGTGCAGACTAGATTCACCAGGACGCTGCCTGGATTAGAGAGGGTGCAGAGGAGATTCACCAGTATAATTCCTGGATTAGAGAGGCTGCAAAGGAAATTCACCGGGTGCTGCCTGGAATAGAGAGGCTGCAGATGAGATTCACCAGGATGATACTGGATTAGAGAGGTTATAAAGGAGGTTCACCAGAATGCTGCATGGATTAGAGAGGGTGCAGAGGAGATTCATGAGGATGCTGCCTGGATTAGAGAGGGTGCAGAGGAGATTCACCAGGATACTACCCGGATTGGAGAGGTTGAATAGGAGATTAACAAGTATGATGCCTGCATTAGAGAGGGTGCAAAGGAGATTCACCAGGATGCTGCCTGGATTAGAGAGGGTGCAAAGGAGATTCACCAGGATGCTGCCTGGATTAGAGAGGGTGCAGAGGAGATTCTCAAGGATGATGCCTGGATCAGAGAGGGTGCAGAGGAGATTCACCAGGATGCTGCCTGGATTAGTGAGGGTGCAGATTAGATTCACTGGGATGCCGCTTGGATTAGTGCGTTCACAGAGGATGTTGACCAGGACGCTGCCTGGATTAGAGAGGGTGCAGAAGAGATTCATCAGGATGCTGCCTGGATTTGAGAGGGTGCTGAGGAGATTCACCAGGATGATGCCTGGATTAGAGAGGGTGCATATGATTCACCAGTATGATACCTGGTATATAGAGAGAATGCAGATAAGATTCACCAGGATGATACCTGGATTAGAAAGGGTGCAGAGGAGATTCACCAGGATGATACTTGGATTAGAGAGGGTGCATATGATTCACCAGGATGATACCTGGTATATAGAGAGAATGCAGATAAGATTCACCATGATGATACCTGGATTAGAAAGGGTGCAAAGGAGATTCACCAGGATGATACCTGGATTAGAGAGATTGCAAAGGAGATTCACCAGGATGATACATGGATTAGAGAGGGTGCATAAGATTCACCAGGATGCTGCCTGGATTAGAGAGGGTGCAGAGGAGATTCTCAAGGATGATGCCTGGATCAGAGAGGGTGCAGAGTGGATTCACCAGGATGCTGCCTGGATTAGTGAGGGTGCAGATTAGATTCACTGGGATGCCGCTTGGATTAGTGCGTTCACAGAGGAGGTTGACCAGGACGCTGCCTGGATTAGAGAGGGTGCAGAGGAGATTCATCAGGATGCTGCCTGGATTTGAGAGGGTGCTGAAGAGATTCACCTGGATGCTGCCCGGATTAGTGAGGGTGCAGGGGAGATTCAAATAGGGTTATCCCAGATGGGAGAAGGTGCAGAGCAGATACACAAAGGTGCAGCCTTAATTAGGGACTATGCAGAGGAGATTCAGCGGTGTGCTGCCTGGATTGGGGAGGGTGCAGAGGAGATTCACAAGGATGCTGCGTGGACTAGAGAGGTTGCAGAGGAGTTTCACCAGGATGCTGACTGGAAGTGAGAGGGTGCAGACTAGATTCACCAGGACGCTGCCTGGATTAGAGAGGGTGCAGAGGAGATTCACCAGTATAATTCCTGGATTAGAGAGGCTGCAAAGGAAATTCACCGGGTGCTGCCTGGAATAGAGAGGCTGCAGATGAGATTCACCAGGATGATACTGGATTAGAGAGGTTATAAAGGAGGTTCACCAGAATGCTGCATGGATTAGAGAGGGTGCAGAGGAGATTCATGAGGATGCTGCCTGGATTAGAGAGGGTGCAGAGGAGATTCACCAGGATACTACCCGGATTGGAGAGGTTGAATAGGAGATTAACAAGTATGATGCCTGCATTAGAGAGGGTGCAAAGGAGATTCACCAGGATGCTGCCTGGATTAGAGAGGGTGCAAAGGAGATTCACCAGGATGCTGCCTGGATTAGAGAGGGTGCAGAGGAGATTCTCAAGGATGATGCCTGGATCAGAGAGGGTGCAGAGGAGATTCACCAGGATGCTGCCTGGATTAGTGAGGGTGCAGATTAGATTCACTGGGATGCCGCTAGGATTAGTGCGTTCACAGAGGATGTTGACCAGGACGCTGCCTGGATTAGAGAGGGTGCAGAAGAGATTCATCAGGATGCTGCCTGGATTTGAGAGGGTGCTGAGGAGATTCACCAGGATGATGCCTGGATTAGAGAGGGTGCATATGATTCACCAGTATGATACCTGGTATATAGAGAGAATGCAGATAAGATTCACCAGGTTGATACCTGGATTAGAAAGGGTGCAGAGGAGATTCACCAGGATGATACTTGGATTAGAGAGGGGGCATATGATTCACCAGGATGATACCTGGTATATAGAGAGAATGCAGATAAGATTCACCTGGATGATACCTGGATTGGAAAGGGTGCAAAGGAGATTTACCAGGATGATACCTGGATTAGAGAGATTGCAAAGGAGATTCACCAGTATGATACTTGGATTAGAGAGGGTGCATAAGATTAACCAGGATGCTGCCTGGATTAGAGAGGGTGCAGAGGAGATACTCAATGATGATGCCTGGATCAGAGAGGGTGCAGAGTGGATTCACCAGGATGCTGCCTGGATTAGTGAGGGTGCAGATTAGATTCACTGGGATGCCGCTTGGATTAGTGCGTTCACAGAGGAGGTTGACCAGGACGCTGCCTGCATTAGAGAGGGTGCAGAGGAGATTCATCAGGATGCTGCCTGGATTTGAGAGGGTGCAGAAGAGATTCACCAGGATGCTGCCCGGATTAGTGAGGGTGCAGGGGAGATTCAAATAGGGTTATCCCAGATGGGAGAAGGTGCAGAGCAGATACACAAAGGTGCTGCCTTAATTAGGGACTATGCAGAGGAGATTCAGCGGTGTGCTGCCTGGATTGGGGAGGGTGCAGAGGAGATTCACAAGGATGCTGCGTGGACTAGAGAGGTTGCAGAGGAGTTTCACCAGGATGCTGACTGGAAGTGAGAGGGTGCAGACTAGATTCACCAGGACGCTGCCTGGATTAGAGAGGGTGCAGAGGAGATTCATCAGGACTTTCCATGGATGCGGGAGGGTGCAGAGGAGATTCACAAGGATGTTGCCTGGATTAGAGAGGGTGCAGAGGAGATTCACCAGGATAATTCCTGGATTAGAGAGGGTGCAGAGGAAATTCACCGGATGCTGCCTGGAATAGAGAGGCTGCAGATGAGATTCACCAGGATGATACTGGATTAGAGAGGTTATAAAGGAGGTTCACCAGAATGCTGCATGGATTAGAGAGGGTGCAGAGGAGATTCATGAGGATGCAGCCTGGATTAGAGAGGGTGCAGAGGAGATTCACCAGGATACTACCCGGATTGGAGAGGTTGAATAGGAGATTAACCAGGATGATGCCTGCATTAGAGAGGGTGCAAAGGAGATTCACCAGGATGCTGCCTGGATTAGAGAGGGTGCAAAGGAGATTCACCAGGATGATGCCTGGATTAGAGAGGGTGCATATGATTCACCAGTATGATACCTGGTATATAGAGAGAATGCAGATAAGATTCACCAGGATGATACCTGGATTAGAAAGGGTGCAGAGGAGATTCACCAGGATGATACTTGGATTAGAGAGGGGGCATATGATTCACCAGGATGATACCTGGTATATAGAGAGAATGCAGATAAGATTCACCAGGATGATACCTGGATTAGAAAGGGTGCAAAGGAGATTTACCAGGATGATACCTGGATTAGAGAGATTGCAAAGGAGATTCATCAGGATGATACTTGGATTAGAGAGGGTGCATAAGATTCACCAGGATGCTGCCTGGATAAGAGAGGGTGCAGAGGAGATTCTCAATGATGATGCCTGGATCAGAGAGGGTGCAGAGTGGATTCACCAGGATGCTGCCTGGATTAGTGAGGGTGCAGATTAGATTCACTGGGATGCCGCTTGGATTAGTGCGTTCACAGAGGAGGTTGACCAGGACGCTGCCTGGATTAGAGAGGGTGCAGAGGAGATTCATCAGGATGCTGCCTGGATTTGAGAGGGTGCTGAAGAGATTCACCAGGATGCTGCCCGGATTAGTGAGGGTGCAGGGGAGATTCAAATAGGGTTATCCCAGATGGGAGAAGGTGCAGAGCAGATACACAAAGGTGCTGCCTTAATTAGGGACTATGCAGAGGAGATTCAGCGGTGTGCTGCCTGGATTGGGGAGGGTGCAGAGGAGATTCACAAGGATGCTGCCTGGACTAGAGAGGTTGCAGAGGAGTTTCACCAGGATGCTGACTGGAAGTGAGAGGGTGCAGACTAGATTCACCAGGACGCTGCCTGGATTAGAGAGGGTGCAGAGGAGATTCACCAATATAATTCCTGGATTAGAGAGGCTGCAAAGGAAATCCACCGGGTGCTGCCTGGAATAGAGAGGCTGCAGATGAGATTCACCAGGATGATACTGGATTAGAGAGGTTATAAAGGAGGTTCACCAGAATGCTGCATGGATTAGAGAGGGTGCAGAGGAGATTCATGAGCATGCTGCCTGGATTAGAGAGGGTGCAGAGGAGATTCACCAGGATACTACCCGGATTGGAGAGGTTGAATAGGAGATTAACCAGGATGATGCCTGCATTAGAGAGGGTGCAAAGGAGATTCACCAGGATGCTGCCTGGATTAGAGAGGGTGCAAAGGAGATTCACCAGGATGATGCCTGGATTAGAGAGAGTGCAGAGGAGATTCACCAGGATGATACTTGGATTAGAGAGGGTGCATATGATTCACCAGGATGATACCTGGTATATAGAGAGAATGCAGATAAGATTCACCATGATGATACCTGGATTAGAAAGGGTGCAAAGGAGATTCACCAGGATGATACCTGGATTAGAGAGATTGCAAAGGAGATTCACCAGGATGATACTTGGATTAGAGAGGGTGCATAAGATTCACCAGGATGCTGCCTGGATTAGAGAGGGTGCAGAGGAGATTCTCAAGGATGATGCCTGGATCAGAGAGGGTGCAGAGTGGATTCACCAGGATGCTGCCTGGATTAGTGAGGGTGCAGATTAGATTCACTGGGATGCCGCTTGGATTAGTGCGTTCACAGAGGAGGTTGACCAGGACGCTGCCTGGATTAGAGAGGGTGCAGAGGAGATTCATCAGGATGCTGCCTGGATTTGAGAGGGTGCTGAAGAGATTCACCAGGATGCTGCCCGGATTAGTGAGGGTGCAGGGGAGATTCAAATAGGGTTATCCCAGATGGGAGAAGGTGCAGAGCAGATACACAAAGGTGCAGCCTTAATTAGGGACTATGCAGAGGAGATTCAGCGGTGTGCTGCCTGGATTGGGGAGGGTGCAGAGGAGATTCACAAGGATGCTGCGTGGACTAGAGAGGTTGCAGAGGAGTTTCACCAGGATGCTGACTGGAAGTGAGAGGGTGCAGACTAGATTCACCAGGACGCTGCCTGGATTAGAGAGGGTGCAGAGGAGATTCACCAGTATAATTCCTGGATTAGAGAGGCTGCAAAGGAAATTCACCGGGTGCTGCCTGGAATAGAGAGGCTGCAGATGAGATTCACCAGGATGATACTGGATTAGAGAGGTTATAAAGGAGGTTCACCAGAATGCTGCATGGATTAGAGAGGGTGCAGAGGAGATTCATGAGGATGCTGCCTGGATTAGAGAGGGTGCAGAGGAGATTCACCAGGATACTACCCGGATTGGAGAGGTTGAATAGGAGATTAACAAGTATGATGCCTGCATTAGAGAGGGTGCAAAGGAGATTCACCAGGATGCTGCCTGGATTAGAGAGGGTGCAAAGGAGATTCACCAGGATGCTGCCTGGATTAGAGAGGGTGCAGAGGAGATTCTCAAGGATGATGCCTGGATCAGAGAGGGTGCAGAGGAGATTCACCAGGATGCTGCCTGGATTAGTGAGGGTGCAGATTAGATTCACTGGGATGCCGCTTGGATTAGTGCGTTCACAGAGGATGTTGACCAGGACGCTGCCTGGATTAGAGAGGGTGCAGAAGAGATTCATCAGGATGCTGCCTGGATTTGAGAGGGTGCTGAGGAGATTCACCAGGATGATGCCTGGATTAGAGAGGGTGCATATGATTCACCAGTATGATACCTGGTATATAGAGAGAATGCAGATAAGATTCACCAGGATGATACCTGGATTAGAAAGGGTGCAGAGGAGATTCACCAGGATGATACTTGGATTAGAGAGGGTGCATATGATTCACCAGGATGATACCTGGTATATAGAGAGAATGCAGATAAGATTCACCATGATGATACCTGGATTAGAAAGGGTGCAAAGGAGATTCACCAGGATGATACCTGGATTAGAGAGATTGCAAAGGAGATTCACCAGGATGATACTTGGATTAGAGAGGGTGCATAAGATTCACCAGGATGCTGCCTGGATTAGAGAGGGTGCAGAGGAGATTCTCAAGGATGATGCCTGGATCAGAGAGGGTGCAGAGTGGATTCACCAGGATGCTGCCTGGATTAGTGAGGGTGCAGATTAGATTCACTGGGATGCCGCTTGGATTAGTGCGTTCACAGAGGAGGTTGACCAGGACGCTGCCTGGATTAGAGAGGGTGCAGAGGAGATTCATCAGGATGCTGCCTGGATTTGAGAGGGTGCTGAAGAGATTCACCTGGATGCTGCCCGGATTAGTGAGGGTGCAGGGGAGATTCAAATAGGGTTATCCCAGATGGGAGAAGGTGCAGAGCAGATACACAAAGGTGCAGCCTTAATTAGGGACTATGCAGAGGAGATTCAGCGGTGTGCTGCCTGGATTGGGGAGGGTGCAGAGGAGATTCACAAGGATGCTGCGTGGACTAGAGAGGTTGCAGAGGAGTTTCACCAGGATGCTGACTGGAAGTGAGAGGGTGCAGACTAGATTCACCAGGACGCTGCCTGGATTAGAGAGGGTGCAGAGGAGATTCACCAGTATAATTCCTGGATTAGAGAGGCTGCAAAGGAAATTCACCGGGTGCTGCCTGGAATAGAGAGGCTGCAGATGAGATTCACCAGGATGATACTGGATTAGAGAGGTTATAAAGGAGGTTCACCAGAATGCTGCATGGATTAGAGAGGGTGCAGAGGAGATTCATGAGGATGCTGCCTGGATTAGAGAGGGTGCAGAGGAGATTCACCAGGATACTACCCGGATTGGAGAGGTTGAATAGGAGATTAACAAGTATGATGCCTGCATTAGAGAGGGTGCAAAGGAGATTCACCAGGATGCTGCCTGGATTAGAGAGGGTGCAAAGGAGATTCACCAGGATGCTGCCTGGATTAGAGAGGGTGCAGAGGAGATTCTCAAGGATGATGCCTGGATCAGAGAGGGTGCAGAGGAGATTCACCAGGATGCTGCCTGGATTAGTGAGGGTGCAGATTAGATTCACTGGGATGCCGCTTGGATTAGTGCGTTCACAGAGGATGTTGACCAGGACGCTGCCTGGATTAGAGAGGGTGCAGAAGAGATTCATCAGGATGCTGCCTGGATTTGAGAGGGTGCTGAGGAGATTCACCAGGATGATGCCTGGATTAGAGAGGGTGCATATGATTCACCAGTATGATACCTGGTATATAGAGAGAATGCAGATAAGATTCACCAGGTTGATACCTGGATTAGAAAGGGTGCAGAGGAGATTCACCAGGATGATACTTGGATTAGAGAGGGGGCATATGATTCACCAGGATGATACCTGGTATATAGAGAGAATGCAGATAAGATTCACCTGGATGATACCTGGATTGGAAAGGGTGCAAAGGAGATTTACCAGGATGATACCTGGATTAGAGAGATTGCAAAGGAGATTCACCAGTATGATACTTGGATTAGAGAGGGTGCATAAGATTAACCAGGATGCTGCCTGGATTAGAGAGGGTGCAGAGGAGATTCTCAATGATGATGCCTGGATCAGAGAGGGTGCAGAGTGGATTCACCAGGATGCTGCCTGGATTAGTGAGGGTGCAGATTAGATTCACTGGGATGCCGCTTGGATTAGTGCGTTCACAGAGGAGGTTGACCAGGACGCTGCCTGCATTAGAGAGGGTGCAGAGGAGATTCATCAGGATGCTGCCTGGATTTGAGAGGGTGCAGAAGAGATTCACCAGGATGCTGCCCGGATTAGTGAGGGTGCAGGGGAGATTCAAATAGGGTTATCCCAGATGGGAGAAGGTGCAGAGCAGATACACAAAGGTGCTGCCTTAATTAGGGACTATGCAGAGGAGATTCAGCGGTGTGCTGCCTGGATTGGGGAGGGTGCAGAGGAGATTCACAAGGATGCTGCGTGGACTAGAGAGGTTGCAGAGAAGTTTCACCAGGATGCTGACTGGAAGTGAGAGGGTGCAGACTAGATTCACCAGGACGCTGCCTGGATTAGAGAGGGTGCAGAGGAGATTCATCAGGACTTTCCATGGATGCGGGAGGGTGCAGAGGAGATTCACAAGGATGCTGCCTGGATTAGAGAGGGTGCAGAGGAGATTCACCAGGATAATTCCTGGATTAGAGAGGGTGCAGAAGAAATTCACCGGGTGCTGCCTGGAATAGAGAGGCTGCAGATGAGATTCACCAGGATGATACTGGATTAGAGAGGTTATAAAGGAGGTTCACCAGAATGCTGCATGGATTAGAGAGGGTGCAGAGGAGATTCATGAGGATGCTGCCTGGATTAGAGAGGGTGCAGAGGAGATTCACCAGGATACTACCCGGATTGGAGAGGTTGAATAGGAGATTAACCAGGATGATGCCTGCATTAGAGAGGGTGCAAAGGAGATTCACCAGGATGCTGCCTGGATTAGAGAGGGTGCAAAGGAGATTCACCAGGATGATGCCTGGATTAGAGAGAGTGCAGAGGAGATTCACCAGGATGATACTTGGATTAGAGAGGGTGCATATGATTCACCAGGATGATATCTGGTATATAGAGAGAATGCAGTTAAGATTCACCAGGATGATACCTGGATTAGAAAGGGTGCAAAGGAGATTCAACAGGATGATACCTGGATTAGACAGATTGCAAATGAGATTCACCAGGATGATACTTGGATTAGAGAGGGTGCATAAGATTCACCAGGATGCTGCCTGGATTAGAGAGGGTGCAGAGGAGATTCACCAGGATGCTGCCTGGATTAGAGAGGGTGCTCAGGAGATTCACCAGGATGCTGCCTGGATTAGAGAGCGTGCAGAGGAGATTCACCAGATGCTGCCTGCAATAGAGACGGTGCAGTTGAGATTCACCAGGATGATACTTAAATTAGAGAGGGTGCAGAGGTGTTTCAGAAAGGATGCCGCCCGGATTAGAGCGAGAGCAGAGGACATTCACCATGATACTGCCTTCATTGGAGAGGGTGCAGAGATTCACAAGGACGTTGCCAGGATTACAGAGGGTTCAGAGGAGATTCTAAAAGGATGGTGCCCAGATTAGAGAGGGTGCAGAGGAGATTCACCCTCTGCACCCTGCCTGATGATGCTGGCAGGATTAGAGAGGGTGCTGAGGAAATTCATCAGTATGATTCCTGGATTAGAGAGGGTACATATTAGATTCACTGGGATGCCGCTTGGATTAGAAAGGGTGCAGAAGAGATTCACCAGGTTGCTGCCTTGTTTAGTGCGTTCACAGAGGAGGTTGACCAGGATGCTGCCTGGATCAGAGATGGTGCAGAGGAAATTCACCAGGATGCTGCCTGGATTACAGAGCGTGCAGAGGAGATGCACCAGGATGTTGCCTGGATTAGAGAGGGGGCTGAGGAGATTCATCAGGACTTTCCATGAATGCGGGAGGGTGCAGAGGAGATTCACAAGGATGTTGCCTGGATTAGAGAGGGGGCAAATGAGATTCATCAGGACTTTCAATGGATGCGGGCGGGTGCAGTGGAGATTCACCAGGATAATTCCTGGATTAGAGAGGGTGCAGAGGGAATTCACCGGGTGCTGCCTGGAATAGAGAGGCTGCAGATGAGATTCACCAGGATGATACTGGATTAGAGAGGGTATAAAGGAGGCTCACCAGAATGCTGCATGGATTAGAGAGGGTGCAGAGGAGATTCATGAGGATGCTGCCTGGATTAGAGAGGGTGCAGAGGAGATTCACCAGGATACTACCCGGATTGGAGAGGTTGAATAGGAGATTAACCAGGATGATGCCTGCATTAGAGAGAGTGCAAAGGAAATTCACCAGGATGATGCCTGGATTAGAGAGAGTGCAGAGGAGATTCACCAGGATGATACTTGGATTAGAGAGGGTGCATATGATTCACCAGGATGATACCTGGTATATAGAGAGAATGCAGATAAGATTCACCAGGATGATACCTGGATTGGAGAGGGTGCAGAGGAGATTCACCAGGATGATACTTGGATTAGAGAGGGTGCATATGATTCACCAGGATGATACCTGGTATATAGAGAGAATGCAGATAAGATTCACCAGGATGATACCTGGATTAGAAAGAGTGCAAAGGAGATTCACCAGGATGATACCTAGTTTAGAGAGATTGCAAAGGAGATTCACCAGGATGCTGCCTGGATTAGTGAGGGTGCAGATTAGATTCACTGGGATGCCGCTTGGATTAGAAAGGGTGCAGAGAAGATTCACCAGGTTGCTGCCTGGATTAGTGCGTTCTCAGAGGAGGTTGACCAGGACGCTGCCTGGATTAGAGAGGGTGCAGAGGAGATTCATCAGGATGCCGCCTGGATTTGAGAGGGTGCTGAGGAGATTCACCAGGATGCTGCCCGGATTAGTGAGGGTGCAGGGGAGATTCAAATAGGGTTATCCCAGATTGCAGAAGGTGCAGAGCAGATACACAAGGGTGCTGCCTTAATTAAGGGCTATGCAGAGGAGATTCACCGGTGTGCTGCCTGGATTGGGGAGGGTGCAGAGGAGATTCAGCGGTGTGCTGCCTGGATTGGGGAGGGTGCAGAGGAGATTCACCAGGATGCTGCCTTAATTGGAGAAGGTGTAGAGTAGATTCGCCAGGATGCTGCCTGGATTAGAGAGGGTGCAGAAGAGATTCACCAGAATGCTGCCTGGATTAGAGAGGGTGCAGAGGAGATTCGCCAGGATGCTGCCTGGATTAGAGAGGGTGCAGAGGAGATTCACCAGTATAATTCCTGGATTAGAGAGGCTGCAAAGGAAATTCACCGGGTGCTGCCTGGAATAGAGAGGCTGCAGATGAGATTCACCAGGATGATACTGGATTAGAGAGGTTATAAAGGAGGTTCACCAGAATGCTGCATGGATTAGAGAGGGTGCAGAGGAGATTCATGAGCATGCTGCCTGGATTAGAGAGGGTGCAGAGGAGATTCACCAGGATACTACCCGGATTGGAGAGGTTGAATAGGAGATTAACCAGGATGATGCCTGCATTAGAGAGGGTGCAAAGGAGATTCACCAGGATGCTGCCTGGATTAGAGAGGGTGCAAAGGAGATTCACCAGGATGATGCCTGGATTAGAGAGAGTGCAGAGGAGATTCACCAGGATGATACTTGGATTAGAGAGGGTGCATAAGATTCACCAGGATGCTGCCTGGATTAGAGAGGGTGCAGAGGAGATTCTCAAGGATGATGCCTGGATCAGAGAGGGTGCAGAGTGGATTCACCAGGATGCTGCCTGGATTAGTGAGGGTGCAGATTAGATTCACTGGGATGCCGCTTGGATTAGTGCGTTCACAGAGGAGGTTGACCAGGACGCTGCCTGGATTAGAGAGGGTGCAGAGGAGATTCATCAGGATGCTGCCTGGATTTGAGAGGGTGCTGAAGAGATTCACCAGGATGCTGCCCGGATTAGTGAGGGTGCAGGGGAGATTCAAATAGGGTTATCCCAGATGGGAGAAGGTGCAGAGCAGATACACAAAGGTGCAGCCTTAATTAGGGACTATGCAGAGGAGATTCAGCGGTGTGCTGCCTGGATTGGGGAGGGTGCAGAGGAGATTCACAAGGATGCTGCGTGGACTAGAGAGGTTGCAGAGGAGTTTCACCAGGATGCTGACTGGAAGTGAGAGGGTGCAGACTAGATTCACCAGGACGCTGCCTGGATTAGAAAGGGTGCAGAGGAGATTCACCAGTATAATTCCTGGATTAGAGAGGCTGCAAAGGAAATTCACCGGGTGCTGCCTGGAATAGAGAGGCTGCAGATGAGATTCACCAGGATGATACTGGATTAGAGAGGTTATAAAGGAGGTTCACCAGAATGCTGCATGGATTAGAGAGGGTGCAGAGGAGATTCATGAGGATGCTGCCTGGATTAGAGAGGGTGCAGAGGAGATTCACCAGGATACTACCCGGATTGGAGAGGTTGAATAGGAGATTAACAAGTATGATGCCTGCATTAGAGAGGGTGCAAAGGAGATTCACCAGGATGCTGCCTGGATTAGAGAGGGTGCAAAGGAGATTCACCAGGATGCTGCCTGGATTAGAGAGGGTGCAGAGGAGATTCTCAAGGATGATGCCTGGATCAGAGAGGGTGCAGAGGAGATTCACCAGGATGCTGCCTGGATTAGTGAGGGTGCAGATTAGATTCACTGGGATGCCGCTTGGATTAGTGCGTTCACAGAGGATGTTGACCAGGACGCTGCCTGGATTAGAGAGGGTGCAGAAGAGATTCATCAGGATGCTGCCTGGATTTGAGAGGGTGCTGAGGAGATTCACCAGGATGATGCCTGGATTAGAGAGGGTGCATATGATTCACCAGTATGATACCTGGTATATAGAGAGAATGCAGATAAGATTCACCAGGATGATACCTGGATTAGAAAGGGTGCAGAGGAGATTCACCAGGATGATACTTGGATTAGAGAGGGTGCATATGATTCACCAGGATGATACCTGGTATATAGAGAGAATGCAGATAAGATCCACCATGATGATACCTGGATTAGAAAGGGTGCAAAGGAGATTCACCAGGATGATACCTGGATTAGAGAGATTGCAAAGGAGATTCACCAGGATGATACTTGGATTAGAGAGGGTGCATAAGATTCACCAGGATGCTGCCTGGATTAGAGAGGGTGCAGAGGAGATTCTCAAGGATGATGCCTGGATCAGAGAGGGTGCAGAGTGGATTCACCAGGATGCTGCCTGGATTAGTGAGGGTGCAGATTAGATTCACTGGGATGCCGCTTGGATTAGTGCGTTCACAGAGGAGGTTGACCAGGACGCTGCCTGGATTAGAGAGGGTGCAGAGGAGATTCATCAGGATGCTGCCTGGATTTGAGAGGGTGCTGAAGAGATTCACCTGGATGCTGCCCGGATTAGTGAGGGTGCAGGGGAGATTCAAATAGGGTTATCCCAGATGGGAGAAGGTGCAGAGCAGATACACAAAGGTGCAGCCTTAATTAGGGACTATGCAGAGGAGATTCAGCGGTGTGCTGCCTGGATTGGGGAGGGTGCAGAGGAGATTCACAAGGATGCTGCGTGGACTAGAGAGGTTGCAGAGGAGTTTCACCAGGATGCTGACTGGAAGTGAGAGGGTGCAGACTAGATTCACCAGGACGCTGCCTGGATTAGAGAGGGTGCAGAGGAGATTCACCAGTATAATTCCTGGATTAGAGAGGCTGCAAAGGAAATTCACCGGGTGCTGCCTGGAATAGAGAGGCTGCAGATGAGATTCACCAGGATGATACTGGATTAGAGAGGTTATAAAGGAGGTTCACCAGAATGCTGCATGGATTAGAGAGGGTGCAGAGGAGATTCATGAGGATGCTGCCTGGATTAGAGAGGGTGCAGAGGAGATTCACCAGGATACTACCCGGATTGGAGAGGTTGAATAGGAGATTAACAAGTATGATGCCTGCATTAGAGAGGGTGCAAAGGAGATTCACCAGGATGCTGCCTGGATTAGAGAGGGTGCAAAGGAGATTCACCAGGATGCTGCCTGGATTAGAGAGGGTGCAGAGGAGATTCTCAAGGATGATGCCTGGATCAGAGAGGGTGCAGAGGAGATTCACCAGGATGCTGCCTGGATTAGTGAGGGTGCAGATTAGATTCACTGAGATGCCGCTTGGATTAGTGCGTTCACAGAGGATGTTGACCAGGACGCTGCCTGGATTAGAGAGGGTGCAGAAGAGATTCATCAGGATGCTGCCTGGATTTGAGAGGGTGCTGAGGAGATTCACCAGGATGATGCCTGGATTAGAGAGGGTGCATATGATTCACCAGTATGATACCTGGTATATAGAGAGAATGCAGATAAGATTCACCAGGTTGATACCTGGATTAGAAAGGGTGCAGAGGAGATTCACCAGGATGATACTTGTATTAGAGAGGGGGCATATGATTCACCAGGATGATACCTGGTATATAGAGAGAATGCAGATAAGATTCACCTGGATGATACCTGGATTGGAAAGGGTGCAAAGGAGATTTACCAGGATGATACCTGGATTAGAGAGATTGCAAAGGAGATTCACCAGTATGATACTTGGATTAGAGAGGGTGCATAAGATTAACCAGGATGCTGCCTGGATTAGAGAGGGTGCAGAGGAGATTCTCAATGATGATGCCTGGATCAGAGAGGGTGCAGAGTGGATTCACCAGGATGCTGCCTGGATTAGTGAGGGTGCAGATTAGATTCACTGGGATGCCGCTTGGATTAGTGCGTTCACAGAGGAGGTTGACCAGGACGCTGCCTGCATTAGAGAGGGTGCAGAGGAGATTCATCAGGATGCTGCCTGGATTTGAGAGGGTGCAGAAGAGATTCACCAGGATGCTGCCCGGATTAGTGAGGGTGCAGGGGAGATTCAAATAGGGTTATCCCAGATGGGAGAAGGTGCAGAGCAGATACACAAAGGTGCTGCCTTAATTAGGGACTATGCAGAGGAGATTCAGCGGTGTGCTGCCTGGATTGGGGAGGGTGCAGAGGAGATTCACAAGGATGCTGCGTGGACTAGAGAGGTTGCAGAGGAGTTTCACCAGGATGCTGACTGGAAGTGAGAGGGTGCAGACTAGATTCACCAGGACGCTGCCTGGATTAGAGAGGGTGCAGAGGAGATTCATCAGGACTTTCCATGGATGCGGGAGGGTGCAGAGGAGATTCACAAGGATGTTGCCTGGATTAGAGAGGGTGCAGAGGAGATTCACCAGGATAATTCCTGGATTAGAGAGGGTGCAGAGGAAATTCACCGGATGCTGCCTGGAATAGAGAGGCTGCAGATGAGATTCACCAGGATGATACTGGATTAGAGAGGTTATAAAGGAGGTTCACCAGAATGCTGCATGGATTAGAGAGGGTGCAGAGGAGATTCATGAGGATGCAGCCTGGATTAGAGAGGGTGCAGAGGAGATTCACCAGGATACTACCCGGATTGGAGAGGTTGAATAGGAGATTAACCAGGATGATGCCTGCATTAGAGAGGGTGCAAAGGAGATTCACCAGGATGCTGCCTGGATTAGAGAGGGTGCAAAGGAGATTCACCAGGATGATGCCTGGATTAGAGAGGGTGCATATGATTCACCAGTATGATACCTGGTATATAGAGAGAATGCAGATAAGATTCACCAGGATGATACCTGGATTAGAAAGGGTGCAGAGGAGATTCACCAGGATGATACTTGGATTAGAGAGGGGGCATATGATTCACCAGGATGATACCTGGTATATAGAGAGAATGCAGAAAAGATTCACCAGGATGATACCTGGATTAGAAAGGGTGCAAAGGAGATTTACCAGGATGATACCTGGATTAGAGAGATTGCAAAGGAGATTCATCAGGATGATACTTGGATTAGAGAGGGTGCATAAGATTCACCAGGATGCTGCCTGGATAAGAGAGGGTGCAGAGGAGATTCTCAATGATGATGCCTGGATCAGAGAGGGTGCAGAGTGGATTCACCAGGATGCTGCCTGGATTAGTGAGGGTGCAGATTAGATTCACTGGGATGCCGCTTGGATTAGTGCGTTCACAGAGGAGGTTGACCAGGACGCTGCCTGGATTAGAGAGGGTGCAGAGGAGATTCATCAGGATGCTGCCTGGATTTGAGAGGGTGCTGAAGAGATTCACCAGGATGCTGCCCGGATTAGTGAGGGTGCAGGGGAGATTCAAATAGGGTTATCCCAGATGGGAGAAGGTGCAGAGCAGATACACAAAGGTGCTGCCTTAATTAGGGACTATGCAGAGGAGATTCAGCGGTGTGCTGCCTGGATTGGGGAGGGTGCAGAGGAGATTCACAAGGATGCTGCCTGGACTAGAGAGGTTGCAGAGGAGTTTCACCAGGATGCTGACTGGAAGTGAGAGGGTGCAGACTAGATTCACCAGGACGCTGCCTGGATTAGAGAGGGTGCAGAGGAGATTCACCAATATAATTCCTGGATTAGAGAGGCTGCAAAGGAAATCCACCGGGTGCTGCCTGGAATAGAGAGGCTGCAGATGAGATTCACCAGGATGATACTGGATTAGAGAGGTTATAAAGGAGGTTCACCAGAATGCTGCATGGATTAGAGAGGGTGCAGAGGAGATTCATGAGCATGCTGCCTGGATTAGAGAGGGTGCAGAGGAGATTCACCAGGATACTACCCGGATTGGAGAGGTTGAATAGGAGATTAACCAGGATGATGCCTGCATTAGAGAGGGTGCAAAGGAGATTCACCAGGATGCTGCCTGGATTAGAGAGGGTGCAAAGGAGATTCACCAGGATGATGCCTGGATTAGAGAGAGTGCAGAGGAGATTCACCAGGATGATACTTGGATTAGAGAGGGTGCATATGATTCACCAGGATGATACCTGGTATATAGAGAGAATGCAGATAAGATTCACCATGATGATACCTGGATTAGAAAGGGTGCAAAGGAGATTCACCAGGATGATACCTGGATTAGAGAGATTGCAAAGGAGATTCACCAGGATGATACTTGGATTAGAGAGGGTGCATAAGATTCACCAGGATGCTGCCTGGATTAGAGAGGGTGCAGAGGAGATTCTCAAGGATGATGCCTGGATCAGAGAGGGTGCAGAGTGGATTCACCAGGATGCTGCCTGGATTAGTGAGGGTGCAGATTAGATTCACTGGGATGCCGCTTGGATTAGTGCGTTCACAGAGGAGGTTGACCAGGACGCTGCCTGGATTAGAGAGGGTGCAGAGGAGATTCATCAGGATGCTGCCTGGATTTGAGAGGGTGCTGAAGAGATTCACCAGGATGCTGCCCGGATTAGTGAGGGTGCAGGGGAGATTCAAATAGGGTTATCCCAGATGGGAGAAGGTGCAGAGCAGATACACAAAGGTGCAGCCTTAATTAGGGACTATGCAGAGGAGATTCAGCGGTGTGCTGCCTGGATTGGGGAGGGTGCAGAGGAGATTCACAAGGATGCTGCGTGGACTAGAGAGGTTGCAGAGGAGTTTCACCAGGATGCTGACTGGAAGTGAGAGGGTGCAGACTAGATTCACCAGGACGCTGCCTGGATTAGAGAGGGTGCAGAGGAGATTCACCAGTATAATTCCTGGATTAGAGAGGCTGCAAAGGAAATTCACCGGGTGCTGCCTGGAATAGAGAGGCTGCAGATGAGATTCACCAGGATGATACTGGATTAGAGAGGTTATAAAGGAGGTTCACCAGAATGCTGCATGGATTAGAGAGGGTGCAGAGGAGATTCATGAGGATGCTGCCTGGATTAGAGAGGGTGCAGAGGAGATTCACCAGGATACTACCCGGATTGGAGAGGTTGAATAGGAGATTAACAAGTATGATGCCTGCATTAGAGAGGGTGCAAAGGAGATTCACCAGGATGCTGCCTGGATTAGAGAGGGTGCAAAGGAGATTCACCAGGATGCTGCCTGGATTAGAGAGGGTGCAGAGGAGATTCTCAAGGATGATGCCTGGATCAGAGAGGGTGCAGAGGAGATTCACCAGGATGCTGCCTGGATTAGTGAGGGTGCAGATTAGATTCACTGGGATGCCGCTTGGATTAGTGCGTTCACAGAGGATGTTGACCAGGACGCTGCCTGGATTAGAGAGGGTGCAGAAGAGATTCATCAGGATGCTGCCTGGATTTGAGAGGGTGCTGAGGAGATTCACCAGGATGATGCCTGGATTAGAGAGGGTGCATATGATTCACCAGTATGATACCTGGTATATAGAGAGAATGCAGATAAGATTCACCAGGATGATACCTGGATTAGAAAGGGTGCAGAGGAGATTCACCAGGATGATACTTGGATTAGAGAGGGTGCATATGATTCACCAGGATGATACCTGGTATATAGAGAGAATGCAGATAAGATTCACCATGATGATACCTGGATTAGAAAGGGTGCAAAGGAGATTCACCAGGATGATACCTGGATTAGAGAGATTGCAAAGGAGATTCACCAGGATGATACTTGGATTAGAGAGGGTGCATAAGATTCACCAGGATGCTGCCTGGATTAGAGAGGGTGCAGAGGAGATTCTCAAGGATGATGCCTGGATCAGAGAGGGTGCAGAGTGGATTCACCAGGATGCTGCCTGGATTAGTGAGGGTGCAGATTAGATTCACTGGGATGCCGCTTGGATTAGTGCGTTCACAGAGGAGGTTGACCAGGACGCTGCCTGGATTAGAGAGGGTGCAGAGGAGATTCATCAGGATGCTGCCTGGATTTGAGAGGGTGCTGAAGAGATTCACCTGGATGCTGCCCGGATTAGTGAGGGTGCAGGGGAGATTCAAATAGGGTTATCCCAGATGGGAGAAGGTGCAGAGCAGATACACAAAGGTGCAGCCTTAATTAGGGACTATGCAGAGGAGATTCAGCGGTGTGCTGCCTGGATTGGGGAGGGTGCAGAGGAGATTCACAAGGATGCTGCGTGGACTAGAGAGGTTGCAGAGGAGTTTCACCAGGATGCTGACTGGAAGTGAGAGGGTGCAGACTAGATTCACCAGGACGCTGCCTGGATTAGAGAGGGTGCAGAGGAGATTCACCAGTATAATTCCTGGATTAGAGAGGCTGCAAAGGAAATTCACCGGGTGCTGCCTGGAATAGAGAGGCTGCAGATGAGATTCACCAGGATGATACTGGATTAGAGAGGTTATAAAGGAGGTTCACCAGAATGCTGCATGGATTAGAGAGGGTGCAGAGGAGATTCATGAGGATGCTGCCTGGATTAGAGAGGGTGCAGAGGAGATTCACCAGGATACTACCCGGATTGGAGAGGTTGAATAGGAGATTAACAAGTATGATGCCTGCATTAGAGAGGGTGCAAAGGAGATTCACCAGGATGCTGCCTGGATTAGAGAGGGTGCAAAGGAGATTCACCAGGATGCTGCCTGGATTAGAGAGGGTGCAGAGGAGATTCTCAAGGATGATGCCTGGATCAGAGAGGGTGCAGAGGAGATTCACCAGGATGCTGCCTGGATTAGTGAGGGTGCAGATTAGATTGGGATGCCGCTTGGATTAGTGCGTTCACAGAGGATGTTGACCAGGACGCTGCCTGGATTAGAGAGGGTGCAGAAGAGATTCATCAGGATGCTGCCTGGATTTGAGAGGGTGCTGAGGAGATTCACCAGGATGATGCCTGGATTAGAGAGGGTGCATATGATTCACCAGTATGATACCTGGTATATAGAGAGAATGCAGATAAGATTCACCAGGTTGATACCTGGATTAGAAAGGGTGCAGAGGAGATTCACCAGGATGATACTTGGATTAGAGAGGGGGCATATGATTCACCAGGATGATACCTGGTATATAGAGAGAATGCAGATAAGATTCACCTGGATGATACCTGGATTGGAAAGGGTGCAAAGGAGATTTACCAGGATGATACCTGGATTAGAGAGATTGCAAAGGAGATTCACCAGTATGATACTTGGATTAGAGAGGGTGCATAAGATTAACCAGGATGCTGCCTGGATTAGAGAGGGTGCAGAGGAGATTCTCAATGATGATGCCTGGATCAGAGAGGGTGCAGAGTGGATTCACCAGGATGCTGCCTGGATTAGTGAGGGTGCAGATTAGATTCACTGGGATGCCGCTTGGATTAGTGCGTTCACAGAGGAGGTTGACCAGGACGCTGCCTGCATTAGAGAGGGTGCAGAGGAGATTCATCAGGATGCTGCCTGGATTTGAGAGGGTGCAGAAGAGATTCACCAGGATGCTGCCCGGATTAGTGAGGGTGCAGGGGAGATTCAAATAGGGTTATCCCAGATGGGAGAAGGTGCAGAGCAGATACACAAAGGTGCTGCCTTAATTAGGGACTATGCAGAGGAGATTCAGCGGTGTGCTGCCTGGATTGGGGAGGGTGCAGAGGAGATTCACAAGGATGCTGCGTGGACTAGAGAGGTTGCAGAGAAGTTTCACCAGGATGCTGACTGGAAGTGAGAGGGTGCAGACTAGATTCACCAGGACGCTGCCTGGATTAGAGAGGGTGCAGAGGAGATTCATCAGGACTTTCCATGGATGCGGGAGGGTGCAGAGGAGATTCACAAGGATGCTGCCTGGATTAGAGAGGGTGCAGAGGAGATTCACCAGGATAATTCCTGGATTAGAGAGGGTGCAGAAGAAATTCACCGGGTGCTGCCTGGAATAGAGAGGCTGCAGATGAGATTCACCAGGATGATACTGGATTAGAGAGGTTATAAAGGAGGTTCACCAGAATGCTGCATGGATTAGAGAGGGTGCAGAGGAGATTCATGAGGATGCTGCCTGGATTAGAGAGGGTGCAGAGGAGATTCACCAGGATACTACCCGGATTGGAGAGGTTGAATAGGAGATTAACCAGGATGATGCCTGCATTAGAGAGGGTGCAAAGGAGATTCACCAGGATGCTGCCTGGATTAGAGAGGGTGCAAAGGAGATTCACCAGGATGATGCCTGGATTAGAGAGAGTGCAGAGGAGATTCACCAGGATGATACTTGGATTAGAGAGGGTGCATATGATTCACCAGGATGATATCTGGTATATAGAGAGAATGCAGTTAAGATTCACCAGGATGATACCTGGATTAGAAAGGGTGCAAAGGAGATTCAACAGGATGATACCTGGATTAGACAGATTGCAAATGAGATTCACCAGGATGATACTTGGATTAGAGAGGGTGCATAAGATTCACCAGGATGCTGCCTGGATTAGAGAGGGTGCAGAGGAGATTCACCAGGATGCTGCCTGGATTAGAGAGGGTGCTCAGGAGATTCACCAGGATGCTGCCTGGATTAGAGAGCGTGCAGAGGAGATTCACCAGATGCTGCCTGCAATAGAGACGGTGCAGTTGAGATTCACCAGGATGATACTTAAATTAGAGAGGGTGCAGAGGTGTTTCAGAAAGGATGCCGCCCGGATTAGAGCGAGAGCAGAGGACATTCACCATGATACTGCCTTCATTGGAGAGGGTGCAGAGATTCACAAGGACGTTGCCAGGATTACAGAGGGTTCAGAGGAGATTCTAAAAGGATGGTGCCCAGATTAGAGAGGGTGCAGAGGAGATTCACCCTCTGCACCCTGCCTGATGATGCTGGCAGGATTAGAGAGGGTGCTGAGGAAATTCATCAGTATGATTCCTGGATTAGAGAGGGTACATATTAGATTCACTGGGATGCCGCTTGGATTAGAAAGGGTGCAGAAGAGATTCACCAGGTTGCTGCCTTGTTTAGTGCGTTCACAGAGGAGGTTGACCAGGATGCTGCCTGGATCAGAGATGGTGCAGAGGAAATTCACCAGGATGCTGCCTGGATTACAGAGCGTGCAGAGGAGATGCACCAGGATGTTGCCTGGATTAGAGAGGGGGCTGAGGAGATTCATCAGGACTTTCCATGAATGCGGGAGGGTGCAGAGGAGATTCACAAGGATGTTGCCTGGATTAGAGAGGGGGCAAATGAGATTCATCAGGACTTTCAATGGATGCGGGCGGGTGCAGTGGAGATTCACCAGGATAATTCCTGGATTAGAGAGGGTGCAGAGGGAATTCACCGGGTGCTGCCTGGAATAGAGAGGCTGCAGATGAGATTCACCAGGATGATACTGGATTAGAGAGGGTATAAAGGAGGCTCACCAGAATGCTGCATGGATTAGAGAGGGTGCAGAGGAGATTCATGAGGATGCTGCCTGGATTAGAGAGGGTGCAGAGGAGATTCACCAGGATACTACCCGGATTGGAGAGGTTGAATAGGAGATTAACCAGGATGATGCCTGCATTAGAGAGAGTGCAAAGGAAATTCACCAGGATGATGCCTGGATTAGAGAGAGTGCAGAGGAGATTCACCAGGATGATACTTGGATTAGAGAGGGTGCATATGATTCACCAGGATGATACCTGGTATATAGAGAGAATGCAGATAAGATTCACCAGGATGATACCTGGATTGGAGAGGGTGCAGAGGAGATTCACCAGGATGATACTTGGATTAGAGAGGGTGCATATGATTCACCAGGATGATACCTGGTATATAGAGAGAATGCAGATAAGATTCACCAGGATGATACCTGGATTAGAAAGAGTGCAAAGGAGATTCACCAGGATGATACCTAGTTTAGAGAGATTGCAAAGGAGATTCACCAGGATGCTGCCTGGATTAGTGAGGGTGCAGATTAGATTCACTGGGATGCCGCTTGGATTAGAAAGGGTGCAGAGAAGATTCACCAGGTTGCTGCCTGGATTAGTGCGTTCTCAGGGGAGGTTGACCAGGACGCTGCCTGGATTAGAGAGGGTGCAGAGGAGATTCATCAGGATGCCGCCTGGATTTGAGAGGGTGCTGAGGAGATTCACCAGGATGCTGCCCGGATTAGTGAGGGTGCAGGGGAGATTCAAATAGGGTTATCCCAGATTGCAGAAGGTGCAGAGCAGATACACAAGGGTGCTGCCTTAATTAAGGGCTATGCAGAGGAGATTCACCGGTGTGCTGCCTGGATTGGGGAGGGTGCAGAGGAGATTCAGCGGTGTGCTGCCTGGATTGGGGAGGGTGCAGAGGAGATTCACCAGGATGCTGCCTTAATTGGAGAAGGTGTAGAGTAGATTCGCCAGGATGCTGCCTGGATTAGAGAGGGTGCAGAAGAGATTCACCAGAATGCTGCCTGGATTAGAGAGGGTGCAGAGGAGATTCGCCAGGATGCTGCCTGGATTAGAGAGGGTGCAGAGGAGATTCACCAGTATAATTCCTGGATTAGAGAGGCTGCAAAGGAAATTCACCGGGTGCTGCCTGGAATAGAGAGGCTGCAGATGAGATTCACCAGGATGATACTGGATTAGAGAGGTTATAAAGGAGGTTCACCAGAATGCTGCATGGATTAGAGAGGGTGCAGAGGAGATTCATGAGCATGCTGCCTGGATTAGAGAGGGTGCAGAGGAGATTCACCAGGATACTACCCGGATTGGAGAGGTTGAATAGGAGATTAACCAGGATGATGCCTGCATTAGAGAGGGTGCAAAGGAGATTCACCAGGATGCTGCCTGGATTAGAGAGGGTGCAAAGGAGATTCACCAGGATGATGCCTGGATTAGAGAGAGTGCAGAGGAGATTCACCAGGATGATACTTGGATTAGAGAGGGTGCATAAGATTCACCAGGATGCTGCCTGGATTAGAGAGGGTGCAGAGGAGATTCTCAAGGATGATGCCTGGATCAGAGAGGGTGCAGAGTGGATTCACCAGGATGCTGCCTGGATTAGTGAGGGTGCAGATTAGATTCACTGGGATGCCGCTTGGATTAGTGCGTTCACAGAGGAGGTTGACCAGGACGCTGCCTGGATTAGAGAGGGTGCAGAGGAGATTCATCAGGATGCTGCCTGGATTTGAGAGGGTGCTGAAGAGATTCACCAGGATGCTGCCCGGATTAGTGAGGGTGCAGGGGAGATTCAAATAGGGTTATCCCAGATGGGAGAAGGTGCAGAGCAGATACACAAAGGTGCAGCCTTAATTAGGGACTATGCAGAGGAGATTCAGCGGTGTGCTGCCTGGATTGGGGAGGGTGCAGAGGAGATTCACAAGGATGCTGCGTGGACTAGAGAGGTTGCAGAGGAGTTTCACCAGGATGCTGACTGGAAGTGAGAGGGTGCAGACTAGATTCACCAGGACGCTGCCTGGATTAGAAAGGGTGCAGAGGAGATTCACCAGTATAATTCCTGGATTAGAGAGGCTGCAAAGGAAATTCACCGGGTGCTGCCTGGAATAGAGAGGCTGCAGATGAGATTCACCAGGATGATACTGGATTAGAGAGGTTATAAAGGAGGTTCACCAGAATGCTGCATGGATTAGAGAGGGTGCAGAGGAGATTCATGAGGATGCTGCCTGGATTAGAGAGGGTGCAGAGGAGATTCACCAGGATACTACCCGGATTGGAGAGGTTGAATAGGAGATTAACAAGTATGATGCCTGCATTAGAGAGGGTGCAAAGGAGATTCACCAGGATGCTGCCTGGATTAGAGAGGGTGCAAAGGAGATTCACCAGGATGCTGCCTGGATTAGAGAGGGTGCAGAGGAGATTCTCAAGGATGATGCCTGGATCAGAGAGGGTGCAGAGGAGATTCACCAGGATGCTGCCTGGATTAGTGAGGGTGCAGATTAGATTCACTGGGATGCCGCTTGGATTAGTGCGTTCACAGAGGATGTTGACCAGGACGCTGCCTGGATTAGAGAGGGTGCAGAAGAGATTCATCAGGATGCTGCCTGGATTTGAGAGGGTGCTGAGGAGATTCACCAGGATGATGCCTGGATTAGAGAGGGTGCATATGATTCACCAGTATGATACCTGGTATATAGAGAGAATGCAGATAAGATTCACCAGGATGATACCTGGATTAGAAAGGGTGCAGAGGAGATTCACCAGGATGATACTTGGATTAGAGAGGGTGCATATGATTCACCAGGATGATACCTGGTATATAGAGAGAATGCAGATAAGATCCACCATGATGATACCTGGATTAGAAAGGGTGCAAAGGAGATTCACCAGGATGATACCTGGATTAGAGAGATTGCAAAGGAGATTCACCAGGATGATACTTGGATTAGAGAGGGTGCATAAGATTCACCAGGATGCTGCCTGGATTAGAGAGGGTGCAGAGGAGATTCTCAAGGATGATGCCTGGATCAGAGAGGGTGCAGAGTGGATTCACCAGGATGCTGCCTGGATTAGTGAGGGTGCAGATTAGATTCACTGGGATGCCGCTTGGATTAGTGCGTTCACAGAGGAGGTTGACCAGGACGCTGCCTGGATTAGAGAGGGTGCAGAGGAGATTCATCAGGATGCTGCCTGGATTTGAGAGGGTGCTGAAGAGATTCACCTGGATGCTGCCCGGATTAGTGAGGGTGCAGGGGAGATTCAAATAGGGTTATCCCAGATGGGAGAAGGTGCAGAGCAGATACACAAAGGTGCAGCCTTAATTAGGGACTATGCAGAGGAGATTCAGCGGTGTGCTGCCTGGATTGGGGAGGGTGCAGAGGAGATTCACAAGGATGCTGCGTGGACTAGAGAGGTTGCAGAGGAGTTTCACCAGGATGCTGACTGGAAGTGAGAGTGTGCAGACTAGATTCACCAGGACGCTGCCTGGATTAGAGAGGGTGCAGAGGAGATTCACCAGTATAATTCCTGGATTAGAGAGGCTGCAAAGGAAATTCACCGGGTGCTGCCTGGAATAGAGAGGCTGCAGATGAGATTCACCAGGATGATACTGGATTAGAGAGGTTATAAAGGAGGTTCACCAGAATGCTGCATGGATTAGAGAGGGTGCAGAGGAGATTCATGAGGATGCTGCCTGGATTAGAGAGGGTGCAGAGGAGATTCACCAGGATACTACCCGGATTGGAGAGGTTGAATAGGAGATTAACAAGTATGATGCCTGCATTAGAGAGGGTGCAAAGGAGATTCACCAGGATGCTGCCTGGATTAGAGAGGGTGCAAAGGAGATTCACCAGGATGCTGCCTGGATTAGAGAGGGTGCAGAGGAGATTCTCAAGGATGATGCCTGGATCAGAGAGGGTGCAGAGGAGATTCACCAGGATGCTGCCTGGATTAGTGAGGGTGCAGATTAGATTCACTGAGATGCCGCTTGGATTAGTGCGTTCACAGAGGATGTTGACCAGGACGCTGCCTGGATTAGAGAGGGTGCAGAAGAGATTCATCAGGATGCTGCCTGGATTTGAGAGGGTGCTGAGGAGATTCACCAGGATGATGCCTGGATTAGAGAGGGTGCATATGATTCACCAGTATGATACCTGGTATATAGAGAGAATGCAGATAAGATTCACCAGGTTGATACCTGGATTAGAAAGGGTGCAGAGGAGATTCACCAGGATGATACTTGTATTAGAGAGGGGGCATATGATTCACCAGGATGATACCTGGTATATAGAGAGAATGCAGATAAGATTCACCTGGATGATACCTGGATTGGAAAGGGTGCAAAGGAGATTTACCAGGATGATACCTGGATTAGAGAGATTGCAAAGGAGATTCACCAGTATGATACTTGGATTAGAGAGGGTGCATAAGATTAACCAGGATGCTGCCTGGATTAGAGAGGGTGCAGAGGAGATTCTCAATGATGATGCCTGGATCAGAGAGGGTGCAGAGTGGATTCACCAGGATGCTGCCTGGATTAGTGAGGGTGCAGATTAGATTCACTGGGATGCCGCTTGGATTAGTGCGTTCACAGAGGAGGTTGACCAGGACGCTGCCTGCATTAGAGAGGGTGCAGAGGAGATTCATCAGGATGCTGCCTGGATTTGAGAGGGTGCAGAAGAGATTCACCAGGATGCTGCCCGGATTAGTGAGGGTGCAGGGGAGATTCAAATAGGGTTATCCCAGATGGGAGAAGGTGCAGAGCAGATACACAAAGGTGCTGCCTTAATTAGGGACTATGCAGAGGAGATTCAGCGGTGTGCTGCCTGGATTGGGGAGGGTGCAGAGGAGATTCACAAGGATGCTGCGTGGACTAGAGAGGTTGCAGAGGAGTTTCACCAGGATGCTGACTGGAAGTGAGAGGGTGCAGACTAGATTCACCAGGACGCTGCCTGGATTAGAGAGGGTGCAGAGGAGATTCATCAGGACTTTCCATGGATGCGGGAGGGTGCAGAGGAGATTCACAAGGATGTTGCCTGGATTAGAGAGGGTGCAGAGGAGATTCACCAGGATAATTCCTGGATTAGAGAGGGTGCAGAGGAAATTCACCGGATGCTGCCTGGAATAGAGAGGCTGCAGATGAGATTCACCAGGATGATACTGGATTAGAGAGGTTATAAAGGAGGTTCACCAGAATGCTGCATGGATAAGAGAGGGTGCAGAGGAGATTCATGAGGATGCAGCCTGGATTAGAGAGGGTGCAGAGGAGATTCACCAGGATACTACCCGGATTGGAGAGGTTGAATAGGAGATTAACCAGGATGATGCCTGCATTAGAGAGGGTGCAAAGGAGATTCACCAGGATGCTGCCTGGATTAGAGAGGGTGCAAAGGAGATTCACCAGGATGATGCCTGGATTAGAGAGGGTGCATATGATTCACCAGTATGATACCTGGTATATAGAGAGAATGCAGATAAGATTCACCAGGATGATACCTGGATTAGAAAGGGTGCAGAGGAGATTCACCAGGATGATACTTGGATTAGAGAGGGGGCATATGATTCACCAGGATGATACCTGGTATATAGAGAGAATGCAGATAAGATTCACCAGGATGATACCTGGATTAGAAAGGGTGCAAAGGAGATTTACCAGGATGATACCTGGATTAGAGAGATTGCAAAGGAGATTCACCAGGATGATACTTGGATTAGAGAGGGTGCATAAGATTCACCAGGATGCTGCCTGGATTAGAGAGGGTGCAGAGGAGATTCTCAATGATGATGCCTGGATCAGAGAGGGTGCAGAGTGGATTCACCAGGATGCTGCCTGGATTAGTGAGGGTGCAGATTAGATTCACTGGGATGCCGCTTGGATTAGTGCGTTCACAGAGGAGGTTGACCAGGACGCTGCCTGGATTAGAGAGGGTGCAGAGGAGATTCATCAGGATGCTGCCTGGATTTGAGAGGGTGCTGAAGAGATTCACCAGGATGCTGCCCGGATTAGTGAGGGTGCAGGGGAGATTCAAATAGGGTTATCCCAGATGGGAGAAGGTGCAGAGCAGATACACAAAGGTGCTGCCTTAATTAGGGACTATGCAGAGGAGATTCAGCGGTGTGCTGCCTGGATTGGGGAGGGTGCAGAGGAGATTCACAAGGATGCTGCGTGGACTAGAGAGGTTGCAGAGGAGTTTCACCAGGATGCTGACTGGAAGTGAGAGGGTGCAGACTAGATTCACCAGGACGCTGCCTGGATTAGAGAGGGTGCAGAGGAGATTCACCAGTATAATTCCTGGATTAGAGAGGGTGCAAAGGAAATTCACCGGGTGCTGCCTGGAATAGGGAGGCTGCAGATGAGATTCACCAGGATGATACTGGATTAGAGAGGTTATAAAGGAGGTTCACCAGAATACTGCATGGATTAGAGAGGGTGCAGAGGAGATTCATGAGCATGCTGCCTGGATTAGAGAGGGTGCAGAGGAGATTCACCAGGATACTACCCGGATTGAAGAGGTTGAATAGGAGATTAGCCAGGATGATGCCTGCATTAGAGAGGGTGCAAAGGAGATTCACCAGGATGCTGCCTGGATTAGAGAGTGTGCAAAGGAGATTCACTAGGATGATACTTGGATTAGAGAGGGTGCATAAGATTCACCAGGATGCTGCCCGGATTAGTGAGGGTGCAGGGGAGATTCAAATAGGGTTATCCCAGATGGGAGAAGGTGCAGAGCAGATACACAAAGGTGCTGCCTTAATTAGGGACTATGCAGAGGAGATTCAGCGGTGTGCTGCCTGGATTGGGGAGGGTGCAGAGGAGATTCACAAGGATGCTGCGTGGACTAGAGAGGTTGCAGAGAAGTTTCACCAGGATGCTGACTGGAAGTGAGAGGGTGCAGACTAGATTCACCAGGACGCTGCCTGGATTAGAGAGGGTGCAGAGGAGATTCATCAGGACTTTCCATGGATGCGGGAGGGTGCAGAGGAGATTCACAAGGATGCTGCCTGGATTAGAGAGGGTGCAGAGGAGATTCACCAGGATAATTCCTGGATTAGAGAGGGTGCAGAAGAAATTCACCGGGTGCTGCCTGGAATAGAGAGGCTGCAGATGCGATTCACCAGGATGATACTGGATTAGAGAGGTTATAAAGGAGGTTCACCAGAATGCTGCATGGATTAGAGAGGGTGCAGAGGAGATTCATGAGGATGCTGCCTGGATTAGAGAGGGTGCAGAGGAGATTCACCAGGATACTACCCGGATTGGAGAGGTTGAATAGGAGATTAACCAGGATGATGCCTGCATTAGAGAGGGTGCAAAGGAGATTCACCAGGATGCTGCCTGGATTAGAGAGGGTGCAAAGGAGATTCACCAGGATGATGCCTGGATTAGAGAGAGTGCAGAGGAGATTCACCAGGATGATACTTGGATTAGAGAGGGTGCATATGATTCACCAGGATGATATCTGGTATATAGAGAGAATGCAGTTAAGATTCACCAGGATGATACCTGGATTAGAAAGGGTGCAAAGGAGATTCAACAGGATGATACCTGGATTAGACAGATTGCAAATGAGATTCACCAGGATGATACTTGGATTAGAGAGGGTGCATAAGATTCACCAGGATGCTGCCTGGATTAGAGAGGGTGCAGAGGAGATTCACCAGGATGCTGCCTGGATTAGAGAGGGTGCTCAGGAGATTCACCAGGATGCTGCCTGGATTTGAGAGCGTGCAGAGGAGATTCACCAGATGCTGCCTGCAATAGAGACGGTGCAGTTGAGATTCACCAGGATGATACTTAAATTAGAGAGGGTGCAGAGGTGTTTCAGAAAGGATGCCGCCCGGATTAGAGCGAGAGCAGAGGACATTCACCATGATACTGCCTTCATTGGAGAGGGTGCAGAGATTCACAAGGACGTTGCCAGGATTACAGAGGGTTCAGAGGAGATTCTAAAAGGATGGTGCCCAGATTAGAGAGGGTGCAGAGGAGATTCACCCTCTGCACCCTGCCTGATGATGCTGGCAGGATTAGAGAGGGTGCTGAGGAAATTCATCAGTATGATTCCTGGATTAGAGAGGGTACATATTAGATTCACTGGGATGCCGCTTGGATTAGAAAGGGTGCAGAAGAGATTCACCAGGTTGCTGCCTGGATTAGTGCGTTCACAGAGGAGGTTGACCAGGATGCTGCCTGGATCAGAGATGGTGCAGAGGAAATTCACCAGGATGCTGCCTGGATTACAGAGCGTGCAGAGGAGATGCACCAGGATGTTGCCTGGATTAGAGAGGGGGCTGAGGAGATTCATCAGGACTTTCCATGAATGCGGGAGGGTGCAGAGGAGATTCACAAGGATGTTGCCTGGATTAGAGAGGGGGCAAATGAGATTCATCAGGACTTTCAATGGATGCGGGCGGGTGCAGTGGAGATTCACCAGGATAATTCCTGGATTAGAGAGGGTGCAGAGGGAATTCACCGGGTGCTGCCTGGAATAGAGAGGCTGCAGATGAGATTCACCAGGATGATACTGGATTAGAGAGGGTATAAAGGAGGCTCACCAGAATGCTGCATGGATTAGAGAGGGTGCAGAGGAGATTCATGAGGATGCTGCCTGGATTAGAGAGGGTGCAGAGGAGATTCACCAGGATACTACCCGGATTGGAGAGGTTGAATAGGAGATTAACCAGGATGATGCCTGCATTAGAGAGAGTGCAAAGGAAATTCACCAGGATGATGCCTGGATTAGAGAGAGTGCAGAGGAGATTCACCAGGATGATACTTGGATTAGAGAGGGTGCATATGATTCACCAGGATGATACCTGGTATATAGAGAGAATGCAGATAAGATTCACCAGGATGATACCTGGATTGGAGAGGGTGCAGAGGAGATTCACCAGGATGATACTTGGATTAGAGAGGGTGCATATGATTCACCAGGATGATACCTGGTATATAGAGAGAATGCAGATAAGATTCACCAGGATGATACCTGGATTAGAAAGAGTGCAAAGGAGTTTCACCAGGATGATACCTAGATTAGAGAGATTGCAAAGGAGATTCACCAGGATGCTGCCTGGATTAGTGAGGGTGCAGATTAGATTCACTGGGATGCCGCTTGGATTAGAAAGGGTGCAGAGAAGATTCACCAGGTTGCTGCCTGGATTAGTGCGTTCTCAGAGGAGGTTGACCAGGACGCTGCCTGGATTAGAGAGGGTGCAGAGGAGATTCATCAGGATGCCGCCTGGATTTGAGAGGGTGCTGAGGAGATTCACCAGGATGCTGCCCGGATTAGTGAGGGTGCAGGGGAGATTCAAATAGGGTTATCCCAGATTGCAGAAGGTGCAGAGCAGATACACAAGGGTGCTGCCTTAATTAAGGGCTATGCAGAGGAGATTCACCGGTGTGCTGCCTGGATTGGGGAGGGTGCAGAGGAGATTCAGCGGTGTGCTGCCTGGATTGGGGAGGGTGCAGAGGAGATTCACCAGGATGCTGCCTTAATTGGAGAAGGTGTAGAGTAGATTCGCCAGGATGCTGCCTGGATTAGAGAGGGTGCAGAAGAGATTCACCAGAATGCTGCCTGGATTAGAGAGGGTGCAGAGGAGATTCGCCAGGATGCTGCCTGGATTAGAGAGGGTGCAGAGGAGATTCACCAGGATCCTACCCGGATTAGTGAGGGTGCAGCGGTCATTCAGATAGTGTGATCACTGATTACAGAAGCTTCAGAGGAGATGCACAAGGGTGCTGCCTGAATTAGAGAGGGTGCAGAGGAGTTTCAAAATGGATGCCGCCCGGATTAGAGCGAGAGCAGAGGACATTCACCATGATACTGCCTTCATTAGAGAGGGTGTAGAGGAGATTCACAAGGATGCTGCCTGGATTAGAGAGGGTGCTGAGGAAATTCAACAGTATGATGCCTGGATTAGAGAGGGGGCAGACGAGATTCACCACGAAGCTGCCTGGAATAGAGTGGGTGCAGCTGAGATTCATAACAAGATATCTGGTTTAGCGAGAGTGCAGAGATGATTCACAAGGATGCTGCCTGGATTAGAGAAGGTGCAAAGAAAATTAAGCAGGATGCTGCCTTGATTAGAGACGGTGCAGAGGATATTCAGCAGGATGCTGCCTGGATTAGAATGGGGGCAAAGGAGATTCACCAGGATGCTGCCTGGATCAGAGATGGTGCAGAGGAGATTCACCATGATACTGCCTTCATTAGAGAGGGTGCAGAGCAGATTCACAAGGATCCTACCCGGATTAGTGAGGGTGCAGGGGGCATTCAGATAGGGTGATCACTGATTACAGAAGCTTCAGAGGAGATGCACAAGGGTGCTGCCTGAATTAGAGAGGGTGCAGAGGAGTTTCAAAGTGGATGCCGCCCGGATTAGAGCGAGAGCAGAGGACCTACACCATGATACTGCCTTCATTAGAGAGGGTGCTGAGGAGATTCATCAGGATGCTGCCTGGATTAGAGAGGGTGCAAAGGAGATTCACCAGGATGATGCCTGAATTAGAGAGGGTGCATATGATTCACCAGTATGATACCTGGTATATAGAGAGAATGCAGATAAGATTCACCAGGATGATACCTGAATTAGAAAGGGTGCAGAGGAGATTCACCAGGATGATACTTGGATTAGAGAGGGTGCATAAGATTCACCAGGATGCTGCCTGGATTAGAGAGGGTGCAGAGGAGATTCTCAATGATGATGCCTGGATCAGAGAGGGTGCAGAGTGGATTCACCAGGATGCTGCCTGAATTAGAGAGGGTGCATATGATTCACCAGTATGATACCTGGTATATAGAGAGAATGCAGATAAGATTCACCAGGATGATACCTGGATTAGAAAGGGTGCAGAGGAGATTCACCAGGATGATACTTGGATTAGAGAGGGTGCATAAGATTCACCAGGATGCTGCCTGGATTAGAGAGGGTGCAGAGGAGATTCTCAATGATGATGCCTGGATCAGAGAGGGTGCAGAGTGGATTCACCAGGATGCTGCCTGGATTAGTGAGGGTGCAGATTAGATTCACTGGGATGCCGCTTGGATTAGTGCGTTCACAGAGGAGGTTGAACAGGACGCTGCCTGGATTAGAGAGGGTGCAGAGGAGATTCATCAGGATGCTGCCTGGATTTGAGAGGGTGCTGAAGAGATTCACCAGGATTCTGCCCGGATTAGTGAGCGTGCAGGGGAGATTCAAATAGGGTTATCCCAGATGGGAGAAGGTGCAGAGCAGATACACAAAGGTGCTGCCTTAATTAGGGACTATGCAGAGGAGATTCAGCGGTGTGCTGCCTGGATTGGGGAGGGTGCAGAGGAGATTCACAAGGATGCTGCGTGGACTAGAGAGGTTGCAGAGGAGTTTCACCAGGATGCTGACTGGAAGTGAGAGGGTGCAGACTAGATTCACCAGGACGCTGCCTGGATTAGAGAGGGTGCAGAGGAGATTCACCAGTATAATTCCTGGATTAGAGAGGGTGCAAAGGAAATTCACCGGGTGCTGCCTGGAATAGAGAGGCTGCAGATGAGATTCACCAGGATGATACTGGATTAGAGAGTTTATAAAGGAGGTTCACCAGAATGCTGCATGGATTAGAGAGGGTGCAGAGGAGATTCATGAGGATGCTGCCTGGATTAGAGAGGGTGCAGAGGAGATTCACCAGGATACTACCCGGATTGGAGAGGTTGAACAGGAGATTAACCAGGATGATGCCTGCATTAGAGAGGGTGCAAAGGAGATTCACCAGGATGCTGCCTGGTTTAGAGAGGGTGCAAAGGAGATTCACCAGGATGATGCCTGGATTAGAGAGAGTGCAGAGGAGATTCACCAGGATGATACTTGGATTAGGGAGGGTGCATATGATTCACCAGGATGATACCTGGTATATAGAGAGAATGCAGATAAGATTCACCAGGATGATACCTGGATTAGAAAGGGTGCAAAGGAGATTCACCAGGATGATACCTGGATTAGAGAGATTGCAAAGGAGATTCACCAGGATGATACTTGGATTAGAGAGGGTGCATAAGATTCACCAGGATGCTGCCCGGATTAGTGAGGGTGCAGGGGAGATTCAAATAGGGTTATCCCAGATGGGAGAAGGTGCAGAGCAGATACACAAAGGTGCTGCCTTAATTAGGGACTATGCAGAGGAGCTTCAGCGGTGTGCTGCCTGGATTGGGGAGGGTGCAGAGGAGATTCACAAGAATGCTGCGTGGACTAGAGAGGTTGCAGAGGAGATTCAACAGGATGCTGACTGGAAGTGAGGGGGTGCAGACTAGATTCACCAGGACGCTGCCTGGATTAGAGAGGGTGCAGAGGAGATTCATCAGGACTTTCCATGGATGCGGTAGGGTGCAAAGGAGATTCACCAGGATGCTGCCTGGATTAGAGAGGGTGCAAAGGAGATTCACCAGGATGATGCCTGGATTAGAGAGAGTGCAGAGGAGATTCACCAGGATGATACTTGGATTAGAGAGGGTGCATATGATTCACCAGGATGATACCTGGTATATAGAGAGAATGCAGATAAGATTCACCAGGATGATACCTGGATTAGAAAGGGTGCAAAGGAGATTCACCAGGATGATACCTGGATTAGAGAGATTGCAAAGGAGATTCACTAGGATGATACTTGGATTAGAGAGGGTGCATAAGATTCACCAGTATGCTGCCCGGATTAGTGAGGGTGCAAAGGAGATTCACCAGGATGATGCCTGGATTAGAGAGAGTGCAGAGGAGATTCACCAGGATGATACTTCGATTAGAGAGGGTGCATATGATTCACCAGGATGATACCTGGTATATAGAGGGAATGCAGATAAGATTCACCAGGATGATACCTGGATTAGAAAGGGTGCAAAGGAGATTCACCAGGATGAATCCTGGATTAGAGAGATTGCAAAGGAGATTCACTAGGATGATACTTGGATTAGAGAGGGTGCATAAGATTCATCAGGATGCTGCCCGGATTAGTGAGGGTGCAGGGGAGATTCAAATAGGGTTATCCCAGATTGGAGAAGGTGCAGAGCAGATACACAAGGGTGCTGCCTTAATTAGGGACTATGCAGAGGAGATTCAGCGGTGTGCTGCCTGGATTGGGGAGGGTGCAGAGGAGATTCACAAGGATGCTGCGTGGACTAGAGAGGTTGCAGAGAAGTTTCACCAGGATGCTGACTGGAAGTGAGAGGGTGCAGACTAGATTCACCAGGACGCTGCCTGGATTAGAGAGGGTGCAGAGGAGATTCATCAAGGCTTCCCATGGATGCGGGAAGGTGCAGAGGAGATTCACAAGGATGCTGCCTGGATTAGAGAGCGTGCAGAGGAGATTCACCAGGATAATTCCTGGATTAGAGAGGGTGCAGAAGAAATTCACCGGGTGCTGCCTGGAATAGAGAGGCTGCAGATGAGATTCACCAGGATGATACTGGATTAGAGAGGTTATAAAGGAGGTTCACCAGAATGCTGCATGGATTAGAGAGGGTGCAGAGGAGATTCATGAGGATGCTGCCTGGATTAGAGAGAGTGCAGAGGAGATTCACCAGGATACTACCCGGATTGGAGAGGTTGAATAGGAGATTAACCAGGATGATGCCTGCATTAGAGAGGGTGCAAAGGAGATTCACCAGGATGCTGCCTGGATTAGAGAGGGTGCAAAGGAGATTCACCAGGATGATGCCTGGATTAGAGAGAGTGCAGAGGAGATTCACCAGGATGATACTTGGATTAGAGAGGGTGCATATGATTCACCAGGATGATACCTGGTATATAGAGAGAATGCAGATAAGATTCACCAGGATGATACCTGGATTAGAAAGGGTGCAAAGGAGATTCACCAGGATGATACCTGGATTAGAGAGATTGCAAAGGAGATTCACCAGGATGATACTTGGATTAGAGAGGGTGCATAAGATTCACCAGGATGCTGCCTGGATTAGAGAGGGTGCAGAGGAGATTCACCAGGATGCTGCCTGGATTAGAGAGGGTGCTCAGGAGATTCACCAGGAAGCTGCCTGGATTAGAGAGCGTGCAGAGGAGATTCACCAGATGCTGCCTGCAATAGAGACGGTGCAGTTGAGATTCACCAGGATGATACCTAAATTAGAGAGGGTGCAGAGGTGTTTCAAAAAGGATGCCGCCCGGATTAGAGCGAGAGCAGAGGACATTCACCATGATACTGCCTTCATTGGAGAGGGTGCAGAGATTCACAAGGACGTTGCCAGGATTACAGAGGGTTCAGAGGAGATTCTAAAAGGATGGTGCCCAGATTAGAGAGGGTGCAGAGGAGATTCACCCTCTGCACCCTGCCTGAGGATGCTGGCAGGATTAGAGAGGGTGCTGAGGAAATTCATCAGTATGATGCCTGGATTAGAGAGGGTACATATTAGATTCACTGGGATGCCGCTTGGATTAGAAAGGGTGCAGAAGAGATTCACCAGGTTGCTGCCTGGATTAGTGCGTTCACAGAGGAGGTTGACCAGGATGCTGCCTGGATTGGGGAGGGTGCAGAGGAGATTCAGCGGTGTGCTGCCTGGATTGGGGAGGGTGCAGAGGAGATTCACAACGATGCTGCGTGGACTAGAGTGGTTGCAGAGGAGATTCACCAGGATGATGACTGGATTAGAGAGGGTGCAGAGGAGATTCATCAGGACTTTCCATGGATGCGGGAGGGTGCAGAGGAGATTCACAAGTATGCTGCCTGGATTAGAGAGGGTGCAGAGGAGATTCACCAGGATAATTCCTGGATTAGAGAGGGTGCAGAGGAAATTCACCAGGATACTTCCCGGATTGGAGAGGTTGAATAGGAGATTAACCAGGATGATGCCTGCATTAGAGAGGGTGCAAAGGAGATTCACCAGGATGATGCCTGGATTAGAGAGAGTGCAGAGGAGATTCACCAGGATGATATTTGGATTAGAGAGGGTGCATATGATTCACCAGGATGATACCTGGTATATAGAGAGAATGCAGATAAGATTCACCAGGATGATACCTGGATTAGGAAGGGTGCAAAGGAGATTCACCACGATGATACTTGGATTAGAGAGGGTGCATAAGATTCACCAGGATGCTGCCTGGATTAGAGAGGGTGCAGAGGAGATTCTCAAGGATGATGCCTGGATCAGAGAGGGTGCAGAGGAGATTCTCCAGGATGCTGCCCGGATTAGCGAGGGTACAGTGGAGATTCACTAGGATGCTGCCCGGATTAGAGAGGGGGCTGAGGAGATTCATCAGGACTTTCCATGAATGCGGGAGGGTGCAGAGGAGATTCACAAGGATGTTGCCTGGATTAGAGAGGGGGCAAATGAGATTCATCAGGACATTCAATGGATGCGGGAGGGTGCAGAGGAGATTCACCAGGATAATTCCTGGATTAGAGAGGGTGCAGAGGGAATTCACCGGGTGCTGCCTGGAATAGAGAGGCTGCAGATGAGATTCACCAGGATGATACTGGATTAGAGAGGGTATAAAGGAGGCTCACCAGAATGCTGCATGGATTAGAGAGGGTGCAGATGAGATTCATGAGGATGCTGCCTGGATTAGAGAGGGTGCAGAGGAGATTCACCAGGATACTACCCGGATTGGAGAGGTTGAATAGGAGATTAACCAGGATGATGCCTGCATTAGAGAGAGTGCAAAGGAAATTCACCAGGATGATGCCTGGATTAGAGAGAGTGCAGAGGAGATTCACCAGGATGATACTTGGATTAGAGAGGGTGCATATGATTCACCAGGATGATACCTGGTATATAGAGAGAATGCAGATAAGATTCACCAGGATGATACCTGGATTAGAAAGAGTGCAAAGGAGATTCACCAGGATGATACCTAGATTAGAGAGATTGCAAAGGAGATTCACCAGGATGCTGCCTGGATTAGTGAGGGTGCAGATTAGATTCACTGGGATGCCGCTTGGATTAGAAAGGGTGCAGAGAAGATTCACCAGGTTGCTGCCTGGATTAGTGCGTTCTCAGAGGAGGTTGACCAGGACGCTGCCTGGATTAGAGAGGGTGCAGAGGAGATTCATCAGGATACCGCCTGGATTTGAGAGGGTGCTGAGGAGATTCACCAGGATGCTGCCCGGATTAGTGAGGGTGCAGGGGAGATTCAAATAGGGTTATCCCAGATTGCAGAAGGTGCAGAGCAGATACACAAGGGTGCTGCCTTAATTAAGGGCTATGCAGAGGAGATTCACCGGTGTGCTGCCTGGATTGGGGAGGGTGCAGAGGAGATTCAGCGGTGTGCTGCCTGGATTCGGGAGGGTGCAGAGGAGATTCACAACGATGCTGCGTGGACTAGAGTGGTTGCAGAGGAGATTCACCAGGATGATGACTGGATTAGAGAGGGTGCAGAGGAGATTCATCAGGACTTTCCATGGATGCGGGAGGGTGCAGAGGAGATTCACAAGTATGCTGCCTGGATTAGAGAGGGTGCAGAGGAGATTCACCAGGATAATTCCTGGATTAGAGAGGGTGCAGAGGAAATTCACCAGGATACTTCCCGGATTGGAGAGGTTGAATAGGAGATTAACCAGGATGATGCCTGCATTAGAGAGGGTGCAAAGGAGATTCACCAGGATGATACTTGGATTAGAGAGGGTGCATATGATTCACCAGGATGATACCTGGTATATAGAGAGAATGCAGATAAGATTCACCAGGATGATACCTGGATTAGAAAGGGTGCAAAGGAGATTCACCAGGATGATACCTGGATTAGAGAGATTGCAAAGGAGATTCACCAGGATGATACTTGGATTAGAGAGGGTGCATAAGATTCACCAGGATGCTGCCTGGATTAGAGAGGGTGCAGAGGAGATTCACCAGGATGCTGCCTGGATTAGAGAGGGTGCTCAGGAGATTCACTAGGAAGCTGCCTGGATTAGAGAGCGTGCAGAGGAGATTCACCAGATGCTGCCTGCAATAGAGACGGTGCAGTTGAGATTCACCAGGATGATACCTAAATTAGAGAGGGTGCAGAGGTGTTTCAAAAAGGATGCCGCCCGGATTAGAGCGAGAGCAGAGGACATTCACCATGATACTGCCTTCATTGGAGAGGGTGCAGAGATTCACAAGGACGTTGCCAGGATTACAGAGGGTTCAGAGGAGATTCTAAAAGGATGGTGCCCAGATTAGAGAGGGTGCAGAGGAGATTCACCCTCTGCACCCTGCCTGAGGATGCTGGCAGGATTAGAGAGGGTGCTGAGGAAATTCATCAGTATGATGCCTGGATTAGAGAGGGTACATATTAGATTCACTGGGATGCCGCTTGGATTAGAAAGGGTGCAGAAGAGATTCACCAGGTTGCTGCCTGGATTAGTGCGTTCACAGAGGAGGTTGACCAGGATGCTGCCTGGATTACAGAGCGTGCAGAGGAGATGCACCAGGATGTTGCCTGGATTAGAGAGGGGGCTGAGGAGATTCATCAGGACTTTCCATGAATGCGGGAGGGTGCAGAGGAGATTCACAAGGATGTTGCCTGGATTAGAGAGGGGGCAAATGAGATTCATCAGGACATTCAATGGATGCGGGAGGGTGCAGAGGAGATTCACCAGGATAATTCCTGGATTAGAGAGGGTGCAGAGGGAATTCACCGGGTGCTGCCTGGAATAGAGAGGCTGCAGATGGGATTCACCAGGATGATACTGGATTAGAGAGGGTATAAAGGAGGCTCACCAGAATGCTGCATGGATTAGAGAGGGTGCAGATGAGATTCATGAGGATGCTGCCTGGATTAGAGAGGGTGCAGAGGAGATTCACCAGGATACTACCCGGATTGGAGAGGTTGAATAGGAGATTAACCAGGATGATGCCTGCATTAGAGAGAGTGCAAAGGAAATTCACCAGGATGATGCCTGGATTAGAGAGAGTGCAGAGGAGATTCACCAGGATGATACTTGGATTAGAGAGGGTGCATATGATTCACCAGGATGATACCTGGTATATAGAGAGAATGCAGATAAGATTCACCAGGATGATACCTGGATTGGAGAGGGTGCAGAGGAGATTCACCAGGATGATACTTGGATTAGAGAGGGTGCATATGATTCACCAGGATGATACCTGGTATATAGAGAGAATGCAGATAAGATTCACCAGGATGATACCTGGATTAGAAAGAGTGCAAAGGAGATTCACCAGGATGATACCTAGATTAGAGAGATTGCAAAGGAGATTCACCAGGATGCTGCCTGGATTAGTGAGGGTGCAGATTAGATTCACTGGGATGCCGCTTGGATTAGAAAGGGTGCAGAGAAGATTCACCAGGTTGCTGCCTGGATTAGTGCGTTCTCAGAGGAGGTTGACCAGGACGCTGCCTGGATTAGAGAGGGTGCAGAGGAGATTCATCAGGATACCGCCTGGATTTGAGAGGGTGCTGAGGAGATTCACCAGGATGCTGCCCGGATTAGTGAGGGTGCAGGGGAGATTCAAATAGGGTTATCCCAGATTGCAGAAGGCGCAGAGCAGATACACAAGGGTGCTGCCTTAATTAAGGGCTATGCAGAGGAGATTCACCGGTGTGCTGCCTGGATTGGGGAGGGTGCAGAGGAGATTCAGCGGTGTGCTGCCTGGATTGGGGAGGGTGCAGAGGAGATTCACAACGATGCTGCGTGGACTAGAGTGGTTGTAGAGGAGATTCACCAGGATGATGACTGGATTAGAGAGGGTGCAGAGGAGATTCATCAGGACTTTCCATGGATGCGGGAGGGTGCAGAGGAGATTCACAAGTATGCTGCCTGGATTAGAGAGGGTGCAGAGGAGATTCACCAGGATAATTCCTGGATTAGAGAGGGTGCAGAGGAAATTCACCAGGATACTTCCCGGATTGGAGAGGTTGAATAGGAGATTAACCAGGATGATGCCTGCATTAGAGAGGGTGCAAAGGAGATTCACCAGGATGATGCCTGGATTAGAGAGAGTGCAGAGGAGATTCACCAGGATGATATTTGGATTAGAGAGGGTGCATATGATTCACCAGGATGATACCTGGTATATAGAGAGAATGCAGATAAGATTCACCAGGATGATACCTGGATTAGGAAGGGTGCAAAGGAGATTCACCACGATGATACTTGGATTAGAGAGGGTGCATAAGATTCACCAGGATGCTGCCTGGATTAGAGAGGGTGCAGAGGAGATTCTCAAGGATGATGCCTGGATCAGAGAGGGTGCAGAGGAGATTCTCCAGGATGCTGCCCGGATTAGCGAGGGTACAGTGGAGATTCACTAGGATGCTGCCCGGATTAGAGAGGGGGCTGAGGAGATTCATCAGGACTTTCCATGAATGCGGGAGGGTGCAGAGGAGATTCACAAGGATGTTGCCTGGATTAGAGAGGGGGCAAATGAGATTCATCAGGACATTCAATGGATGCGGGAGGGTGCAGAGGAGATTCACCAGGATAATTCCTGGATTAGAGAGGGTGCAGAGGGAATTCACCGGGTGCTGCCTGGAATAGAGAGGCTGCAGATGAGATTCACCAGGATGATACTGGATTAGAGAGGGTATAAAGGAGGCTCACCAGAATGCTGCATGGATTAGAGAGGGTGCAGATGAGATTCATGAGGATGCTGCCTGGATTAGAGAGGGTGCAGAGGAGATTCACCAGGATACTACCCGGATTGGAGAGGTTGAATAGGAGATTAACCAGGATGATGCCTGCATTAGAGAGAGTGCAAAGGAAATTCACCAGGATGATGCCTGGATTAGAGAGAGTGCAGAGGAGATTCACCAGGATGATACTTGGATTAGAGAGGGTGCATATGATTCACCAGGATGATACCTGGTATATAGAGAGAATGCAGATAAGATTCACCAGGATGATACCTGGATTGGAGAGGGTGCAGAGGAGATTCACCAGGATGATACTTGGATTAGAGAGGGTGCATATGATTCACCAGGATGATACCTGGTATATAGAGAGAATGCAGATTAGATTCACCAGGATGATACCTGGATTAGAAAGAGTGCAAAGGAGATTCACCAGGATGATACCTAGATTAGAGAGATTGCAAAGGAGATTCACCAGGATGCTGCCTGGATTAGTGAGGGTGCAGATTAGATTCACTGGGATGCCGCTTGGATTAGAAAGGGTGCAGAGAAGATTCACCAGGTTGCTGCCTGGATTAGTGCGTTCTCAGAGGAGGTTGACCAGGACGCTGCCTGGATTAGAGAGGGTGCAGAGGAGATTCATCAGGATACCGCCTGGATTTGAGAGGGTGCTGAGGAGATTCACCAGGATGCTGCCCGGATTAGTGAGGGTGCAGGGGAGATTCAAATAGGGTTATCCCAGATTGCAGAAGGTGCAGAGCAGATACACAAGGGTGCTGCCTTAATTAAGGGCTATGCAGAGGAGATTCACCGGTGTGCTGCCTGGATTGGGGAGGGTGCAGAGGAGATTCAGCGGTGTGCTGCCTGGATTGGGGAGGGTGCAGAGGAGATTCACAACGATGCTGCGTGGACTAGAGTGGTTGCAGAGGAGATTCACCAGGATGATGACTGGATTAGAGAGGGTGCAGAGGAGATTCATCAGGACTTTCCATGGATGCGGGAGGGTGCAGAGGAGATTCACAAGTATGCTGCCTGGATTAGAGAGGGTGCAGAGGAGATTCACCAGGATAATTCCTGGATTAGAGAGGGTGCAGAGGAAATTCACCAGGATACTTCCCGGATTGGAGAGGTTGAATAGGAGATTAACCAGGATGATGCCTGCATTAGAGAGGGTGCAACGGAGATTCACCAGGATGATGCCTGGATTAGAGAGAGTGCAGAGGAGATTCACCAGGATGATATTTGGATTAGAGAGGGTGCATATGATTCACCAGGATGATACCTGGTATATAGAGAGAATGCAGATAAGATTCACCAGGATGATACCTGGATTAGAGAGGGTATAAAGGAGGCTCACCAGAATGCTGCATGGATTAGAGAGGGTGCAGATGAGATTCATGAGGATGCTGCCTGGATTAGAGAGGGTGCAGAGGAGATTCACCAGGATACTACCCGGATTGGAGAGGGTGCAAAGGAGATTCACCACGATGATACTTGGATTAGAGAGGGTGCATAAGATTCACCAGGATGCTGCCTGGATTAGAGAGGGTGCAGAGGAGATTCTCAAGGATGATGCCTGGATCAGAGAGGGTGCAGAGGAGATTCTCCAGGATGTTGCCTGGATTAGAGAGGGGGCAAATGAGATTCATCAGGACATTCAATGGATGCGGGAGGGTGCAGAGGAGATTCACCAGGATAATTCCTGGATTAGAGAGGGTGCAGAGGGAATTCACCGGGTGCTGCCTGGAATAGAGAGGCTGCAGATGAGATTCACCAGGATGATACTGGATTAGAGAGGGTATAAAGGAGGCTCACCAGAATGCTGCATGGATTAGAGAGGGTGCAGATGAGATTCATGAGGATGCTGCCTGGATTAGAGAGGGTGCAGAGGAGATTCACCAGGATACTACCCGGATTGGAGAGGTTGAATAGGAGATTAACCAGGATGATGCCTGCATTAGAGAGAGTGCAAAGGAAATTCACCAGGATGATGCCTGGATTAGAGAGAGTGCAGAGGAGATTCACCAGGATGATACTTGGATTAGAGAGGGTGCATATGATTCACCAGGATGATACCTGGTATATAGAGAGAATGCAGATAAGATTCACCAGGATGATACCTGGATTGGAGAGGGTGCTGAGGAGATTCACCAGGATGATACTTGGATTAGAGAGGGTGCATATGATTCACCAGGATGATACCTGGTATATAGAGAGAATGCAGATAAGATTCACCAGGATGATACCTGGATTAGAAAGAGTGCAAAGGAGATTCACCAGGATGATACCTAGATTAGAGAGATTGCAAAGGAGATTCACCAGGATGCTGCCTGGATTAGTGAGGGTGCAGATTAGATTCACTGGGATGTCGCTTGGATTAGAAAGGGTGCAGAGAAGATTCACCAGGTTGCTGCCTGGATTAGTGCGTTCTCAGAGGAGGTTGACCAGGACGCTGCCTGGATTAGAGAGGGTGCAGAGGAGATACATCAGGATACCGCCTGGATTTGAGAGGGTGCTGAGGAGATTCACCAGGATGCTGCCCGGATTAGTGAGGGTGCAGGGGAGATTCAAATAGGGTTATCCCAGATTGCAGAAGGTGCAGAGCAGATACACAAGGGTGCTGCCTTAATTAAGGGCTATGCAGAGGAGATTCACCGGTGTGCTGCCTGGATTGGGGAGGGTGCAGAGGAGATTCAGCGGTGTGCTGCCTGGATTGGGGAGGGTGCAGAGGAGATTCACAACGATGCTGCGTGGACTAGAGTGGTTGCAGAGGAGATTCACCAGGATGATGACTGGATTAGAGAGGGTGCAGAGGAGATTCATCAGGACTTTCCATGGATGCGGGAGGGTGCAGAGGAGATTCACAAGTATGCTGCCTGGATTAGAGAGGGTGCAGAGGAGATTCACCAGGATAATTCCTGGATTAGAGAGGGTGCAGAGGAAATTCACCAGGATACTTCCCGGATTGGAGAGGTTGAATAGGAGATTAACCAGGATGATGCCTGCATTAGAGAGGGTGCAAAGGAGATTCACCAGGATGATGCCTGGATTAGAGAGAGTGCAGAGGAGATTCACCAGGATGATATTTGGATTAGAGAGGGTGCATATGATTCACCAGGATGATACCTGGTATATAGAGAGAATGCAGATAAGATTCACCAGGATGATACCTGGATTAGGAAGGGTGCAAAGGAGATTCACCACGATGATACTTGGATTAGAGAGGGTGCATAAGATTCACCAGGATGCTGCCTGGATTAGAGAGGGTGCAGAGGAGATTCTCAAGGATGATGCCTGGATCAGAGAGGGTGCAGAGGAGATTCTCCAGGATGCTGCCCGGATTAGCGAGGGTACAGTGGAGATTCACTAGGATGCTGCCCGGATTAGTGAGGGTGCAGGGGGCATTCAAATAGGATGATCCCTGATTACAGAAGCTACAGAGGAGATTCACAATGGTGCTGCCTGAATTAGAGAGGGTGAAGAGGAGTTTCAAAAAGGATGCCGCCCGGATTAGAGCGAGAGCAGAGGACATTCACCATGATACTGCCTTCATTAGAGAGGGTGTAGAGGAGATTCACAAGGATGCTGCCTGGATTAGAGAGGGTGCTGAGGAAATTCAACAGTATGATGCCTGGATTAGAGAGGGGGCAGACGAGATTCACCACGAAGCTGCCTGGAATAGAGTGGGTGCAGCTGAGATTCATAACAAGATATCTGGTTTAGCGAGAGTGCAGAGATGATTCACAAGGATGCTGCCTGGATTAGAGAAGGTGCAAAGAAAATTAAGCAGGATGCTGCCTTGATTAGAGACGGTGCAGAGGATATTCAGCAGGATGCTGCCTGGATTAGAATGGGGGCAAAGGAGATTCACCAGGATGCTGCCTGGATCAGAGATGGTGCAGAGGAGATTCACCATGATACTGCCTTCATTAGAGAGGGTGCAGAGCAGATTCACAAGGATCCTACCCGGATTAGTGAGGGTGCAGGGGGCATTCAGATAGGGTGATCACTGATTACAGAAGCTTCAGAGGAGATGCACAAGGGTGCTGCCTGTATTAGTGCGTTCACAGAGGAGGTTGACCAGGATGCTGACTGGATCAGAAATGGTGCAGAGGAGATTCACCAGGATGCTGCCTGGATTAGAGAGGGTGCTGAGGAGATTCACCAGGATGCTGCCTGGATTAGAGAGCGTGCAGAGGAGATTCACCAGATGCTGCCTGGAATAGAGACGGTGCAGTTGAGATTCACCAGGATGCTGCCTGGATTAGAGAGGGTGCAGAGGTGATTCACCAGGATGCTGCCTGGATTAGAGAGGGTGCTGAGGAGATTCACCAGGATGCTGCCTGGATTAGAGAGCGTGCAGAGGAGATTCACCAGATGCTGCCTGGAATAGAGACGGTGCAGTTTTGATTCACCAGGATGCTGCCTGGATTAGAGAGGGTGCAGAGGTGATTCACCAGGATGCTGCCTGGATTAGAGAGGATGCAGAGGTGATTCACCAGGATGATGCCTGGATCAGAGATGGTGCAGAGGAGATTCACCATGATACTGCCTTCATTAGAGAGGGTGCAGAGCAGATTCACAAGGATCCTACCCGGATTAGTGAGGGTGCAGGGGGCATTCAGATAGGGTGATCACTGATTACAGAAGCTTCAGAGGAGATGCACAAGGGTGCTGCCTGAATTAGAGAGGGTGCAGAGGAGTTTCAAAGTGGATGCCGCCCGGATTAGAGCGAGAGCAGAGGACATTCACCATGATACTGCCTTCATTAGAGAGGGTGCAGAGGAGATTCACAAGGATGCTGCCTGGATTAGAGAGGGTGCTGAGGAGTTTCAAAAAGGATGCCGCCCCGATTAGAGCGAGAGCAGAGGACATTCACCATGATACTGCCTTCATTAGAGAGGGTGCAGAGCAGATTCACAAGGATCCTACCCGGATTAGTGAGGGTGCAGGGGGCATTCAGATAGGTTGATCACTGATTACAGAAGCTTCAGAGGAGATTCACAAGGGTGCTGCCTGAATTAGGGAGGGTGCAGAGGAGATTCAGCTGGATGCTGTCTGGAATAGAGAGGGTGCAGAGGAAATTCACCAGGATGCTGCCTGGATTAGAGACGGTGCAGTTGAGATTCATCAGGATGATACCTAAATTAGAGAGGGTGCAGTGGAGTTTAGAAAATGATGCCGCCCGGATTAGAGCGAGAGCAGAGGAGTTTAAAAAAGGATGCCGACCGGATTAGAGCGAGAGCAGAGGACATTTACCATGATACTGCCTTCATTAGAGAGGGTACAGAGGAGATTCACCAGGATGCTGCCTGGATTAGTGCGTTCACAGAGGAGGTTGACAAGGATGCTGCCTGGATCAGAGATGGTGCAGAGGAGATTCACCAGGATGCCGCCTGGATTAGAAAGGGTGCTGAGGAGATTCACCAGGATGCTGCCTGGATTAGAGAGCGTGCAGAGGAGATTCACCAGGATGCTGCCTGGATTAGTGAGGGGGCAGACGAGATTCACCACGACGCTGCCTGGAATAGAGTGGGTGCAGCTGAGATTCATAACAAGATATCTGGATTAGAGAGGGTGCAGAAATGATTCACAAGGATGCTGCCTGGATTAGAGAGGGTGCAGAGAAGATTCAACAGGATGCTGCCTGGATTAGAGAAGGGGCAAAGAAAATTAAGCAGGAGGCTGCCTGAAATACAGAGGGTGCCGAGGAAATTCACCAGGATGCTGCCTGGATTAGACAGGGTGCAAAGGAGATTCACCAGGATTCTGCCTGGATTTGAAAGGGGGAAGAGGAGATTCACCAGATGCTGCCTGGAATAGAGACGGTGCAGTTGAGATTCACCAGGTTGATACCTATATTAGAGAGGGTGCAGAGGAGTTTCAAAAAGGATGCCGCCCAGATTAGAGCGAGAGCAGAGGACATTCACCATGATACTGCCTTCATTAGAGACGGTGCCGAGGAGATTCACCAGGATGCTGCCTGGATTAGAGAGGGTGCTGAGGAAATTCAACAGTATGATACCTGGATTAGAGAGGGTTCAGATTAGATTCACTGGGATACCGCTTTCATTAGAAAGGGTGCAGAGGAGATTCTCCAGGTTGCTGCCTGTATTAGTGCGTTCACAGAGGAGGTTGACCAGGATGCTGACTGGATCAGAAATGGTGCAGAGGAGATTCACCAGGATGCTGCCTGGATTAGAGAGGGTGCTGAGGAGATTCACCAGGATGCTGCCTGGATTAGAGAGCGTGCAGAGGAGATTCACCAGATGCTGCCTGGATTAGAGACGGTGCAGTTGAGATTCACCAGGATGCTGCCTGGATTAGAGAGGGTGCAGAGGTGATTCACCAGGATGCTGCCTGGATTAGAGAGGATGCAGAGGAGATTCACCAGGATGCTGCCTGGATTATTAGAGGGGGCAGAGGAGATTCACCACGAAGCTGCCTGGAATAGAGAGGGTGCAGCGGAAATTCACCAGGATGCTGCCTGGATTAGAAAGGGTGCAAAGGAGATTCACCAGGATGCTTCCTGGATTAGAGAGGGGGCAGAGGAGATTCACCAGATGCTGCCTGGAATAGAGACGGTGCAGTTGAGATTCACCAGGTTGATACATAAATTAGAGAGGGTGCAGAGGAGTTTCAAAAAGGATGCCGCCCAGATTAGAGCGAGGGTAGAGGACATTCACCATGATACTGCCTTCATTAGAGAGGATGCAGAGGAGATTCACCAGGATAATTCCTGGATTAGAGAAGGTACAAAGAAGGTTCACTAGGATAGTGCCTGGATTAGAGAGAGTGGGGAGGAGATTCATAAGGATTATGCCCGGATTAGAGGGGATGCAGAGAAGATTCACCAGGATGTTGCCTGGATTAGGGAGCGGGCAGATGAGATTCACAAGGATGATACCTGGAGTAGAGAGGGTGCAGAGGAGATTCACCAGGATGCTGGACGGATTAGCGAGGGTACAGTGGAGATTCACTCGGATGCTGCCCGGATTAGTGAGGGTGCAGGGGGCATTCAAATAGGATGATCCCTGATTACAGAAGCTGCAGAGGAGATTCACAAGGGTGCTGCCTGAATTAGGGAGGGTGCAGAGGAGATTCAGCTGGATGCTGTCTGGAATAGAGAGGGTGCTGAGGAAATTCAACAGTATGATGCCTGGATTAGAGAGGGTGCAGATTAGATTCACTGGGATGCCGCTTGGATTAGAAAGGGTGCAGAGGAGCTTCACGAGGTTGCTGCCTGTATTAGTGCGTTCACAGAGGAGGTTGACCAGGATGCTGCCTGGATCAGAGATGGTGCAGAGGAGATTCACCAAGATGCTGCCTGGATTAGGGAGGGTGCAGTTGAGATTCACCCGGATGATACCTAAATTAGAGAGGGTGCAGAGGAGTTTCAAAAAGGATGCCGCCCGGATTAGAGCGAGAGCAGTGGACATTCACCATGATACTGCCTTCATTAGAGAGGGTGCAGAGCAGATTCATAAGGATCCTACCCGGATTAGTGAGGGTGCTGGGGGCATTCAGATAGGTTGATCACTGATTACAGAAGCTTCAGAGGAGATTCACAAGGGTGCTGCCTGAATTAGGGAGGGTGCAGAGGAGATTCAGCTGGATGCTGTCTGGATTAGAGACGGTGCAGTTGAGATTCATCAGGATGATACCTAAATTAGAGAGGGTGCAGAGGAGTTTAGAAAAGGATGCCGCCCGGATTAGAGCGAGAGCAGAGGAGTTTAAAAAAGGATGCCGCCCGGATTAGAGCGAGAGCACAGGACATTTACCATGATACTGCCTTCATTAGAGAGGGTACAGAGGAGATTCACCAGGATGCTGCCTGGATTAGAGAGGGTGCTGAGAAAATTCAACAGTATGATGCCTGGATTAGAGAGGGTTCAGATTAGATTCACTGGGATACCGCTTGGATTAGAAAGGGTGCAGAGGAGATTCACCAGGTTGCTGCCTGGATCAGAGATGGTGCAGAGGAGATTCACCAGGATGCTGCCTGGATTAGAGAGGGTGCTGAGGAGATTCACCAGTATGCTGCCTGGATTAGAGAGTGTGCAGAGGAGATTCACCAGATGCTGCCTGGAATAGAGACGGTGCAGTTGAGATTCACCAGGATGATACCTAAATTAGAGAGGGTGCAGAGGTGTTTCAAAAAGGATGCCGCCCGGATTAGAGCGAGAGCAGAGGACATTCACCATGATACTGCCTTCATTAGAGAGGGTGCAGAGGAGATTCACAAGGATGTTGCCAGGATTACAGAGGGTTCAGAGGAGATTCTAAAAGGATGGTGCCCAGATTAGAGAGGGTGCAGAGGAGATTCACCAGGATGCTGCCTGGATTAGAGAAGGTGCAGATGTGATTCACCAAGATGCTGCCTGGATTAGAGAGCGCGCAGAGGAGATTCACCAGGATGCTGCCTGGATTAGAGAGGGGGCAGAGGAGATTCACCACGAAGCTGCCTGGAATAGAGAGGGTGCAGAGGAAATTCACCAGGATGCTGCCTGGATTAGAAAGGGTGCAAAGGAGATTCACCTGGATGCTGCCTGGATCAGAGATGGTGCAGAGGAGATTCACCATGATACTGCCTTCATTAGAGATGGTGCAGAGCAGATTCACAAGGATCCTACCCGGATTAGTGAGGGTGCAGGGGGCATTCAGATAGGGTGATCACTGATTACAGAAGCTTCAGAGGAGATGCACAAGGGTGCTGCCTGAATTAGAGAGGGTGCAGAGGAGTTTCAAAGTGGATGCCGCCCGGTTTAGAGCGAGAGCAGAGGACATTCACCATGATACTGCCTTCATTAGAGAGGGTGCAGAGGAGATTCACAAGGATGCTGCCTGGATTAGAGAGGGTGCTGAGGAGTTTCAAAAAGGATGCCGCCCGGATTAGAGAGCGTGCAGAGGAGATTCACCAGATGCTGCCTGGAATAGAGACGGTGCAGTTGAGATTCACCAGGATGCTGCCTGGATTAGAGAGGGTGCAGAGGTGATTCACCAGGATGCTGCCTGGATTAGAGAGGATGCAGAGGTGATTCACCAGGATGATGCCTGTATTAGAGAGCGCGCAGAGGAGATTCACCAGGATGCTGCCTGGATTATTAGAGGGGGCAGAGGAGATTCACCACGAAGCTGCCTGGAATAGAGAGGGTGCAGAGGAAATTCACCAGGATGCTGCCTGGATTAGAAAGGGTGCAAAGGAGATTCACCAGGATGCTTCCTGGATTAGAGAGGGGGCAGAGGAGATTCACCAGATGCTGCCTGGAATAGAGACGGTGCAGTTGAGATTCACCAGGTTGATACATAAATTAGAGAGGGTGCAGAGGAGTTTCAAAAAGGATGCCGCCCAGATTAGAGCGAGGGTAGAGGACATTCACCATGATACTGCCTTCATTAGAGAGGATGCAGAGGAGATTCACCAGGATAATTCCTGGATTAGAGAAGGTACAAAGAAGGTTCACTAGGATAGTGCCTGGATTAGAGAGAGTGGGGAGGAGATTCATAAGGATTATGCCCGGATTAGAGGGGATGCAGAGAAGATTCACCAGGATGTTGCCTGGATTAGGGAGCGGGCAGATGAGATTCACAAGGATGATACCTGGAGTAGAGAGGGTGCAGAGGAGATTCACCAGGATGCTGGACGGATTAGCGAGGGTACAGTGGAGATTCACTCGGATGCTGCCCGGATTAGTGAGGGTGCAGGGGGCATTCAAATAGGATGATCCCTGATTACAGAAGCTGCAGAGGAGATTCACAAGGGTGCTGCCTGAATTAGGGAGGGTGCAGAGGAGATTCAGCTGGATGCTGTCTGGAATAGAGAGGGTGCTGAGGAAATTCAACAGTATGATGCCTGGATTAGAGAGGGTGCAGATTAGATTCACTGGGATGCCGCTTGGATTAGAAAGGGTGCAGAGGAGCTTCACGAGGTTGCTGCCTGTATTAGTGCGTTCACAGAGGAGGTTGACCAGGATGCTGCCTGGATCAGAGATGGTGCAGAGCAGATTCACCAAGATGCTGCCTGGATTAGGGAGGGTGCAGTTGAGATTCACCCGGATGATACCTAAATTAGAGAGGGTGCAGAGGAGTTTCAAAAAGGATGCCGCCCGGATTAGAGCGAGAGCAGTGGACATTCACCATGATACTGCCTTCATTAGAGAGGGTGCAGAGCAGATTCATAAGGATCCTACCCGGATTAGTGAGGGTGCAGTGGGCATTCAGATAGGTTGATCACTGATTACAGAAGCTTCAGAGGAGATTCACAAGGCTGCTGCCTGAATTAGAGAGGGTGCAGAGGAGATTCAGCTGGATGCTGTATGGATTAGAGACGGTGCAGTTGAGATTCATCAGGATGATACCTAAATTAGAGAGGGTGCAGAGGAGTTTAGAAAAGAATGCCGCCCGGATTAGAGCGAGAGCAGAGGAGTTTAAAAAAGGATGCCGCCCGGATTAGAGCGAGAGCACAGGACATTTACCATGATACTGCCTTCATTAGAGAGGGTACAGAGGAGATTCACCAGGATGCTGCCTGGATTAGAGAGGGTGCTGAGAAAATTCAACAGTATGATGCCTGGATTAGAGAGGGTTCAGATTAGATTCACTGGGATACCGCTTGGATTAGAAAGGGTGCAGAGGAGATTCACCAGGTTGCTGCCTGGATCAGAGATGGTGCAGAGGAGATTCACCAGGATGCTGCCTGGATTAGAGAGGGTGCTGAGGAGATTCACCAGTATGCTGCCTGGATTAGAGAGTGTGCAGAGGAGATTCACCAGATGCTGCCTGGAATAGAGACGGTGCAGTTGAGATTCACCAGGATGATACCTAAATTAGAGAGGGTGCAGAGGTGTTTCAAAAAGGATGCCGCCCGGATTAGAGCGAGAGCAGAGGACATTCACCATGATACTGCCTTCATTAGAGAGGGTGCAGAGGAGATTCACAAGGATGTTGCCAGGATTACAGAGGGTTCAGAGGAGATTCTAAAAGGATGGTGCCCAGATTAGAGAGGGTGCAGAGGAGATTCACCAGGATGCTGCCTGGATTAGAGAGGGTGCAGAGGTGATTCACCAGGATGCTGCCTGGATTAGAGAGGGTGCTGAGGAAATTCATCAGGATGCTGCCTGGATTAGAGAGGGGGCAGAGGAGATTCACCACGAAGCTGCCTGGAAGTGAGAGGGTGCAGAGGAAGTTCACCAGGATGCTGCCTGGATTAGAAAGGGTGCAAAGGAGATTCACCAGGACGCTGCCTGGATTAGAGAGGGGGAAGAGGAGATTCACCAGGTTGATACCTAAATTAGAGAAGGTGCAGAGGAGTTTCAAAAAGGATGCCGCCCAGATTAGAGCGAGGGTAGAGGACCTTCACCATGATACTGCCTTCATTAGAGAGGATGCAGAGGAGATTCACAAGGATGCTGCCTGGATTAGAGAGGGTGCAGATTAGATTCACTGGGATGCCGATTGGATTAGAAAGTGTGCAGAGAAGATTCAGCAGGTTGCTGCCTGGATTAGTGCGTTCACAGAGGTGTTTGACCGGGACGCTGCCTGGAGTAGAGAGGGTGCAGAGGAGATTCATCAGGATGCTGCCTGGATTAGAGAGGGTGCTGAGGAGATTCACCAGGATGCTGCCCGGATTAGTGAGGGTGCAGGGGAGATTCAAATAGGGTTATCCCAGATTGGAGAAGGTGCATAGCAGATACACAAGGGTGCTGCCTTAATTAGGGACTATGCAGAGGAGATTCGCCGGTGTGCTGCCTGGATTGGGGAGGGTTCAGAGGAGATTCACAAGGATGCTGCGTGGACTGGAGAGGTTGCAGAGGAGATTCACCAGAATGCTGACTGGAAGTGAGAGGGTGCAGACGAGGTTCGCCAGGACGCTGCCTGGACTGGAGAGGTTGCAGAGGAGATTCACTAGGATACTGACTGGATGAGAGAGTGCGCAGAGGAGATTCACCAGGATGATACCTGGATTAGAGAGGGTGCAGACGATATTCACCGGGACGTTGCCTGGATTAGGGAGGGTGCAGTCGAGATTCACCAGGATGCTGCCTGGATTAGAGAGGGTACAGAGGAGATTCTCCAGGATGCAGCCTGGATCAGAGAGGGTACAGAGGAGGTTGAACAGGATGCTGCCCGGATTAGAGTTTGTGCGGATGAGATTCACCAGGACGCTGCCTGGATTATAGAGCGTGCAGAGGAGATTCACAAGGATGATGCGTGGACTAGAAAGTGTGCAGAGGAGGTTGACCAGGATGCTGCCCGGATTTGAGAGGTTGCAGAGGAGATTCACCAGGATGCTACCTGGATTAGAGAGTGTGCAGAGGAGATTCACCAGGATGCTGCCTGGATTAGAGAGGGTGCAGAGGAGATTCACCAGGATGCTGCCTGGATTAGAGAGGGTGCAGAGGAGATTCACCAAGATGCTGCCTGGATTAGAGAGGGTGCAGAGGAGATTCACCAGGATGCTGCCCGGATTTGAGAGGTTGCAGAGGAGATTCACCAGAATGCTGCCTGGATTAGAGAGTGTGCAGAGGAGATTCACCAAGTTGCTTACTGGATTAGAGAGGGTGCAGAGGAGTTTCACCAGGACACTGCCAGGAATAGAGAGTGTGCTGATGAGATTCACCAGGATGATACCTGGATTACAGAGGGTGCAGAGTATATTCATCGGGACTTTGCCTGGATTAGGGAGGGTGCAGAGGAGATTCACCATGATGCTGCCTGGATTAGCGAGTGTGCAGAGGAGATTCACCAGGGTGCTGCCCGAATTAGGGACGATGCAGATGAGATTCACCAGGATTAGAGAGGATGCAGAGGAGGATGTTTCCTATAGTGGGGGAGTCTAGGACCAGAGGACACAGATAGAGTGGATGTGGAGAGGATGTTTCCTATAGTCGGGGAGTCTAGGACCAGAGGACACAGATAGAGTGGATGTGGAAAGGATGTTTCCTATAGTGGGGGAGTCTGGGACCAGAGGACACAGATAGAGTGGATGTGGAGAGGATGTTTCCTATAGTGGGGTGTCTAGGACCAGAGGGCACAGATAGAGTGGATGTGGAGAGGATGTTTCCTATAGTGGGGGAGTCTAGGACCAGAGGACACAGATAGAGTGGATGTGGAGAGGATGTTTCCTATAGTGGGGGAGTCTAGGACCAGAGGGCACAGATAGAGTGGATGTGGAGAGGATGTTTCCTATAGTGGGGGAGTCTGGGACCAGAGGACACAGATAGAGTGGATGTGGAGAGGATGTTTCCTATAGTGGGGTGTCTAGGACCAGAGGACACAGATAGAGTGGATGTGGAGAGGATGTTTCCTATAGTGGGGGAGTCTAGGACCAGAGGACACAGATAGAGTGGATGTGGAGAGGATGTTTCCTATAGTGGGGGAGACTAGGACCAGAGGACACAGATAGAGTGGATGTGGAGAGGTTGTTTCCTATAGTGGGGGAGTCTAGGACCAGAGGACACAGATAGAGTGGATGTGGAGAGGATGTTTCCTATATTGGGGGAGTCTAGGACCAGAGGACACAGATAGAGTTGATGTGGAGAGTATGTTTCCTATAGTGGGGGAGTCTACGACCAGAGGACACAGATAGAGTGGATGTGGAGAGGATGTTTCCTATAGCGGGGGAGTCTAGGACCAGAGGACACAGATAGAGTGGATGTGGAGAGGATGTTTCCTATAGTGGGGGTGTCTAGGAGCAGAGGACACAGATAGAGTGGTTGTGGAGAGGATGTTTCCTATAGCGGGGGAGTCTAGGACCAGAGGACACAGATAGAGTGGATGTGGAGAGGATGTTTCCTATAGTGGGGGTGTCTAGGACCAGAGGACACAGATAGAGTGGTTGTGGAGAGAATGTTTCCTATAGCGGGGGAGTCTAGGACCAGAGGACACAGATAGAGTGGATGTGGAGAGGATGTTTCCTATAGTGGGGGTGTCTAGGAGCAGAGAACACAGATAGAGTGGTTGTGGAGAGGATGTTTCCTATAGCGGGGGAGTCTAGGACCAGAGGACACAGATAGAGTGGATGTTCTGAGGATGTTACCTATAGTGGGGGGAGTCTAGGACCAGAGGACACAGATAGAGTGGATGTGAAGAGGATGTTTCCTTTAGTGCGAGAGTCTGGGGCCAGAGGACGCAGATAGAGTGGTTGTAGAGAGGATGTTTCCTGTAGTGCGGCAATCTAGGACTAGAGGACGCAGAGAGTATGTAGAGATGATGTTTCTTGTAGTGTGGGAATCTAGGACCAGAGGGTCCGGGTTAAGAACAGAGGAACGTCCTTCTAGATTGGAGATGAAACCCCATTGACTATCTGGTTCTCCACCCCTGCACTTGGATGAAGAACGAACATTTGTCCCAGAAGACCTGACGGTGAACCATTAAAAATATGGGATCCAATCGGGGACAGGGCTAGAATACAAGTCGGAGTTTTGAGAGGAGATTAACTCCTGTTAACTCATTACAGGCCGCACTCCAGTATTCGCTGCATACTATGATAGAGATCAAGGAAGATGTTAAAATCTGGAGACAAAAAAAAAACACAAGATGCTGGTCGAGCAGCATCTGTGGAGCGAGAGACAGTCAACCCTTAATGTTGACAGTAGTCTATGTCATTTTTATCCACACAACATCCTCTGCAGATGTTGGAATTCCAGAGCAAAACACACACACACACACACACACACACACACACACACACACACACACACACACACACACACACACACACACACAATCACACACACACACACACACACACACACACACACACACACACACACACACAATCACACACATTCAATCACACACACACGCACACAGACACACACACAATCACACGCACACAACACGCACACAGACACACACACAAACAATCACACACACACAGACGCACACAGACACACACACAAACAATCACACACACACACACACACAATCACACGCGCACAATCACACACACACACACGCACGCAGACACACACACACATTCACACGCACACAGACACACACACACAATCACACGCACACGCACACACACGCACACAACGCTGGAGGAACGCAGCAGGTCGGGAGGCGTCTGCGGAGAGGAATAAAGTGTTTTGATTTCTCTCCATAGATGCTGACTGACCTGCTGATTTCCTCCAGGAAGGACAGGGACCGCGTGTGTCTGTCTGTCTGTGCGCCTGTGCGTGTCTTTGTGTGCTCATGCCTAGTATTTTCCATCACTTTATAAACTCAATGCATTCTCTGACAGTCGGGTCTCTGTACAGCCGATTGGAAATGTGGGTGCGGGGGAAACCAGGGAGAGATGTAAAGGTTTCACACACGGAAATGTGGTGGACTCGAGTCCACTTGTCAAGAAACGGTGGCATTTATCGCTTGAACGCATGGGGGGGTGGGATCAAAGGAAACACCTAATTGTTAGATTGAGATCTCTAGCAGTGTTTCACATGCAAAGTTTGTTCGGATACCAGTGTCACTGTATTTGTATTTGACTTTCTGAAAAACATTAGACTTTTTAATAATATTCGAGTTTTTGCGGGGGTGGGGGAGAACACGGTGAGTCCATTTCCAGTTTCTTTGCCCCATGATCCAGCCCAGTAGGTGGCGGTAATGGACCTCCTGCTGGTCTGCCAGTCGCCGTTAAACTTCCCGAGAAGCAGACGACGACCTGGAGGACTAATTCGGTCCATTGTCCGCCCTCCAGTGGAAGAGGGAGGGGCGGAGGAGGCGGACCCGGTCAGTTGGACCTCAATACTCGCATCGGCCGGCTCGGTACTAACTTGGTCTTGAAGTCTTCCGCCGCCAGTTTGGAGTTGTCCACCTGGAGCATGATTCCGGAGTTGGTGAGGATCAATTCGTTGATCTGTGGGAGACAGGCGGTGAACATGGACTGGGTGGAGCAAGGGTGCGTGGGGAAATACAGGCGCACTGTCCCGCTCGCTTTCGGTGTCCAAGGTTAAACCCTGACCCTCAATTACTACCTCTCTCCTCCCAGCCCCCACCTACCTCAGGGCTCAGGAGGAGGGGGGGGGGGCACCCGTCGTGCAAATACATCTCCCGGAGGGTTCAATGGCCTCTGTAACTTTGCAAAGGTGCATTTGGAAGGGGCAATAGATTAGCCAGACTGTAATGGCGAAACACACTCGATCGGCTGAATGGCCTCTTTCTACCCCCAATGTCCAATGGCCATCATCCTCCCACCCTGACCATCTCCCCCCCACCCCCACACACACAGACACACCCTGGGGAGGAGGTGTCAGCTGTTTATTCCCGGGCTCTTACCTGGTCGCGGAGGTTGTTGATGGTGGCCCAGTACTCGCTGTAGTCGCGGGTGGCGGGACCGGCCTGTTGGTAAAACTCCCGGATCTGAAGCTCCAGCTCGGCGTTGGACTTCTCCAGGGAGCGCACCTTCTCCAGGTACGCCGCCAGCCGGTCGTTCAGCGACTGCATGGTCTCTTTCTCGTTGGTCACGGCGGAGGAGGAGGAGGAGGACATGCTGAAGCCTCCTGCGCCGCCGAACCCGCCGCTGAACCCGCCGCCGGATGCGGACATCAGGCCGGAGCTCATTCCCAGGCCGGCGCCCAGGGACGAGCCCATGCCGTAGCTGGAGACTCGACTGCTGGCCATGCGGCCCTGGCCGAAGCCGGACATACTGCTTCCCCGCATGCTTGGGGAGGTCCCGGCCAAGCTCGGGGACCCCAGGGTCTGACGCGAGGTGCTGCTGCTGATGGCGGATGTTGGACAACCTGACCCTCGAGATGAGTCAGCTGGAGAGAGAGATCGAGAGCCTGATTGAGGTCCTGTGTGAGAACCTAAGGTGCACCAGATTGAGACGGGTTAAATAAGTTCTGGGTTTCCGCTGGGTCCTAAGGTGCACCGGATTGAAACAGGTTAAATAAGGTCTGGGGATTTGCTGGGTTCTAACATGCACCGGATTGAGGCGGGTTAAATAAGTTCTGGGTTTCCACTGGGTCCTAAGGTGCACCTGAATGAGACAGGTTAAGTAAGGTCTGGGGTTCCGCTGGGTCCTAAGGTACACCTGATTGAGACAGGTTAAGTAAGGTCTGGGGTTCCGCTGGGTCCTAAGATGCACCTGATTGAGACAGGTTAAGTAAGTTCTGGGGTTCCGCTGGGTCCTAAGGTACACCTGATTGAGCAGGTTAAGTAAGGTCTGGGGTTCCGCTGGGTCCTAAGGTGCACCTGATTGAGACAGGTTAAGTAAGGTCTGGGGTTCCGCTGGGTCCAAAGATGCACCAGATTGAGACAGGTTAAATAAGGTCTGGGGTTCCACTGGGTTTTAAGGTCACCAGATTACCAGGTAAGTAAGGTCTGGGGTTCCGCTGGGTCCTAAGGTGCACCAGATTGTGATAGGTTAAGTAAGGTCTGGGTTTCCGCTGGGTCCTAAGGTGCACCTGATTGAGACAGGTTAAGTAAGGTCTGGGGTTCCGCTGGGTCCTAAGGTGCACCTGGCTTGAGACAGGTTAAGTAAGGTCTGGGGTTCCGCTGGGTCCTAAGGTGCACCTGATTGAGACAGGCTAAGTAAGGTCTGGGGTTCCGCTGGGTCCTAAGTTGCACCGGATTGAGACAGGTTAAGTAAGGTCTGGGGTTCCGCTGGGTCCTAAGGTGCACCGCATTGAGCCAGGTTAAATAAGGTCTGGGGTTCCGCTGGGTCCTAAGGTACACCTGATTGAGCAGGTTAAGTAAGGTCTGGGGTTCCGCTGGGTCCTAAGCTGCACCTGATTGAGACAGGTTAAGTAAGGTCTGGGGTTCCGCTGGGTCCTAAGGTGCACCAGATTGTGATAGGTTAAGTAAGGTCTGGGTTTCCGCTGGGTCCTAAGGTGCACCTGATTGAGACAGGTTAAGTAAGGTCTGGGGTTCCGCTGGGTCCTAAGGAGCACCAGATTGTGATAGGTTAAGTAAGGTCTGGGTTTCCGCTGGGTCCTAAGGTGCACCTGATTGAGACAGGTTAAGTAAGGTCTGGGGTTCCGCTGGGTCCTAAGGCGCACCGGGCTTGAGACAGGTTAAGTAAGGTCTGGGGTTCCGCTGGGTCCTAAGGTGCACCTGATTGAGACAGGCTAAGTAAGGTCTGGGGTTCCGCTGGGTCCTAAGTTGCACCGGATTGAGACAGGTTAAGTAAGGTCTGGGGTTCCGCTGGGTCCTAAGGTGCACCGCATTGAGCTAGGTTAAATAAGGTCCGGGGTTCCGCTGGGTCCTAAGGTGCACCGGATTTAGACAGGTTAAGTAAGGTCTGGGGTTCTGCTGGGTCCTAAGGTGCACCTGATTGATACAGGTTAAGTAAGGTCTGGGGTTCTGCTGGGTCCTAAGGTGCACCGGATTGAGACAGGTTAAGTAAGGTCTGGGGTTCCGCTGGGTCCTAAGGTGCACCGGATTGAGACAGGTTAAGTAAGGTCTGGGGTTCCACTGGGTCCTAAGGTCACCAGATTACCAGATAAGTAAGGTCTGGGGTTCCGCTGGGTCCTAAGGTGCACCAGATTGGGACAGGTTGAATAAGGGACTTGAGCATCCTCGAATTTTGGTATCCGCGATGGGTCGTGGAGCCAGTCCCCCGCAGATAAGGAGATTCGACTGTATACTCACTGTAATTCGGTTCTTAATTTTTTCTATATTATCACGTACTGCAACGTTCTGCTGCCGCTGAGTTAAGAAATTTCACAACATATGCCGGTGATAATAAACCTGATTCTGATTTATTTAACCGTGTTTTTAGATAACATCTTTCTTCTCTTTTAATTCGACCTTTGTACCTTATCCCATTGTGAAACACGTTGAACTGCATCATCTGTTGGCGAAGTGCTCTGTAACAAAGTCGCTGTTATAACTTTTTATTTTTCTCTCAGCTCAAGTTGGTAGAAGCTGAGGTAGGGGCACAGCCACTCAGACTCATTTCTCAATTGCAAGGAACTTTCTGGCTATTCTGGAGGTGTTTAGTATTGTGGCTTTCTGAAGATTTACATCGATATCACTGAGTGGCCCTCACCGTTTAATGCCATTGGGACTTTGGGGTGATAGCAGTTGTAGATATTACTACTGGGACAATGTACACCCTGTTCATATTCCATCGTCTTTCAATTTCCTCTTTTAATTCAGTATATTGCTGGTGTTTTTCACTTACTGATTTCTGTACTTTGTGTGTGCCTGGAATGGCGATATCTATTAGATTAGTTATTCTTGCTTGTTTATCCTGAAATATTATATCTGGACGGTTATTATAGATTGTCCTATCTGTATTAAATGATAGGTCACAATATAATTTGTAGAACTCTGACTCTAAAACTGAATGAGTTTTTTTTTTGCAATTTGTCTTTGTCAAAAGCAATATCATTATTGCTGGAGGCATTGGTACTTGTGGTTCGTGCAGATCGGGGCGCTGTGGCAGCGGCGGGGGCTGTGGAGCATTATGTGTTGGTCTCCCTGTGAATTCCCCCCCCCCACCCCCGCCACCAGAGTGCTGTGTGTGTGTGTGGGGAGGGGGGTTACTACTATTAACCGTAGCTCGGGTTGACGGAGCACCCATTCTCAGAAGAACTGTGGGGCGGAGTTGACCATGAACGTTGCGTCCCCGGCTGTCCGCGTAACACGCCAGTACGCGAGCCAGGGCTCATCGATACGGAGAACAAGCTGTTGCCTGTGCGGCGAGCTCCCCCTATCCACGCAGGAACGGCCGAGACCGATACAGCCTTCACACCGCGGCATCGCAGGGGTTGCCCGTCAGCGGAGGATAGCCTTAGGGACTCCAGCTCCGGATTTTTCCCCTCAAGGGTTCACTCCCGAAGCCCTCCCCACGGGTGGGTTCAGCCGCAAGGCAGCGGGAGTTCTGAGATCAGTTTTCCTTCTCCTAACTGAGCTGCCAACCGCGGCTGACGAGCCCCATCTGCCCGGAGCGACTGGTTTTAAGGCGCCAGTAACCCCCCTTTGCCCCCTTCTCCTGTCAGTAGCCACGGCTCCGCCGGGCTTAGTAGCTAAACCACACGTGAAGGCCGGGAGCTGGACTTGGTTGTCAGAGGCTGTTTGAGACGCACGCCATTGGGGGCATTTAATCGGTAATGGGAGCATGCCCGCACTCCCACCCCCGGCTATAACCCCCTTAAAGTAACGAACTGCCCGAGAGATCTCCTCCCGTCTCCCCTCAACGGAATGTGCCGATGACACGTTTTGAAATTAACAACTGACCGGACATCCATTATCGACGGGACGGGAGGGGCGACGCCCCACACCCTGTCCCTCCCCCACAGCCACACCGGGTCTCTGCCTGGGGAAGCCTTCGGCCCTTTCAGCGCTGGTTCGTGTCCGTTCCCATCCCTGACCCCCCGACGCTGTCACATCCCCAAAATATTTTTAAATTAAAGTACACTTTATTCGTCATTTGAAACTTTACGGGAATAACACACACACACACACACACACACACACACACACACACACACAGACACACACACACACACACACACACACACACACACACACACACACACACACACACACACAGATCCACACACACACACACACACACACACACACACACACACACACAGATCCACACACACACAGACACACACAGATCCACACACACAGACACACACACACAGATCCACACACACACACACACACACACACACACACACACACACACACACACACACACACACACACACACACACACACACACAATGCTGGAGGAACTCAGCAGGGCAGGCAGCCTCTATGGAGGGGAATAAACTGACGCCGTTTCGGGCTGAGACTCCTCACCAGGACAAGAATACACCTTCTGCATCTAACATTCACACTGATCGCGTTAAGTAGTATTCTGCTGGCTTTGTGAAGAATCCACTGACAGTGTGAAATCTGTGCGGGGGAGTTTTTAAAAGTGGATGAAAAGGCCGCCGCGCTGGGACAATCCCACCGCTCTCGACCTCGGCCAGTCCGGGTCCAGCGCTCCGAGTCGCCGTCACGAACCGAGCCCTGCGGTGCGTGACCGTGACATCTTCAGTGCCTCGCCATGCCATTCCTCCTTCGTTCACCCCCCCCCCAACCCTCCACCCCCTCTCCACAGCTCGCTGAAGACCCACCTCCCTCACCGCCGGGATCTCACTGTTGAATGTCGTGTTGAATGAATGGGATTATTTAAAGCCCGGAGGCCTGTTGCCATTCAGGTGACCCCCGTGGGGTGGCGCACCACGGCAATCCTTGGGAGGGGGTCTTCCCCACTCAATTCGGCCACTCACTCTCTAGAAGCGGAAGACCCCACAGTGGTCCCCACACCCCACCCCGACGCACCCACCGTTGGAATCCCACTGACCGTCTGAAATCTCTCTTTGAAATCCAACACATCCGACTGACTGACTACCAGGGGCTGAAAATGAAGGCGCCTTTCCCCGCTGTGACTGGCACTTTCACCGGCATTTCCACCGAAAATTAAACTTGCACTTGAACAGTTAAACTTGGAGAAACTTTTTTCTCTCTCTCTCTCTGCTCCAGAATGAATCAGACCTGCTCCGCGGCCGTGGGAGGCGGCGGGGTCGTGTGTTTCGGACTCTGGGTGTGTCCGCCGTAACTCGAGACCCTCCAAAGAGCCCCAGGCTCCACGCCCAGCGCATTCTTTTCTCTGGGCGGTGGCCCGGCTCGGGATGAGGATATAAAGAGGCGAGGAGCAGGTGCCGGCACACCATTGCCTTCGTGCAGGCTGAGGAACAAGATGCAATCCAGCTTCACCAGCAGCACCTCGCGTCAGACCCTGGGATCCCGGAGCTTGACCGGGACCCCCTCACGCATGCGTGGAAGCAGTATGTCCGGCGTCGGCCAGGGCCGCATGTCCAGCAGTCGAGTCTCCAGCTACGGCATGGGCTCGTCCCTGGGCGCCGGCCTGGGAATGAGCTCCGGCCTGATGTCCGCATTCGGCGGCGGGTTCAGCGGCGGGTTCGGCGGCGGGTTCGGCGGCGGGGGAGGCTTCAGTATGTCCTCCTCCTCCTCCTCCTCCTCCGCCTTGACCAACGAGAAAGAGACCATGCAGTCGCTGAACGACCGGCTGGCGGCGTACCTGGAGAAGGTGCGCTCCCTGGAGAAGTCCAACGCCGAGCTGGAGCTTCAGATCCGGGAGTACTACCAACAGGCCGGTCCCGCCAACCGCGACTACAGCGAGTACTGGGCCACCATCAACAACCTCCGCGACCAGGTAAGAGCCCGGGAATAAACAGCTGACACCTCCTCCCCAGGGCGTGTGTGTGTGTGGGGGGGGGGGAAGATGCTCAGGGTGAGAGGATGATGGCCATTGGACATTGGGGGTAGAAAGAGGCCATTCAGCCGATCGAGTGTGTTCCACCATTCCAGTCTGGCTAATCTATTGCCCCTTCCAAATGCACCTTTGCAAAGTTACAGAGGCCATTGAACCCCCCGGGAGATGTCTTTGCACGACGAGTGCCCCCCCCCCCAACAATTATCAATACCGTTCAGAGAGTGTCTGCCTGGTGTCAGTGGTCACATCACCAGGAGTAGTGATCCGCACCGGCTGCTCATAGGACCGTCCACCACCTGCCCCATGGCTTCCCGTGAGCACGGTCAGTGTTGGTGGGGTGGGTAGAGGGGAAGGCGGGTTAAGAACCCTGCCCAAGGGTGACCCACGGGCGAGCGGAGGGAAGAGGCGCCTCGCCGCCCATGAGATCCTCCCGTTCGTGGGTACCCAACCTGACCGCCGCCGCCTCAGCCGTCAGCCTCGTCTCCGTCCTAAGTGGCCGTCCCTTTGTTGTGAGGCTGTGCCCTCTGCAGAGGGGAGAAGGTTAGGTGCGAGGGAAGGCTGGTGGAGAATGGGGGAAGGCCGGGGCAGGGGTTAAAGATTGACTCTGTTTCTCACTCGGCCATCGAGACGCGCCATTTGCGGATTTGACCAACACCAGGGTGTCGGGGGTGGGGCGGGGGGCAGGATGGAGGAGAGAGGGGCTGGTGGAGAGGTCAGAGGGAACGGACGGTGGCGGAGAGAGCGGCTGGTGCAGAGGGCAGAGGGAAGGGCTGTCGTGTGTAGAGGGTGGAGGGAAGGGCAGTGTGGAGAAGAGAGGAGGGCGGAGGGGCAGGTGGAAAGGGCGCGGGTAACGGCAGGGTGGAGGAGTGAGGGGTTGGTGGAGGAAGACGTAGCCCTGAGGTAGGTGGGGGCTGGGAGGAGAGAGGTAGTAATTGAGTGTCAGGGTTTAACCTTGGACACCGAAAGCGAGCGGGACAGTGCGCCTGTGTTTCCCCACGCACCCTTGCTCCACCCAGTCCATGTTCACCGCCTGTCTCCCACAGATCAACGAATTGATCCTCACCAACTCCGGAATCATGCTCCAGGTGGACAACTCCAAACTGGCGGCCGAAGACTTCAAGACCAAGTTAGTACCCAGCCGGCCGATGCGAGTATTGAGGTCCAACTGACCGGGTCCGCCTCCTCCGCCCCTCCCTCTTCCACTGGAGGGAGGACAATGGACCGAATTAGTCCTCCAGGTCGTCGTCTGCTTCTCGGGAATTTTAACGGCGACTGGCAGACCAGCAGGAGGTCCATTACCGCCACCTGCTGGGCTGGAGCATGGGGCAAAGAAACAGGAAATGGACTCACCGTGTTCTCCCCCACCCCCGCAAAAACTCGAATATTATTAAAAAGTCTAATGTTTTTCAGAAAGTCAAATACAAATACAGTGACACTGGTATCCGAACAAACTTTGCATGTGAAACACTGTGTGTGTGTGTGTGTGTGTGTGTGTGTGTGTGTGTGTGTGTGTGTGTGTGTGTGTGTGTGTGTGTGTGTGTGTGTGTGTGTGTGTGTGTGTGTGTGTGTGTGTGTGTGTGTGTGTGTGTGTTTTGCTCTGGAATTCCAACATCTGCAGAGTGTGTTGTGTGGATAAAAATGACATAGACTACTGTCAACATATAGGGTTGACTGTCTCTCCCTCCACAGATGCTGCTCGACCAGCATCTTGTGTTTTTTTTTTGTCTCCAGATTTTAACATTTTCCTTGATCTCTATCATGGTATGCAGCGAATGCTGGAGTGCAGCCTGTAATGAGTTAACAGGAGTTAATCTCCTCTCAAAACTCCGACTTGGTTTCTAGCCCTGTCCCCGATTGGATCCCATATTTTTAATGGTTCACTGTCAGGTCTTCTGGGGCAAATGTTCGTTCTTCACTCAACTGCAGGGGTGGAGAACCAGATAGTCAATGGGGTTTCATCTCCCATCTAGAAGGACATTCCTCTGTTCTTAACCCGTGCCCTCTGGTCCTAGATTCCCACACTACAAGAAACATCATCTCTACATACTCTCTATGTCCTCTTGTCCTTGATTGCCGCACTACAGGAAACATCCTCTCTATATCCACTCTGTGTCCTCTGGCCCCAGACTCTCGCACTATAGGAAACATCCACTCCACATCCACTCTATCTGTGTCCTCTGGACGTAGACTCCCCCACTATAGGAAACATCCTCTCCACATCCACTCTATCTGTGTCCTCTGGTCCTAGACTGCCCACTATAGGAAACATCCTCTCCACATCCACTCTATCTGTGCCCTCTGATCCTAAACTCCCCCACTATAGGAAACGTCCTCTCCACATCCACTCTATCTGTGTCCTCTGGTCCTAGACTGCCCACTATAGGAAACATCCTCTCCAAATCCACTCTATCTGTGCCCTCTGATCCTAGACTCCCCCACTATAGGAAACGTCCTCTCCACGTCCACTCTGTCTGTGTCCTCTGGTCCTAGACTCCCCCACTATAGGAAACATCCTCTCTACATCCACTCTATCTGTGCCCTCTGGTCCTAGACTCTCCCACTATAGGAAACATCCTCTCCACATCCACTCTATCTGTGTCCTCTGGTCCTAGACTGCCCACTATAGGAAACATCCTCTCCACATCCACTCTATCTGTGCCCTCTGGTCCTAGACTCCCCCACTATAGGAAACATCCTTTCCACATTCTTTCACCGTTCGTTGTGTTTTATTGAGATCAGCCCTCATTCTTCTGAATTCCAGTGAGTACAGGTTCAGATATCTTGTACACTTTGGGGGCAGGAAATGCCTTACGACTTCAGCCCTGGCCACCGATGACCAGAATCTCCTGCTCTCTCCCCATCTCGATAGGTTTGAAACTGAGTTGACCATCAGGATGTCCGTTGAGAACGATATCAACGGTCTGCGCATGATGTTGGACAACCTGACCCTCGAGAGGAGTCAGCTGGAGACAGATATCGAGAACCTGAAAGAGGAGCTTATTTACATCAGGAAAAACCATGAAGATGTAAGCTATGGGCGTCACCGCCCGAACATTGTGAGTTGTCTCTGTTCCGTGTCACTGCTGGGAGTCGGAGGCTGACATCGCTGAGTTTTTTTTCCCTTCCTGCAGGAACTCAGGAGCCTGAGGTCTCAGATGTCTGGGAACGTGTCTGTCGATGTCAAAGATGAAGACTCCGCGGACTTGCTCAAGATTCTGGGAGACATTCGGGCGAAACATGAAGCCATGGTCAACCAGCACAAGATAGAGACCGACGAATGGTACAAACAGGAGGTAAGTGGATACTTATTCCGAGATTCCATTCAGAACAGGCCCCGCCGGCCCCGTCGAGACTCACGGCCGAGCGACCCACCTGTTCCCGAGTCCAGGTGAACACAGGCGTCAGAAACAGGCCATTCGGCCCATGGCGTGTCTGCTCTCCCAATTCACCATGGCCGATCCCATTTTCCTCTCCGCAGGCCTGTCTTCGGGATACGGGAGGGAACCGGAGAAGTCAGAGATCTTGGGCAGGACGAGCAGACGCCTTAGAGGCACCGTTGGAATTGAACTCCCCAGTCTGACGTCCCCTGGCCCCCCGCCCCACCTCATATGATGTAATAGCGCCTTCTCCACCGTCACGGTGTCCTTCCATCCCGATCTCTGCATGAAATTTACACCGAACATTGAACTGTTTCAGATTGTGACCAAGCAACAAGAGATGACCGTCAACGCGGGTGCCATCGACGGGGAGAAATCCAAGCTCACTGAGCTGAGGCGCAGCTGTCAGGGGCTGGAAACCGAGCTGAGCACACTGCAGAGTATTGTGAGTGACCCGTCGGGCTGGGCTGACCGTGGGAGGAGGGGGAGGAGAGGGGGCCACCCGGCTACTGATTGATTGATTATTCCCATAGTGTAACGTGTAGTCCCTGAGACCGACTCAGTCGTCGGACGGACCCTGGTGAACAAACCCCTTCCCCCCTCCCCCCCCCTACCAATGGGTAGGCTGATGCCGGTGATGTGTTGGGCAGTTGTGACGACTTGCTGTGGGACCACGGAGCATTTCCTGCACCAGTCCGTTTTGAGTCTGGTGGCACTGGCGAAACCTCCTCCCCGATGGGAGTGGGACAGACAGTCCGTGAGCACGGTGGGTGGGATCCATCATGGTGTTACCGGCCACTTTTTCCAGACCCTTTCTGTATGTGGATGGCGGGTAGGCTGGGGCCGGTGCAGTGTCGGGTAATTTTGACGACCCATGACAGACCCCATTGTGGAGTCTTCCTGTGCGCTTCCCGGTCATTCCCGTACCCAGCGGTGAGGCAGCGTGTTAGGCTGCGATCTGCCGCGCGTCTGTCGAAGGACGGCAGCTGGGGAGAGCGCGGCCCGGTCACTGGAAACCCCAACCCCCCCTCACCGTCCGCTCCTTGCCCGCAGATCGCCTCTCTGGAGAGGAACCTGGACGAGGTTGATATGCGCTTCGGCGGAGAGAGGGACAAGCTGCAGATGACCATCAACGGGCTGGAAGCGGAGCTGGGGGGCATCCGTACCAAACTCATGTCAATGAGCGCGGAGTACCAGCAGCTCCTGAACATAAAGAGCAGGCTGGAGGTGGAAATTGAGACCTATCGCCGGCTGCTGGGCGGCATCGGGTAAGCAACTGGCCAGACGACACTCGAACCTGAATACAACCCAGTCATAGAACGTAGAACAGTACAGGCCCTTCGGCCCACAAAGTCCTGCCAGGATTCTAACCCTCTGTAAGATCAGTCCAAACCTTCCCTCCTACATAGCCTCCATTTTCCTATCATCTCTGTGCTTATCTTCAAGTAAAATCACGTCACTTTTTATTGTCTTTTGACCATAACTGCTGGTACAGTACACAGTAAAAACCAGACAACGATTTTCAGGACCATGGTGCAACATGAAACAATGCAAAAACCAGACTGAACTACGTAAAAACAACACAGAAATAAACTACACTGGACTATAGACCTACCCAGGACTGCATAAAGTGCACAAAACAGTGCAGGCATGACAATAAATAATAAACAAGACACCAGGCACAGTAGAGGGCAGTAAGATGGTGTCAGTCCAGGCTCTGGGTATTGGGGTGTCTTTGAGATTCTTCAGTGCCCTAAATGTATATGCCTCTCCTTCCACCGCTGTAGGGCGCTCCAAACGCCTACCACTCAGTCAAAAAGAAACCCTACCTCTGACAACCCTCCCATACTTTCCTCCCCTTAAAAGTGGACCCCTCATGTTACAACTTCTACCCTGAGTAGTGTCTCGGTTGTTAACAGGAAACTGATATAATACAATCAAATAGATGAAAAGCTGTACGTCACAAAGACTGATTTAAAAATGTACAATATACAAAAGAGGGCGAACCGTGCAAATGTTTAGAAAAGGTAAATTAATACCGAGAACATGAGTTGCTGAGACCTCTGACAACCCCCCCCCCCCCAACTTCACAGGAAGTTGCTACCTCCTCCCACCCCCAGCCGATCCCGCAGTGCAAGGTCACACTCTGACCCTTTTGTTTTTCAGGAGCAAGTCTTCTGGCCAGGCGTCAAGCTCATCAACTGTTACGAAGACGGTGGTCAGGGAGGAAAGACGTGAGTAGTCCGTTTTATCATGGGTGCGCGATGCAGTCGGGCTGAGAAGGTTTGGTAAAGCGCTCAGAATGCTGTTGGAGCTCAGCAGGTCAGGCAGCGTCCGTGGTGAGGAATAAACAGTCGTTGTTTCAGCTTCCCCTCCGTCATCGGATGTCCGAATGGACAATGAACCCTTGTACGCTACCTCGCCATTTTCTCCCCGCTCACACTAATTTAATTTTATTGATATGTTTCATATTGTAATTGTTGGTCTGTGGTATACTGCTTGTTCATCTGCTGCAGAACAAGAGACTTCACGGCAATATCTTCACCGGAGATATTCAACCTGATTCTGAATCTGGGCTGAAGCCCAACATCGGGACTCGCTGGGTCTCTCCAGAATTCCGTCTGCGTTGCTGAAGATGGAGTGTCATCTAAGGCCCAGGAGCTGCCAGTCGGCACTGAACCCAACGTAGGAATGCCTTGTGGACCCCCGCTCCTGAATTTTAAAACCATAGGAACATTGAAAACCCACAGCACAATACAGGCCCTCCAGCCCACAAAGCTGTGCCAAACATGTTCTTACCTCAGGAATTACCGAGGGTTACCCATAGCCCTCTATTTTTCTGAGCTCCAGGTACCTATCCAGGAGTCTCTTGAAAGACCCTATCGTATCCGCCTCCACCACAGTTGCCGGCAGCCCATTCCACGCACTCACCACTCTCTGCATAATAAACTTACCCCTGATATCTCCACTGTACGTACCCCCCAGCACCTTAAAACTGTGCCCTCTCGTGTTAGCCACTTCGCCCTGGGAAAAAGCCTCTGACTATCCACACGATCAATGCCTCTCATCATCCTGTACACCTCTATCAGGTCACCTCTCGTCCTCCGAGTAGAAAAGGCCGAGTTCACTCAACCTGTTCTCATAAGGCATGCTCCCCAATCCAGTCAACGTCCTTGTAAATCTCCTCTGCACCCTTTCTATGGCTTCCACATCCTTCCTGCAGTGAGGCGACCAGAACTGAGCACAGTACTCCAAGTGGGGTCTGACCAGGGTCCTATATAGCTGTGACGTTCCCAAGGGGTTTACTCCGGAAGCCTTCCCCATGAGTGGGTGTAGCCATAAGGCAGCAGGAGGTTTGAGATCAGAGATTTCCTTCCAGTTGCGCAGACAACCACGGGTGCTGTGCCCCGTCGGCCCAGAGCGACTGGTTTTAATGGCGCCAGTGACCCGCTTTTGCCCCTTCTCCTGTCAGTAGAAACTGTTCCACTGGGCTCAGTAGCGGGACTTGGTTATCAGAGGCTATTTGAGACGCACACCGTTGCTAGCAATTAATAGGAAGTGGGAACTTGTCCCCATTACCACCCCCAGCTTTAACAAGCTTAAGTGTGTCCTTGTACACACATCACTGAAAGGTGGGTGTCAAATCAGTGCTGAACATTCTGGACTGGATCTCAGAATACTCCGGACCATGGACACTTTGGACAGGGAATGAGGGGCTGGAACGTTTGTCATCCCTGAGCTCATGAGGTGACCGGTTCCACTTGAGAAGTGTTGGGTGGAACAGATCGTCTTTCATAGGGGATTGGTCGGACCGTACTCCAGATATGGTCAGCAGCTCTGGGTCTGATGTCTAAGAACGGATGTGTTGGCATTGCAGGGGATCGCAAGAATGATCCCCAGAATGAAAGTGTGAATTAATGGAGAGTGTTTGATGCCTCTGAGCCTGAATTAGCTGGAGTTTAGAAGAATTAGGGGAGATCTCATTGACATTACCAAATAATGAAAGGACAAGATAGGGTGCACATGAATAGGATGTTCCTATAGTGGGGGAGTCTAGGACCAGAGGACACAGATAGAGTGGATGTGGAGAGGATGTTTCCTACAGTGGGGGGAGTCTAGGACCAGAGGACACAGATAGAGTGGATGTGGAGAGGATGTTTCCTACAGTGGGGGGAGTCTAGGACCAGAGGACACAGATAGAGTGGATGTGGAGAGGATGTTTCCTATAGTGGGGGAGTCTAGGACCAGAGGACACAGATAGAGTGGATGTGGAGAGGATGTTTCCTATAGTGGGGGAGTCTAGGACCAGAGGACACAGATAGAGTGGATGTGGAGAGGATGTTTCCTATAGTGGTGGAGTCTAGGACCAGAGGACACAGATAGAGTGGATGTGGAGAAGATGTTTCCAATAGTGGGGGAGCCTAGGACCAGAGGACACAGATAGAGTGGATGTGGAGAGGATGTTTCCTATAGTGGGGGAGTCTAGGACCAGAGGACACAGATAGAGTGGATGTGGAGAGGGTGTTCCCTATAGTGGGGGAGTCTCGGACCAGAGGACATAGATAGAGTGGATGTGGAGAGGATGTTTCCTATAGTGGGGGAGTCTAGGACCAGAGGACACAGATAGAGTGGATGTGGAGAGGATGTTTCCTATATTGGGGGAGTCTAGGACCAGAGGACACAGATAGAGTGGATGTGGAGAGGATGTTTCCGATAGTGGGGGAGCCTAGGACCAGAGAACACAGATAGAGTGGATGTGGAGAGGATGTTTCCGATAGTGGGGGAGTCTAGGATCAGAGGACACAGATAGAGTGGATGTGGAGAGGATGTTTCCGATAGTGGGGGAGCCTAGGACCAGACAACTGCAGCGGCTGAGCCATTTGGTACATTTAAGGGCATAAATCATTCAAACAGAATAAGGCGCATTGTTTCGGCTTTAAGCATACCCTTATATCATGACCTCCACAGCCATCTGTGGCAATGAATTCCACAGGTTCACCCTGCAATATTTCGTGAAAGTGGAGGCTGATAGATCCTCCATTGGTCGGGGCTTCAAAGGTTACGGGGAGAAGGCAGGAGAATGGGTTTGGGAGGGATAGTAAATCAGCCATGATGGAATGGCAGAGCAGACTTGATGGGCCGAATGGCCCAGATCTGCTCCTATGTCTTATGGTCTTGTGACTGCTGATTGGTGACTGTATCAGTCGACCGTCCAATGAAATCTCTGACTGACTATTTTCATTTCAGAGCCCGTTGTTTCGACCAAGACCAAGACGATCACCGTCGTGGAGAAGGTGGTGGACGGAAAGGTAGTGTCTTCTCATATGGAGGAGCACAGCTAATCAAGACAGGGCCTTGGGAATCAGCGGGGGGACCTTCGTGCACGATTTAACAAAAGATATCCAGTGATTATTCTGCTTTCTGTGTCTCTGAGAGGTGAATAAAGGCTTTGAGAACCCGCCAACATGAGGTGTCTGTTCTGTACTGCTTTCAAACGACCATTGACCCCGTCTCTCGGCTGAAACCTTGTGAGGTTACATAGTCACTGAACACAGAAACAGTCCCTTCAGCCCATCTAGTTCCTCCCAGAGTATTAATCTGCCCAGTCCCATTGAACTGTACCAGCCCTCCATATCCCTCCCATCCACGCACCCATCCAAACTCCTCTTAACCGTTACAATCGAACCTTCATCCGCCACTTGAGCCGGGCAGCTCCTTCCACACTCTCACCACCCAACCCCCCCACCCCCACCCTGGTCTGGAGTGAAAAAGATCCCCTCACCTGCCCCCCCCAAATGTTCCCCTCGCTCCTCAGTCCGCTGCGTCCGATGGTCTTCCGACTCTCTCCATTCGCGTCCTCTCTCTCTCCGCTCCCCGACGGAAGACCGCGGAAGTCTCTCTTCCAGACCCACAAGAGAGAACGACATTTCTCCCATCGGATGGCATGGCCCCGTTATCTCCAGCCATAGCCCAAACGTTGCTGCCACGGAGAAACCATTTCCTTCACCGTGGGGCTTTACATAGAAGCCATTACATACGACATCAGCCTCAGCCCTGAACACTGACAGTGTGATACACTGGCATAGGGAGTGGGGCACAGGAGACAGGGAAGGAGGAGAGGACCCAGGGGACAAGAGGCAGCAGGCCTGAGTGGGGAATAGAAGTGGGGAGAGGGACGGATTATTATTTCTTTTTACCAGAGGTTGGGGAGATCGATGTTCATGCCATCAGGTTGGAGGCGACCCAGACGGAATACAAGCTGTTTCTCCTCCACCTAAGGGTGGCCTCACCCCGGCACTTACCCCTGACATCTCCGCTGTACCTACTCCCCAGCACCTTAAACCTGTGCACTCTTTCGGCAACCATTTCAGCCCTGGGGAAAAAGCCTCCGACTATCCACACGATCAATGCCTCTCATCAACTTATAGATAGATACTTTATTCATCCCCATGGGGAAATCCAACTTTTTTCCAATGTCCCATACGCTTGTTGTAGCAAAACTAATTACATACAATACCTAACTCAGTAAAAAATATGATATGCATCTAAATCACTATCTCAAAAAGCATTAATAATAGCTTTTAAAAAGTTCTTAAGTCCTGGCGGTTGAATTGTAAAGCCTAATGGCATTGGGGAGTATTGACCTCTTCATCCTGTCTGAGGAGCATTGCATCGATAGTAACCTGTCACTGAAACTGCTTCTCTGTCTCTGGATGGTGCATAGAACACACATTACAGGCCCTTCGGCCCACAATGTTCTGCCGACCCTCAAACTCTGCCTCCCAAATAGCCCCCCCCACCTTAAATTCCTCCATATACCTGTCCAGTAGTCTCTCATACTTCGCTAGTGTGTCTGCCTCCACCACTGACTCAGGCAGTGCATTCCACGCACCAACCACTCTCTGAGTGAAAAACCTTCCTCTAATATCCCCCTTGAACTTCCCTCCCCTTACCTTAAAGCCATGTCCTCTTGTACTGAGCAGTGATGCCCTGAGGAAGAGGTGCTGGCTGTCCACTCTGTCTATTCCTCTTAATATCTTGTACACCTCTATCATGTCTCCTCTCATCCTCCTCTCCAGAGAGTAAAGCCCTAGCTCCCTTAATCTCTGATCATAATCCATACTCTCTAAACCAGGCAGCATCCTGGCAAATCTCCTCTGTACCCTTTCCAATGCTTCCACATCCTTCATATAGAGAGCTGACCAGAAATGGACACAGTACCCCAAGTGTGACCCACCCAGAGTTTTATAGAGCTGCATCATTACATCGCGTCTCTTAAACTCTATCCCTCGACTTATGAAAGCTAACACCCCATAAGCATTCTTAACTACCCTATCTACCTGTGAGGCAACTTCCAGGGATCTGTGGAAGTGATTGGGGTGTGGAGGGGTGGGTCATTGAGTGATTGGGGGCGTGGAGGGGTGGGTCAGTTGGAGTTTGTCCTTCCAAAGTGAACAACCTCACACTTCTCCGGGTTGAACTCCATCTGCCACTACTCAGCCCACTTCTGCATCCTTTCAAGGTCTCTCTGCAATCTTTGACAATCCCCTACTCTATCTACACCACCACCAACACATACGATAGCTTCTATGCACAGATTGATTGTGTGTCCATAGAGTGACGCTGGGCACAGGAGTGTCTGTACCCAAGGTGACTCTGACAGGAAATGACAAAGTAGTGGTGGTTGGGGGTGTGGAGGGGTGGGTCGGCGGGTGATTGGGTGTGTGGAGGGGTGGGTCAGTAGGTGATTGGGGGTGTGGAGGGGTGGGTCGGCGGGTGATTGGGGGTGTGGAGGGGTGAGTCATTAGGTGATTGGGGGTGTGGAGGGGTGGGTCAGTGAGTGGTTGGGTGTGTGGAGGGGTGAGTCAGTGGGTGATTGGGGGTGTGGAGGGCTGGTTCTGGGAGATTGGGGGCGTGGAGGGGTGGGTCAGTTGGTGGTTGTGGTTGTGGAGGGGTGGGTCAGGGGTAATTGAGGGTTTGGAGGGGTGGTCAGTGGGTGGTTGGGGTGTGGAGGGGTGGGTCAGTGAGTGGTTGGGGGTGTGGAGGAGTGGGTCAGTGGGTGATGAGGGGTGGGTCAGAGGGTGGTTAGGGATGTAGAGGGGTGGGTCAGAGGGTGATTGGGGACGTGGAGGGGAGGGTCAGTGGGTGATTGGGGGTGTGGAGGGGTGGGTCATTGGTGTTTGGCGGCGTGGAGGGGCGTGTCAGTGGGTGATTCGGGGTGTGGAGGGGCGTGTCAGTGGGTGATTCGGGGTGTGGGGGGGTGGGACAGTGGGTGGTTGGGGGTGTGGAGGGGTGGGTCAGTGGGTGGTTGGTGGTGTGGAGGGGTGGGTCAGTGGGTAATTCAGTGTGTGGAGGGGTGGGACAGTGGGTGATTGGGTATGTCGAGGGGTGGGTCAGTGGGTCATTAGGGGTGTGGAGGGGGGGGTCAGAGGGTGATAGGGTGTGGAGGGGTGGGTCAGTGTGATTAGGGGTTGTGGAGGGGTGGGTCAGTGGGTGATTGGGGGTGTGGACGGGTGGATCAGTGTGTCATTGTGGGTGTGGAGGGGTGGGTCAGTGGGTGATTCGGGGCGTGGAGGGGCGGGTCAGTGGGTGAATTGGGGTGTGGAGGGGTGGTTCAGTGGGTAATTGGGGGCGTGAGGGGTGGATCAGTGTGTGATTGTGGGTGTGGAGGGGTGGTTCAGTGGGTGATTGGGGGCGTGGAGGGGCGGGTCAGTGGGTGATTGGGGGGTGCGGAAGTGTGTCATTTTGTGATTGGGGGTGTGGAGGGGTGGGTCATTGTGTGATTGAGGGGGGTGGAGTGGTGGGTCAGTGGGAGTTTGGGGGCGTGGAGGGGTGGGTCAATGGGTTATTGGGGGCGTGGAGGTGTGTGTAATTGGATAATTGGGGTTCTGGAGGGGTGGATCATTGGGTGATTTGCTTTGTGGAGGGGTGATTTAGTGGGTGATTGGTGGCGTGGAGTGGAGGGTCAGTGGGTGATTGGAGGGCTGGGTCAGTGGGTGATTGGGGTTGTGGAGGGGTGGGTCAGAGGGTGATGGGGGGCGTAGAGGTGTGGGTCAGTGGGTGATTGGGGGAGTGGAGGGGTGGGTCAGTGGGTAATTGGGGGTGTGGAGGGGTGGGTCTGGGTGATTTAGGGTGTGGAGGGGTGGGTCAGTGGGTGATTTGGGGCGTGAGGGGTGGATCAGTGTGTGATTGTGGGTGTGGAGGGGTGGGTCATTGTGTGATTGAGGGGGGTGGAGTGGTGGGTCAGTGGGAGTTTGGGGGCGTGGAGGGGTGGGTCAATGGGTTATTGGGGGCGTGGAGGTGTGTGTAATTGGATAATTGGGGTTCTGGAGGGGTGGATCATTGGGTGATTTGCTTTGTGGAGGGGTGATTTAGTGGGTGATTGGTGGCGTGGAGTGGAGGGTCAGTGGGTGATTGGAGGGCTGGGTCAGTGGGTGATTGGGGTTGTGGAGGGGTGGGTCAGAGGGTGATGGGGGGCGTAGAGGTGTGGGTCAGTGGGTGATTGGGGGAGTGGAGGGGTGGGTCAGTGGGTAATTGGGGGTGTGGAGGGGTGGGTCTGGGTGATTTAGGGTGTGGAGGGGTGGGTCAGTGGGTGATTTGGGGCGTGAGGGGTGGATCAGTGTGTGATTGTGGGTGTGGAGGGGTGGTTCAATGGGTGATTGGGTGCGTGGAGGGGCGGGACAGTGGGTGATTGGGGGCGTGGAGGGGCGGGTCAGTGGGTGATTGGGGGGCGTGGAGGGGTGGGTCAGGGGTAATTGAGGGTTTGGAGGGGTGGTCAGTGGGTGGTTGGGGTGTGGAGGGGTGGGTCAGAGAGTGGTTGGGGATGTGGAGGGGTGGGTCAGTGGGTGATTGGGGACGTGGAGGGGAGGGTCAGTGGGTGATTGGGGGCGTGGTGGGGCGTGTCAGTGGGTGATTGGGTGTGTGGAGGGGTGGGTCAGTGGGTGGTTGGTGGTGTGGAGGGGTGGGCCAGTGGGTAATTCTGTGTGTGGAGGGGTGGGACAGTGGGTGATTGGGTGTGTCGAGGGGTGCATCAGTGGGTCATTGGGGGTGTGGAGGGGGGGGTCAGAGGGTGATAGGGTGTGGAGGGGTGGGTCAGTGGGTGATTAGGGGTTGTGGAGGGGTGGGTCAGTGGGTGATTGTGGGTGTGGAGGGGTGGATCAGTGGGTGATTGGGGGTGTGGAGGGGTGGGTCAGTGGGTAATTGGGGGTGTGAACGGGTGGATCAGTGTGTCATTGTGGGTGTTGAGGGGTGGGTCAGTGGGTGATTCGGGGCGTGGAGGGGCGGGTCAGTGGGTGGTTTGGTGTGTGGACGGGTGGGTCAGTGGCTGATTGGGGGTGTGGACGGGTGAATCAGTGTGTCATTGTGGGTGTGGAGGGGTGGGTCAGTGGGTGATTCGTGGCGTGGAGTGGAGGGTCAGTGGGTGATTGGAGGGCTGGGTCAGTGGGTGATTGGGGTTGTGGAGGGGTGGGTCAGTGGGTGATGGGGGGGCGTAGAGGTGTGGGTCAGTGGGTGATTGGGGGCGTGGAGGGGTGGGTCAGTGGGTGATTGGGGGTGTGGAGGTGTGGGTCACTGGGTAATTGGGGGTGTGGAGGGGTGGGTCAGTGGGTGACTTGGGGCGTGTGGGGTGGATCAGTGTGTGATTGTGGGTGTGGAGGGGTGGGTCAGTGGGTGATTGGGGGTGTGGACAGGTGGATCAGTGTGTCATTGTGGGTGTGGAGGGGTGGGTCAATGGGTGATTGGGTGCGTGGAGGGGCGGGTCAGGGGTAATTTAGGGTTTGGAGGGGTGGTCAGTGGGTGGTTGGGGTGTGGAGGGGTGGGTCAGTGAGTGGTTGGGGGTGTGGAGGAGTGGGTCAGTGGGTGATGAGGGGTGGGTCAGAGAGTGGTTGGGGATGTGGAGGGGTGGGTCAGTGGGTGATTGGGGACGTGGAGGGGAGGGTCAGTGTGTGATTGGGGGTGTGGAGGGGTGGGTCAGTGGGTGATTGAGGACGCGGAGGGGAGGGTCAGTGGGTGATTGGGGGTGTGGAGGGGTGGGTCAGTGGGTGGTTGGTGGTGTGGAGGGGTGGGCCAGTGGGTAATTCTGTGTGTGGAGGGGTGGGACAGTGGGTGATTGGGTGTGTCGAGGGGTGGGTCAGTGAGTGGTTGGGGGTGTGGAGGAGTGGGTCAGTGGGTGATGAGGGGTGGGTCAGAGAGTGGTTGGGGATGTGGAGGGGTGGGTCAGTGGGTGATTGGGGACGTGGAGGGGAGGGTCAGTGTGTGATTGGGGGTGTGGAGGGGTGGGTCAGTGGTGTCTGGCGGCGTGTTGGGGCGTGTCAGTGGGTGATTGGGGGTGTGGAGGGGTGGGTCAGTGGGTGGTTGGTGGTGTGGAGGGGTGGGCCAGTGGGTAATTCTGTGTGTGGAGGGGTGGGACAGTGGGTGATTGGGTGTGTCGAGGGGTGCATCAGTGGGTCATTGGGGGTGTGGAGGGGGGGTCAGAGGGTGATAGGGTGTGGAGGGGTGGGTCAGTGGGTGATTAGGGGTTGTGGAGGGGTGGGTCAGTGGGTGATTGTGGGTGTGGAGGGGTGGATCAGTGGGTGATTGGGGGTGTGGAGGGGTGGGTCAGTGGGTAATTGGGGGTGTGAACGGGTGGATCAGTGTGTCATTGTGGGTGTTGAGGGGTGGGTCAGTGGGTGATTCGGGGCGTGGAGGGGCGGGTCAGTGGGTGATTTGGTGTGTGGAGGGGTGGGTCAGTGGGTGATTGGGGGTGTGGATGGGTGAATCAGTGTGTCATTGTGGGTGTGGAGGGGTGGGTCAGTGGGTGATTCGTGGCGTGGAGGGGCGGGTCAGTGGGTGATTTGGGGTGTGGAGGGGTGGTTCAGTGGGTGATTGGGGGCGTGGAGGGTTGGGTCAGTTGGTGATTGCGGGGTGCGGAAGGGTGTCATTTTGTGATTGGGGGTGTGGAGGGGTGGGTCATTGTGTGATTGGGGAGGTGGAGTGGTGGGTCAGTGGGAGTATGGGGGCGTGAAGCGGTGGGTCAATGGGTTATTGGGGGCGTGGAGGTGTGTGTAATTCGATAATTGGGGTTCTGGAGGGGTGGATCATTGGGTGATTTGGTTTGTGGAGGGGTGATTTAGTGGGTGATTGGGGGCGTGGAGTGGAGGGTCAGTGGGTGATCGGAGGGCTGGGTCAGTGGGTGATTGGGGTTGTGGAGGGGTGGGTCAGTGGGTGATGGGGGGGCGTTGAGGTGTGGGTCAGTGGGTGATTGGGGGCGTGGAGGGGTGGGTCAGTGGGTGATTGGGGGCGTGGTGGTGCGGGTCAGTGGGTGATTGGGGTAGTGAAGGGGTGGTTCAGTGGGTGATTGGAGGCGTGAGGGGTGGATCAGTGTGTGATTGTGGGTGTGGAGGGGTGGTTCAATGGGTGATTGGTTGCGTGGAGGGGCGGGTCAGTGGGTGATTGGGGGTGTGGAGGGGTGGGTCAGTTGGTGATTGGGGGGTGTGGAAGGGTGTCATTTTGTGATTGGGGGTGTGGAGGGGTGGGACATTGTGTGATTGGGGGAGTGGAGGACTGGGTCAATGGGTGATTGGGGGCGTGGAGGGCTGTGTAAGTGGATAATTGGGGTTCTGGAGGGGTGGATCATTGGGTGATTTGGTGTGTGGAGGGGTGATTTAGTGGGTGATTGGGGGCGTGGAATGGAGGGTCAGTGGGTGATTGGAGGGCTGGGTCAGTGGGTGATTGGGGTTGTGGAGGGGTGGGTCAGTGGGTGATTGGGGGGGCGTAGAGGTGTGGGTCAGTGGGTGATTTGGGGTGTGGGGTGGGTCAGTGGTTCATTGGGGGGTGTGGAAGGGTGTCATTGGGTGATTGGGGGTGTGGAGGGGTGGGCCAGTGGGTGATTGGGGGTGTGGAGGGGTGGGTCAGTTGGTGATTGGGGGGTGTGGAAGGGTGTCATTTTGTGATTGGGGGTGTGGAGGGGTGGGCCATTGTGTGATTGGGGGCGTGGAGGGCTGTGTAAGTGGATAATTGGGGTTCTGGAGGGGTGGATCATTGGGTGATTTGGTGTGTGATGGGGTGATTTAGTGGGTGATTGATGGCGTGGAGTGGAGGGTCAGTGGGTGATTGGAGGGCTGGGTCAGTGGGTGATTGGGGTTGTGGAGGGGTGGGTCAGTGGGTGATTGGGGGGGCGTAGAGGTGTGGGTCAGTGGGAGATTGGGGCGTGGAGGGGTGTGTCAATGGGTGATTGGGGGCGTGGAGGTGTGGGTCATTGTGTGATTGGGGGGTTGAGTGGTGGGTCAGTGGGAGATTGGGGGGGCGTAGAGGTGTGGGTCAGTGGGTGATTTGGGGTGTGGAGGGGTGGGTCAGTGGTTCATTGGGGGGTGTGGAAGGGTGTCATTGGGTGATTGGGGGTGTGGAGGTGTGGGTCATTGTGTGATTGGGGGGTTGAGTGGTGGGTCAGTGGGTGATTGGGGGGGCGTAGAGGTGTGGGTCAGTGGGTGATTTGGGGTGTGGAGGGGTGGGTC